>NC_058084.1:67872551-68191301 GCF_014858855.1 Bufo gargarizans
TACTGGCCTACTGGCCTACAGTAAATTTGTTATCCACTGACTGCCTAATATACCTCCAGACACATAATCACTAGTTCTTTCCTGTCAGGTGAATGCCTGATTTTTAGGGCCTGTACTGGCCTACTGGCCTACAGTAAATTTGTTATCCACTGACTGCCTAATATACCTCCAGCCACATAATCACTTGTTCTTTTCTGTCCAGTGAATGTCTAATGTTTGGGGCCTGTACTCCACTGGCCTACAGTAAAATTGTTATCTATTGACCGCCTAATAAACCTCCAGCCACATAATCACTTGTTCTTTTCTGTCATTTGAATGCCTAATTTTTGGGGCCTGTCCTCCACTGGTCTATAAAAAAAATTGTTATTCAGTGACCGTCTAATATACCTCCAGCCACATAATCACTTGTTCTTTTCTGTCCGGTGAATGTCTAATGTTTGGGGCCTATACTCCACTGGCCTGCAGTAAAATTGTTATCCATTGACCGCCTAATAAACCTACAGCCACATAATCGCTTGTTCTTTTCTGTCATTTGAATGCCTAATTTTTGGGGCCTGTACTCAACTGGCCTATAGAAAAAGTGCTATTCAGTGACTGTCTAATATACCTCCAGCCACATAATCACTTGTTCTTTTCTGTCAGCTGACTATCTAATTTTTGGGGCCTGTACTGGCCTACAGTAAAATTGTTATCCACTGACTTTCTAATATACCTCCATCCACATAATCACTTGTTCTTTTCTGTTAGGTAAATGCATAATTTTGGGAGCCTTTACTCCACTGGCCTGCAGTAAAATTGTTATTCACTGACTGCGTAATATACCTCCAGCCACATAATCACTTGTTTTTCTGTCCAGTGAATGCATAATTTTTGGGGCCTGCACTCCACTGGCCTACAGTAAAATTGTTATCTACTGACCGCTTAATTTACCTCAACCCACATAATCACTTGTTCTTTTCTGTCCGGTGAATGCCTAATGTTTGGGGCCTGTACTCCACTGGCCTACAGTAAAATTGTTATCCACTGACCGTCTAATATACCTCCAGCCACATAATCACTTGTTCTTTTCTGTCTGATGAATGCATAATTGTTGGCACCTGTACTCCACTGGCCTGCAGTAAAATTGTTATCCACTGACCTCCTAATATACCTCCAGCCACATAATCACTTGTTCTTTTCTGTCAGGTAAATGCATACTTTTTGGGGCCTGTACTGGCCTACAGTAACATTTTTATCCACTGACCTTCTAATATACAGTACAGACCAAAAGTTTGGACACACCTTCTCATTCAAAGAGATTCACACTGAAGGCATCAAAACTATGAATTAACACATGTGGAATTATATACATAACAAAAAAGTGTGAAACAACTGAAAATATGTAATATACTAGGTTCTTCAAAGTAGCCACCTTTTGCTTTGATTACTGCTTTGCACACTCTTGGCATTCTCTTGATGAGCTTCAAGAGGTAGTCACCTGAAATGGTCTTCCAACAGTCTTGAAGGAGTTCTCAGAGATGCTTAGCACTTGTTGGCCCTTTTGCCTTCACTCTGCGGTCCAGCTCACCCCAAACCATCTCGATTGGGTTCAGGTCCGATGACTGGTGCAGCACCCCATCACTCTCCTTCATGGTCAAATAGCCCTTACACAGCCTGGAGGTGTGTTTAGGGTCATTGTCCTGTTAAAAAATAAATGATGGTCCAACTAAACGCAAACCGGATGGAATAGCATGCCGCTGCAAGATGCTGTGGTAGCCATACTGGTTCAGTATGCCTTCAATTTTGAATAAATCCCCAACAGTGTCACCAGCAAAGCACCCCCACACCATCACACCTCCTCCTCCATGCTTCACGGTGGGAACCAGGCATGTAGAGTCCATCCAGTTCACCTTTTCTGCGCCGCACAAAGACACGGTGGTTGGAACCAAAGATCTCAAATTTGGACTCATCAGACCAAAGCACAGATTTCCACTGGTCTAATGTCCATTCCTTGTGTTCTTTAGCCAAAACAAGTCTCTTCTGCTTGTTGCCTGTCCTTAGCAGTGGTTTCCTAGCAGATATTCTAACATGAAGGCCTGATTCACACAGTCTCCTCTTATGGACCACTGAGGAAGGGGCAACGTTAAGCCCCGAAACGCGTTTGGTCCAAGACCCCCATTTTATCCACATGAACTTGTGCTGAATATAGGCTGAAATCATCTCAGGTTGTTCCTGAAACAGACCGGAATATTCAGAAAGTAACGAGGACCTGGCACGCTGATTAACTAACATCGCAGCACGAGGATACTGCGCATCGTGACTGCAGATTCAATCCAGCGTGGGAGCAGGCAACTAAAAGCTCAGAGGACACCGGCTCTTCATTGTTACGGAGCGGTGCCCAGAGCGACTTAGACCGGTGGCACAGGCGACCCGGGAGTAAGGTTTCTACAAATACAGTGGACCGGAACTTCAGCAGTTGATAGATTACAGCAACAAGCACCGAACAGTGAGTAAATAGCGGGACGCCGCTTTAAATACTCAACGTGAACTGTTTTGTTTAGAGATCTAGCAACGTTGTCTCTATTAGTGGACTCGGATACATTATTGAGGCGATTACAGGGGATACATAAAGATTCCAAATAATGCTCCAAACGGCTCCTATAAGCTGTAGAGTGAACAGCACTCTAACATTGTTGCACTGACGTTTTATTTATCCACGATCTTAGGCATATAAACTTCCACTTTTAATGTATCAATTTTAAGGCTGTCTTATTGATTTATACGTAATAGATTTATGCGCCAAGTTTTTGGGATATTTCTTGTTCTTATATGTCAATTAATCGTATGTTTACTCTTATATATTAATAAATCACATATTAATCAATTGCATATTTATATATGTTATGAAATCGCATGGTTCTATTTATAGAAAGAGTGCCCAGTATTTTTATCTCATTGTTTTAACTCGTTAGAGGAGGGGCGAATCCTCTTTACTGTGAGCACCTCCTTCTGTGGTCTCTTCCACTCCTGTGCGTCTCATATCCTCATTTCCACTTGTTCTTTTCTGTCAGGTGAATGCCTAATTTTTGGGGCCCGTACTACCGTAGCCTAAAATAAAATTCTTCTAGGCTCCAGCAGGGCACATTTCTGAGAATTTCCCTTTCAGACGCAAAAAAATGCCCCCTTGATTAAAATACATATTTTGTGTGGGAATTTTTGCCATTGACCCCCATCTGGTATGTCACTGTCCATGTTGTTGGACTCTTTGTACACTTCTGGTAAGTATTTGGTGGCTGCAAATATATTTTGTAGATTTTTCTGGTTCGCCTGCCATTAAGGTGAATGGAGCCCGCTGCAAACGCCTGTTTCGTGAGTATTTGATCGCAAACGCGCGTTCGCGAAACATCCCGGCCAATGTTCTTCCATCACTAGTTACTACTGTAATTTATTTTATTGTTTGATGATTTTGCACCTAACTGTTATGGTCAGGATTAGGAAATTTATTTGGAAGATTGTGACATGAATTTAGTACTTTCTGTCAGTATTACAAATGAGTAAAAATCTGCAATACTTCCATAAAATAATAGGCATGCTGTGGATTTAAAAGTCTACAGCATGCCCTGAAATCTATGCAGATCTTTCCACTATATATATAAAAAAAAAGTACTTCCACATATATAAAATTGTAGATTGTCAGAAATGTTGATGCATAATAATTTAACTAGATGTCTGGGAGATAGGTCGAGCCCACAAAGCCAGGTACAGTTATGACTCCCAGTCTTGAGTTAAAATGGATGGGAGGAAGTTTTTGTATTGGAATTAGACTTTAAGGCCTCCTGCGCACGGCCGCGTTCCGTGGCCGAGAGCGGATCGTGGAAGCCCGGCCGGGATTCCTGCTGACAGCATGAGCGCACGGCATCATTGGTTGCTATGACGCCGTGCGCTTCATGCAGCTGCTGCTGTACAGTAATACACTAGTTTGACCTGCATCTGGTTTTGGCTCACAACAACTGATGGCAATACAACTAACCAAATAACTGAAGTGTCAGCTCAGCCTATGGGTCCATTCACACGTCCGTGGTGTGTTCCGGACCTGCAAATTGCGGATCCGCAACACACGCGGCTGGCACCCGCTATAGAAATGCCTATTCTTGTCCGCAGCTGTGGACAAGAATAGGACATGTTCTATCTTTTCCAAAACACAGAAGTTCGGGGCCGTGCTCTGCAAATGCGGAAGCGGAGAGCACATAGTGTGCTCTCCGCTTCACGTCCTGCCTGGCCCATAGAGAATGAATGGGTCCGCACGCGGAACGGGTGCGGACCCTTTTGCGGATGTGTGATTGGACCCTAAGGGTCCATTGACATGTTCGCAAAAGGGTCCTCATTTTGCGGAACGGAATTGTGGACCCATTCATTTCTATGGGGCAGCACGATTTGTGCGGATCCGCACTTCCGGGTCCACAATTCCGATCCCGAAAAAAATAGAACATGTCCTATTCTTGTCCGCAATTGCAGACAAGAAAAGGCATTTTCTACTAAGTGCCGATGTCCATTGCCGATGTCCGTGTTTTGCGGATCCATAGATCCGTGGATCCACAAAACACACACATCAAAACACACACGAACGTGTGAATGGACCCTTATGCCTCTTTCATACTACTGTATGGCTATTCAGTGTTTTGCGGTCTGTTTTTCACTGATCCGTTGTTCCGTTTTATTGTTTTCGTTGTGTTTCCGTTTCCGTTCTGTTTTTCCGTATGGCATATAAAGTATACAGTAATTACATAGAAAAAATTGGGCTGGACATAACATTTTCAATAGATGGTTCCGCAAAAACGGAACGGATATGGAAGACATACAAATGCATTTCCGTATGTGTTCAGTTTTTTTTGCGGACCCATTGACTTTAATGGAGCCACGGAACATGATTTGCGGGCAATAATAGGACTTGTTCTATCTTTCAACGGAACAGAAAAACGGAAATACAAAAATGGAATGCATACGGAATACATTCAGTTTTTTTTTTTTGCAGAACCATTGAAATGAATGGTTCCGTATACGGACCATATACGGAACTCAAAAAACGGCCCGCAAAACGACAAAAAAAACGGTAGTGTGAAAAAGGCCTAAAGGCAAGTTTTCACCACACGATGTTAGTCGATTGTCAAGAAGGAAGTGTTCCTTCCTGACAGTCAGCTGCTTGATAGGTGAAGGTATCTCCTTCACAGTATGTGTACGCGGGAACGCTATTGTGATTGTTCGCCACCATACAGAATAGCTTTTGTTTCTGGGAAGCAGATCACTGTGCACAAACAATGGAATCTGCAACACATTTAGACAGGCAGATTGTCCGGAATGAGCGTTCGCAGGAAATCTCCTTTAAAGGGAGTCTGTCACCTCCATATGGCCATATACAGTGCTTACATGGCTCTGTAGCACACCTACAGTTGCAAGAAAAAGTATGTGAACCCTTTGGAATGATATGGATTTCTGCACAAATTGGTCATAAAATGTGATCTGATCTTCATCTAAGTCACAACAATAGACAATCACAGTCTGCTTAATCTAATAACACACAAAGAATTAATTGTTACCATGTTTTTATTGAACACACAATGTAAACATTCACAGTGCAGGTGGAAAAAGTATGTGAACCCTTGGATTTAATAACTGGTTGAACCTCTTTTGGCAGCAATAACTTCAACCAAATGTTTCCTGTAGTTGCAGATCAGACGCGCACAACGGTCAGGAGTAATTCTTGACCATTCCTCTTTACAGAACTGTTTCAGTTCAGCAATATTCTTGGGATGTCTGGTGTGAATCGCTTTCTTGAGGTCATGCCACAGCATCTCAATCGGGTTGAGGTCAGGACTCTGACTGGGTCACTCCAGAAGGCATATTTTCTTCTGTTTAAGCCATTTTGTTGTTGATTTACTTCTATGCTTTGGGTCGTTGTCCTGTTGCAACACCCATCTTCTGTTGAGCTTCAGCTGGTGGACAGATGGCCTTAAGTTCTCCTGAAATATGTCTTGATAAACTTGGGAATTCAATTTTCCTTCGATGATAGCATTCCGTCCAGGCCCTGATGCAGCAAAGCAGCCCCAAACTATGATGCCCCCACCACCATACTTCACAGTTGGGATGAGGTTTTGATGTTGGTGTGCTGTGCCTCTTTTTCTCCATACAGTGTTGTGTGTTTCTTTGTGTGTTCTGAGAGCTCTTTTGTGCAAGGCATCATTCACATCAGGCAATGCTTCTTGTGAAAAGCAAACCCAGAACTGGTGTGTGTTTTTTTAGGGCAGGGCAGCTGTAACAAACACCTCCTATCTCATCTCATTGATTGGACTCCAGTTGGCTGACACCTCACTCCAATTAGCTCTTGGAGATGTCATTAGTCTAGGGGTTCACATACTTTTTCCACCTGCATTGTGAATGTTTACATGGTGTGTTCAATGAAAACATGGTAACATGTAATTCTTTGTGTGTTATTAGTTTAAGCAGACTGTGATTGTCTATTGTTGTGACTTAGATGAAGATCAGATCACATTTTATGACCAATTTGTGCAGAAATCCATATAATTCCAAAGGGTTCAGATACTTTTTCTTGCAACTGTATATAGGATTGTAACTGTACCTTTGTTCTTTTCTTTAGACTTGCACCAGCAGGAAAGACGAAGTTTAATTCATATGCAAATGAGCACTCGCAAGTGCCCAGGGGCGGCGTTCAGTGTGTAAGTGCCCAGGCTGCTCTGCCTTCTTTTCACTTTACTCCTCCCCAGTCTCTGCCTTTGCCCGCCCTCCAAGTCTGGACCTATTGATGAGGCAAGAGGCTTGGAGGGCGGGCAAAGGCAGAGGCTGGGGAGAAGTAAAGTGAGAAGAAGGCAGAGCAGCCCGGGCACTGAACGCCGCCCCTGGGCACTTGCGAGTGCTCATTTGCATATGAATTAAACTTCGTTTTTCCTGCTGGTGCAAGTCTAAAGAAGAGAACAAAGGTACAGTTACAATCCTGTATAGGTGTGCTACAGAGCCATGTAAGCACTGCATATGGCCATATGGAGGTGACAGACTCCCTTTAAGGCTAATCACAGATGTTCAGCTGACCCTTTGTTTCAGTGAATGGATGGGTTTTCAGTTCTACTTTCAATCTGCATGACATGCTATGCTTCAATTAAGGACTTTCATTAAGTCACAGATCTTTCTTTCGACGAATCAAGGACTCAGGTTTGGGCACATTTACTAAAAAATGTTTAGCCCTCAATTTTATCGGAAGATTCCTCTTCTGGAATAAGCCAGGTTTTTATTATAGCTTATATTTCCTGTTGTCTACTTAACCCCTTAAGTACTGGGCTTATTTTTGTTTTTACATTTTTGATTTTTCCTCCCCACATTTCCAATAGCCATAACTTTTTTTAAATTTTCTGTTCACATAGCCATATGAGGGTTTTATTTTTATTTTTTGTGGGAAAAGATGCATTTTGAATGTCACCATTTAATTTACCATTTAACATTCTTTGTGAGGTAAACTTGAAAAAATATATATATTATGACATTCACAAAAAATGACATGACATCCTTATTCTGTGGGTCAATATGATCCTTTTGATTCCAAAATTTGCTTGGTTTTAGGCTACTTTCACACTTGCGTTCGGGGTTCCGCTTGTGAGTTCCGTTTGAAGACTCTCACATGCGGCCCCGAACGGATCCGTACAGCCCCAATGCATTCTGAGTGGATGCGGATCCGCTAAGAATGCCTCAGTCTGGCACTGTTTGGCCTCCGCTCCGCTTAGAAGGCGGACACCCGAACGCAGCTTGCAGCGTTCGGGTGTCCGCCTGGCCGTGCGGAGCCAAAATGATCCGTCCAGACTTACAATGTAAGTCAATGGGGACAGATCCGTTTGACGTTGACACAATATGGTGCAATTTAAAATGGATCCGTCCCCCATTGACTTTCAATGCAAAGTCTGGACGGATCCGTCTGACTAACTTTCAGACTTAGATTTTTTTCTGAAAGATAATGCAGACGGATCCGTTCTGAACGGATCCCATCGTCTGCATTATAGGAGCGGATCCGTCTGTGCAGACACCTGACGGATCCGCTCCGAACGCAAGTGTGAAAGTAGCCTAATTCTGTTTAATTACTTTTTTTAAATAAAAAGCTTAGAAAAAAAATCTAAATTTTCTATGGATTGACATTTTCTGACAGCCATAACTTTTTTATTTTTCTGTCTACAGAGCTTTATATTTATTTTTATTTTTTTTGCTGGATGTTTTTATTGCCACCATTTTTCGGTTATGCACAACGTTTTGATCACAGATATTCAATTTTTATTGCAGGACAAGGTGACTTAAAAATTGTAAATTGCATGTTTTTATAGTTTTTTCATTATGCCGTTCACTGTACAGGAAAAGTATTTTGATATTTCAGATATTTTTGGAGGTAGCAATACATGTTAAGTTAACTTTTTATTGTTTACATATTTTATATGTAAACTTGGGAAAGATGGAACTTTTTATATATTTTTATGTTTTTTATATTTTTTTTACTTTTTTTACTTTTTACATAATAACTTTTTTCCCGCTTAGGGGGCTAGAAACTGTGATCTTTTGATCCCTTGTCCCATACACTATAATAGAGAACTATTATGGTGAATAGAATTCTGCTGCTCTGCCTGCTGAGTTGCGCTTCATGTACAGCTTTAGGCCTCTTTCACACGGGCGTCATATTTTTGGCCCGGATAAGAGGCGTGTGCGTTGCGGGAAAATGCGCGATATTTCTGCGCAAGTGCAAAACATTGTCATGCGTTTTGCACTCGCGTGAGAAAAATCGCGCATGTTTGGTACCCAAACCTGAACTTCTTCAAAGAAGTTCGGGCTTGGGATTGATGTTCTGAAGATTGTATTATTTTTCCTTATAATATGGTTATAAGGGAAAATAATAGCATTCTGAATACAGAATGCATAGTAAACTAGCGCTGGAAGGGTTAAAACAAAATAAAAAATGGTTTAACTCACCTTAGTCCACTTGATCGCAGCCCGGCATCTGTCCTTTGTTGAATCACATGGTACGGTCATCACATGGTACGTCACCATGGTAAAAGATCATGTGACGTATACCATGTGATGACCGGAGTGACGTCATCAAAGGTCCTGTAATTATTGCAATGCTCACCACAGGTCCTATTCAACAAAGGACAGATGCTGGGCCACGATCAAGTGGACTAAGGTGAGTTAAACCATTTTTTATTTTGTTTTAACCCTTCCAGCGCTAGTTTACTGTGCATTCTGTATTCAGAATGCTATTATTTTCCCTTATAACCGTGTTATAAGGGAAAATAATTCAGTGAATAGACTGTCACCTAGCAACCATGCGTGAAAATCGCACCGCATCCGCACTTGCTTCGGATGCTATGCGATTTTCACGCACCCCATTCACTTCTATGGGGCCTGCGTCGCGTGAAAATCGCACAATATAGAGCATGCTGCGATTTTCACTCAACGCACAAGTGATGCGTGAAAATCACCGCTCATGTGTACAGTCCCATAGAAATGAATGGGTCCGGATTCAGTGCGGGTGCAATGCTTTCACTTCACGCTTCGCACCCGCTTGGAAAACTCGCCCGTGTGAAAGGGGCCTTAGGCTGGGTTCACACCTGAGCGTTTTACAGCGCGTTCCGACGCGCTGTAAAACGCTCAACAAGGAGAAACCAATGCTTCCCTATCGGCATGGTTCTCACCTGGGCGTTTTACAGCGCGTACGATCGCGCTGTAAAACGCCCGACGCCCCAAGAAGTACATGAGCTTCTTTGGGGCGTCTTGTAGCGCGTTCCCGTACATAGACTTTCAGGAACGCGCGACAATGGGCGTTCGCTTGTCTCTGTATGCGCGATTGCAAACGCCCGTACAATCGCGCATACAGAGCGCTCCATCGCGAACGCTCAGGTGTGAACCCAGCATTAGGCCTCCTGCACACGAACATGTGCACCCCGTGGTCGTGTTGCGGCCGGCTAAATACGGGCCGAAAATGCACGAACACTGTCTGTGGGGCAGCCGCAGCGGATCTCGGACCCATTCACTTTAACATGTTCTATCTTTTTGCGAAACGGAAGTACGGGACGAAACCCCACGGAAGCATTCCGTATGGTTCTGTTCCGTGCTTACGCTCCGAACCCATTGAAGTGAATGGGTTCGCATCCGTGATGCGGAATGCACACTGAACGGCACCCTTGTATTGCGGATCCGCAAATGCAATCCGCAATACGGCAATGGGGCTCACACGATTGTGTACAGGAGGCCTTGCAGGCATTAAAATGGGACAGGCCACGGAAACCTTCAGCATGCCTTAGGCTGTCATAATAACCGATCAGAGCCTCACAGTGAAATCCGATTGGAAGGCAGAGGGAGACATCTTCCTCTATCTGAGGCTTCACGCACATGAACGTGTGCCAGCCGGGCCTGTGATGAAGACAAATTACTGTCCACAATGCACTGGCACCAACCGTGGTGCCGCTGCATGCGGATCGCGGATCCATTGACTTTAATGAGGTCCACGATCCTCATCCAACTGTCTGCACTGCAAAAAGGTAGTGCATGCAGTACTTTTTTGCTGTGTGGAGGCATGGACAGAAAACCCAAAGAAGCACTCCGTAGTGCTTCCGTGGGCCTCCGATTCGTGCTTCCATTCAGCACCACACCACATCTCCCGAATTGCGGACCCATTTAAGTGACTGGGTCCGCATCCATGATACAACTGCAATGGCTGTGTACATGAGGCCTGACTTCACAGATGCCATATTTGCTATTGAAAATTGCATTTGAGGGATTAAATGACTGTGTTTGGTGTCATTGTCGAACCCAGTCATTGCGGCTGGGTGCCTGCTGTATTATACAGCCGGCATCTACTGCTCAGCTCAGCAGCCCACTCCATACAAGCCCTTGCTCATAATGCTGTACTAGTCCTGGAGTCCATTTATTCCTCGCCCATCTCACACATATGCTGTAACTCCTACTCCCCCTTGCTATTCCTGAATTCCTCTCTGTTGACATAATGCAGCAATGTCCGTCAGATGAGCTGTGGCAGTGCTTGATGTATACACCTCATTTCACTGCATATATCAGGACAATTAGGGACTACCACGCATGCGTAAAAATTTGGATACACCAGCAATGACATGGATGAGCTAGGGGGATGTCAATCAGAGCTGGCTGGGAGGGTTTGACATGATAACTCCATGACTTGGCAAATGCATGGAGATGACCTGTTGAATCCAGGTCACATATTTCCGTTGTGTCAGGTGCATTTTTAAAGGGTGATTTATTCATGTAATTGGTTAGCTAGGGTCAAATGATGACAGGTTCCCTTTAAACCCAACAAATATATACCTTAGATTAGTAAAAATTTGAGGTGGAGTGGACAATCACCCGAAGTTGTGCGTGGGTTGGATTCTGTTGTTCTTGTTGTACTTTTGCATAGACATTTTATTTATGAAGAGCTAGCTCACCAGGAAAATTTTCTGGAACTGCTTTACAAGCACACACATGGAAGCATGCAATGCATTTCATAATTAAAGGGTGTTGTTAACTGTCAGGAAAAGTTGATCAAATGTTCAAGACTGAAGAAAGAAATTGCTGTATCCACTCAACTTTTAGCCTTCTTTTATTTCAGCATGATGGTAACATAGCGATTTCAGGTAGTGGATAGATAGCCTGCCATTCCATATGACATCTTGCTTTATCAAGGCTGATGTATATTGGCATCAGTTTGAATTCCAAAAAGTAAACAGAAATAATATCAAACTTAAAATTGCCTTAAATGGTGCTTTACGTCTCAACATAGTAGAGACAAAGAAAGATGTCTGCAAATGTTCAGGCACAATTCTGCCAAAGCTTAGAAATTGCAAATTCCATGGGGCGTGGAATGGCTGTTGAGAGAGATGGCCACATGATCCATGAGCTCCTGCACCTAGCCACTAGTTAAGCTCACTATTTTACAGCATACCTCAAACCAGCTGACCCTGGAACATCTCATAATTGTTTTTACTATGTGGAAAAGCAAGTAAATACTCCAGAAGCTGGACAAAAGCCTAGAGAATTTCTTTAAATTGGAGTACCATAAAGTTGGAGGAGATGCATGGGTCCCTCCATCTCCTCCATGTCTCCTCTAGACTCCCAGTCTTTCACAGCACAACAACTTGCCCAGTCAGGGATGAGCAGATTTTCAAATATGTCACCAGAAACCTCTGTCCTTCAGCTATTTCCAACACCAGAGGACATTAAATCTATTGCTCAAGTGCTGCAGCTGAAGTTGACTAGTTAGACTAAGGCAGCATTTGAAGATAGCTTGAGTCCCTCGCACTCCGCACCATCACACATTCCAGCTAACAGAGGTTGCGACTTCAGTTCTCCAACACAGACCAGGTTGGTGCACAAACCACTTTGCATACTAAAAACTTTGCATCCACAGATGCATTTTCAACTTTTTCTACTACTGATAATCCTACCTACATGCTGCTGGTTGTGAAGTTGTCCCTACATGATGACATCACTAAAGTCTTGGCGCCACTCTCTGCTTCTGTAAATGACTTAGAACATAGAGTGATGCACATTGAATTTAAGATAGAGGACTTTGGTTAAAAAGAGATTAAAAAGGTTGTACCACCTCAGACATTGGGCACATATTGCTAGGATATACCCCTAATGTCTGATAAGTGCAGGTTCCACCTCTGGGAACCGCACCTATGCTTAGATCGCAGCCAGAAAAGTCTTGAAGGGCACCTTTAAGGTGTGCCTCCCTGCTGTTTGGTGTGCTAGGGGTTAATCTTCTAGCTAGTGAGGATTATGATGTGTTCTAGGTGTGGCCGCAAGCTTGTTATATACCTGTGGCTTGCAGGCTGGGGGCAATTGTACTACAGCCTTGTCTGGTAATGGAGCTCTGCTCCTTGCCTGGGTGATTCTGCCCAGTCCTTGAAGGCCACCTTATTGGCCATAAATTGTCTTTCCTTACGTTTGCTTCTGATTCCCTACCTCACTTGTTATTTGTTAGGTGTGGGTTTATGTTCAGGGTGTGTTGTACATCTTCATGGTTGTTACATGTCTGGGCTGTTGTTGGTGTTTGTCCCTACATGTATATTTGACGTTTGCCCTGTATGTTGATTTGACTGTTTGCAGCGCTGCTTGGGGCTGCCATGCACTGTATGAGCATGGGTGACTCTGGCAGAGTTGGTATGCTGGATTCCTGTGTGGGTAGTTTGTACTGTGACCTGCTGTGTGTTCGGGTTCCTGTACAGATGCACAGCTTCCAGTCGTGGTGGCTGCGGCAGGTAAGTTTGTTTCTGGTGTTCTTACCTACCAATTCCTCTTGCTGCATATTGTCTTTCCCTTTCCCTGCTGCTCGGCCATTTGAGACTCCTGTTCATCCGTGTCTGGGAAGAACAGATTGTCTCTCCCCTTCTCCTATGTGAGGGATTATCAGGGACATACAGTGCTGCCCATAAATTTTCATAATCCTGGCAAATTTTGACTTAAAGTTACTTTTATTCAACCAGCAAGTAATTTTTTAAAAAGGGAAATGACATACTGTAGGTGTATCCCAAAAGATAATAAGATGATGTACAAGAGGCATTATTGTGGGGAAAAAAAAATACAGCTTTTATTTACATTTGAGCAAAAAGTGTCCAGTTGGCGTAAAAAAGGAGAAGCCTTCAACCCAAAGAACACCATCCCCACTTTCAAACATGGTGATGGGAACCTAATGCTTTGGGGGGTGTTTTTCAGCCAATGGACCAGGGAACCTAATCACAATAAATGGCACTATGAAAAAAGAGAAATACATGAGGATTCTCAACGACAACATCAGGCAGTCTGCAGAGAAACTTGGCCTTGGGCACCAGTGGACATTTCAGCATGACAATGACCCAAAACACACAGCAAAAGTGGTGAAGAAATGGTTAGCAGACAACAACATTAACGTTTTGGAGTGGCCCAGCCAGAGTCCAGACTTGAATCCAATTGAGAATCTGTGGAGGGAGCTAAAGATCAGGGTGATGGCAGGAAGGAGCTCATTGCTAAAGATGAATGGGCAAAAATACCTGTGGAGACATGCAAAAAGCTGGTCTACAATTAAAGGAAGCGTTTGATTACTGTAATAGCCAATAAAGGCTTTTCTATTGATTGTTGAGAAGGGTATGAATAATTTTGGACTAGACACTTTTTGCTCAAATGCAAATAAAAGCTGATAAATGTTTTTTCCACAATAATGCCTCTTGTACATTGTCTTATTATCTTTTGAGCGACACATATGTCATTTCTCGTCAAAATATAACTTGCTGGTTGAATAAAAGTAACTTTAAGTCAAAATTTGCCAGGGGTATGAATATGTTTAAGAGTTAGGGTGAGGATTAGGGATGCTTTAGGAGGTGACCTGCTTGCTCCCTTATTCTGGCGTCCTGGCATAGCTGCTTCCCCCTTATCCCTTTACATTGTCTGGTAGGGGGGTTTTCCCCACTCCCCACTATGACAGTATGTCCAATAAGGTGGCCCTCAAGGACTGGGCAGAATCACCCAGGCAAGGAGCAGAGCTCCATCACCAGACAAGGCTGTAGTACAACTGCCCCCAGCCTGCAAGCCAATAGGTATATAACAAGCTTGCGGCCACACCCAGGACACGCCATAATACCCACTAGCTAGAATATTAGCCCCTAGCACACCAAACAGCAGGGAGGCATACCTTAAAGGGGAATTGCACATGCAAACCAAAAACTACATGTTGCCACCAGCGAGTCTGCACAGCAACCGCGTCACAGTCAAACAACAATATGACCGTGACAGCTGCACACAACAAATTGTGTCCAGCAATTTCCTGCATTCTATGCTGGAACAGTCTGTCAGAAGGCTGTTCTGCAAACCTGAAAGACGCATTAGGGTACTTTCACACTAGCGTTTTTCTTTTCCGGCATAGAGTTCCGTCACAGGGGTTCTATACCGGAAAAGAACTGATCAGGCATATCCCTATCCATTCAGTAATCCATTCAGGATGCATCAGGATGTCTTCAGTTCAGTCGTTTTGACTGATCAGGCAAAAGAGAAAACCATGCTACGGTTTTATCTCTGGCAAAAAAAAACTAAAGACATGCCTGAATGACGTATACGGCATTTTTTCCTATAGGAATGTATTAGTGCCGGATCCGGCATTCAAAATACCAGAATGCCGGATCCGTCCTTCCGGCCACACGCAGACCGGTACAAATGTGACCACACTGCCGCAAGTGTGAAAGTAGCCTTACATAGGCCTTATTCAGACCTTCAATGTTTGGTCAGTGATTTCCATTAATAATTGTTAGCCAAAGCCACGAGTGGAGCTTACACAAAGAAAAGGTATAATGGAAAGATTTGCAACCTGGTTTTGGTCAAAATCACTGACTGAATCACTGACCAAAGCGATAAGGCCTTATAGACAGAGGCTATCTCACTTCATACCAATGCTTTGTGCTTACAAGAGACCTTTGTTGCTAAAAAAGATGCCACAGGCTGAAAAATCACGTATTTCTGGTAATACTTCACATGCAGGAAAATAAAGCAGTAATGATAGTGGTTTTAAAACATTAGCTTTTAGATTTATTTCAGAGATTGTGGATGCAAATGATTGTCATGAGGTTCTGGAGTGCTCTCTAAACAATGTTATATATACCATTGAAAATCTATACGCCCCCAATTGCAGGCAGCTTCCCTTTAAACTCATGCAAAAAATTATAAAGGTTAAAAAAGGCAACCTTCTGCTTTGCAGGGACTTATAGTATAGAAAACTAATAGTATAGTTTATCATCATATGGATACCACTAAAACCACCAGACTCAGACCCAGGTCTTCCTTATTTGTGCACAGAAGAAATGTATATTATTTGTAGGGTTGCACCAAAGATCAGAAGGGTATTTTAATTTTTATAATTCTTAATATTTCTTAAAGTTCTTTTCTTAACTCATACTCTTGAATAAACATATTTGCAATTGACAAATATTTGTTTTTCTGCTGTGAATGTTCTGGGATATAATTAATTAAGTCGTCAGACCATGTGGCCATCACGCTAACCCTAGATGAACAATAAAATTCCAAAAGCACACTTATCTGGAGAAATAACACCTGCATCTTAGGATAGTCTATCTATAACGCTAATAAAGAATATCTCCATCATAAATCAGGTTCAGTTTTAAAACTAAATGTTGAACAGACAACTGATAGAGCCTTCATTAGAGCCATTTTAATTAAACTTAGCCATAGAGATAAGAAACTTAGAGATAGTAAAGTGGCTGCTATTGTGTCTGACCTAAACATTAAAACAATTTAACAAATCCCACCCAACGACTCAATTTGCCCAAGACATTATTTCTTCATGCAATTAATTTAAGGCCTCGTGTTCCACAACTATGAAAAAAAAATACATTCAAATGAAAGATAAATATTACTCGCAAAATAATATGGGAGGCAAATTTCTAGCATGTAGACTCAAATTACAACATGTTCGTTCTCGGATCCCATATTTGTGATACTTAGTCTCGAGGAGTAAAACTTTAGACTCTAGAGACATACCTCAACAGTTTTGCATATTTTTTTTTTTTTTGTTTACCAAAATATAATCTACCAGCAAAATCCCTGGGCCAAAATAGCCTTTCAGGAGAGTTTTATAAAGGCTACCACTCTTCTATGGCCCTCTCTCTTTCCTTCATTTTTCTTTTTGATATGTTTGGGCAGAGATGCTTCCCACTTTAATTGTGACCCTTCCCAAACCTGGTAAACCAGCTGATATCCCCCAAAACCTTTGTCCTGTACCAAATGCAGATATAAGCTATAAGATAAATCTTCTAAAATAATAGCCCTTTGCCTGCCCCCTCTTCTGCATTCACCTAAATAATACAACCTGGACTTCCACACCTCCAGGTACACATATGCAAACAAACTAAATAAATGACGTGGTCTTAAACGGCAGAAAAAATGCTCAAATACCCCAAATGCTATTGCACATTACCGTTTAAGACCACGTCATTTATTTAGTTTGCTTTCATATGTGTACCTGGATCTGTGGAATTCCAGGTTGTATTGTTTAGGTGCACCTGTGTGCCCTGCACTGCTTGAGTCAGTGATCAGTGGGACTCACAACCTCCTCCCTCCTCCCATTGTATGTGTGATTTCACGCTGGAGGTAACTGGGAGGTGTTTGCTGTGTGTCGGACCTCATGCTTTTGTAATTGCCCATACGGCCCCAGTAGTTGCTCACTGGCACGGGTAGGTTAGTGTTATGTCCCGTGCCACTATGAGAGACCTTGACGAGGTGCACGGGCTCCGGTATGTTCTTGATTAGAGATGAGCGAATCAAAGCTGACAAAGTGGAATTTGTCAGCGGATTACAAGAAAAAATTGATTCGCAACAAATGTGAATTTCATTGCTCTTCATTGTAAGACGTGTTAGGAATGAGGACATAGGGCAAGGGACTCTGGGAGGGCGGGATCACCCAGATTGACATGCCTGCATGCAGCCAATCAGCATCAAGCCAGCCCTGTGATGTCACAGCCCTATAAATACAGCAGCCATTTTAGATTCTGCCATCTTCCAGTGTTCAGAGTGCAGGGACAGACATGGGAAGGCACTCAGGACAGCAGTGGAGGGAAAGGATAGGGAGGGATCATTTCACAGCAGGGAGAGACGTCAGAACTTGAAGGCACTAAGGACATTGATAGGAAAGCAATTTGCAAGTGCAGGGAAAGATTATTTGGGGATCCAAATAGTTATTAGACAGCTCTGTCATTCCATCTATTTGTTATTGGGCTACAAGTGTTATGTTGAAAAGCCTTTAGTGGCTTATATCTTAGTATCTTTAGTATCTTATATCAGTACTACAAGAAAAATATATACGCATTTAACAAACGTATAGGGGCGTATTTCAGTACTACAAGACAATTATATACACACTTCCCTCTTTAAGTTTTATATATATTCCAGTACAACAATAAAAAAATATTCTCAGTGCATTTCTGCAGTTAATTCTGGTGAAATTGTATAGTGGCCTATTTCAGTCCAACAAGAAAAATATATTCTCTGTTCACTTCTGCAGTTATTTCTGTTGAAAGCGTATAGGAACATATTACAGTAAAAAATATTTACGCACTGCACTGTTGCAGTTATTTCTGGTGAAAATTTATAAAAGAGATATCCAATATGCAGGACAAGGTGGCTCTCCTGTTCCTGTTTACTGATATGAAAACTGTTGCACCAATCAATATGACTCACCCTGTCAATATTTAACAGAAATTTGTACGAACTTTAAATGATGGACACTCTGCATCCAGGATCAATTAAAGCCAACAACATTTATTTAATAAAAATTTATAATAAAATAAAAATAAAATAAAATGAACTTTAACAATTGTACATATATCTTAAAAACCACTGAGTAAAATGGCAAATAAAACAATTTTGTTCTTATAGTTAGGTCACTTTTCAAAAAATTGGCAATATTGTGTTGCATAATGCCATTTATCATACAGTTCATTACTGGTGACCAAAAACCTTGTTATAATAGTGACATCAAAGAATTAAAATTAATATCATTCATTTATCACATGTGCGTCTGATATGTCTCAATATAACTGGCAGAAATGCAGTATAATAAATTGGATATTATCCACTCATTGATATTAATGTCCCAAGTGATATGACATCACACCACAATGCAATTGGAAATATTGTATACTTATACTGCAGTCTTTAGTAATGATGACAATCCTGTGCAGGTTATATTGAAAAAAAAGTCTGGATATAACAGCGCTGTTCCTTTCAATCTGCGTGGTTTCTGTTCATATTAATGCATTTTGTCCAGATCCCATTAATGTTCAATATGGGGTTGCATGTTATTCAACTGTCCTTCTATATGGCAATAGACGTTCAATTCTCCCTATATTATCCACACTATCGCGTGTTGCATATTTGTTACTCACTGTTAGATGCGCAGGAGCGGAGATGAGTGCCTGCCGTGTGATCCCACGTGGTATTCGGCACAATTAGATCTTACCTCCATAGCCTCCTTCTAATAGTGAGTGTTACACTTGCGTTTGTTTCTTGTGTGGCCTCGGAGATAGGTCGGCGTTCCACGGGCTCAGTGAACCCAGCGTTAGGCAGCCTGCCGGCTTTACGTGGATTTTCTTAACCCTTTGTTCATTCCGGTTGTAGGTAGTTAGAATTTGGAGAGCTCCATACCTTATACATTTTTAAACAGTCTTGTGAGGGTACTTGTGCATAGGGATATTATCTACCAGACTCGTTTCGGAACTTTAAACATGTTCCTTCTTCAGAGGTTAAACCCTCAACGTGACTAGTACCCTTAAATACCTTCCCTCCTGCTTAACTTGAAGTTGTATGAAAAAATGGGGTGGATTTTTCATGTTCAGGTGGATCACCATTCATTATGTATTTTTCTATATAAACTTCAACTATTAATCGCAATATAAATATTTGTGAATTCATGTCAATTTGCCATTACTGCTATATACGACATATAGACGCACAACTCATTCAGACATATGAACGCCCATCAATCACTTGCAATTTGCATGTGATTTCTTTTAACTGCTGTACAGTGTCTCTTCAAATCGACATAATTTTCACACTGTAGATAATTCAGCTAAGCACTACTTATAGCAGGGTGGAAAAATAAAATATAACGCTGTCCGTTCCTTACAGATGCATACTCAAAATATCCATATAAGCCCCATACTCTCTTTGCTGTTCCTGTGCGGTTTCTATCAATTCGATAAAAAGTAATAAATAATAAAATACTATTTTAATAGCAAGATCATGCAGACAATTTTACTTCTGATGATCTGTCTCCACTATATCATATATATCATAGGGAATTCAACGCTGTATCACTTATTTTACTTTTTCATCTTTTTCTGTGCTTTATCTTTTTCCAGGTCTATATTCAAAAAGGAATGAATCTCTATGGCGAGTGGTTTATGAGGGAGGGGGTGCCCGCTAAGGGGGGATCGGTCAGAATAACCCGATCGCCCATCGGCGGAAGGCACCCACCCTTAATCTACAAGAATCCTAAAACTTAGGGGGCGGAGCCTGTGCCGGACTGTGATGGCCGCATAGTTTGGAGCTCTCCGCAGTAGATCCTCTACAGCACTAGCTTACATAAGCGGACAGACTTTAGCATGGTGAAAATCTGGCACCCAAGAGCCGGAGATACCTCTGGAACTGCCAGGCAGCCGAACAACAATGGCGACATGGATAAATTCATTAAAAAAGCGGCTGCTACAGTGGCGGCAAGAGAAAGCAAGATGGCGCCGAACCCGCTTCCTAAGGTGAGCGAACGCGCGGCTGACATGTCGGAAGGGGAGAGCGATACAGAGGACTCACATAGCAGGACGGCGCTTCCTATTATCCGCCGTTTCCTGAAACAGTCGCTGAGTAAAGCGATGGAGCCGATTCTAACTGAGCTCACTGCCATGCGCCAGGATATCCACCATATTGGAGACCGGGTAGTTACCCTAGAAGCGCAACAAAATGCGGTGCTCGAGCACCAAACAGCTACAGCCTCCTCCTTTCAAAAATGCCGCACATACCTGAATGACCTCCACAACACCCTGGAGGACTAAGAGAACAGAGGGCGCAGGAACAACCTGTGATTCAGGAGGAGACAGTCGCTGCGGCTGATATCCCTGGGGCCGTTATAGATATATGCTGCTCCCTGCTGGGCTCTGATGGACGCCCCGACATTATCCTTGAACGTGCACACAGAGCGCTCAGGCCTAAGCCTAAAGGGACGGAACCGCCAAGGGATGTAATTTGTAGGTTCCTGAATTTTCAAGTGAAGACCGCTGTCTTGGAAGCAGCTAGGAACCAAGAAGACCTGACATATGAGGATTCCAGAATCCTGATTTATCAAGACCTGGCCCCGTCTACATTGAAGAAAAGAAGATCACTAAATCCCTTGACGGACTGGCTCAGGATGAACAAGATCCTGTACAGATGGACTTTTCCCTTTGGGATTTCGTTCGTCCATGCAGGACGCCGCCTCACTATCAAGACCTTTGCTGACCTGATGGGAGCCTACGATCACCTGCAAATCCCACCTCTTGAGATCGAGAACTGGGAACTTTATCAGGATATTACAGAGCTTCCTGACCCGCCGAAGCCCTTACCCTTTGAGCCTCCACGTACACCAAAGGCCCAGAAGTTCAAGCGGAGGAACACGCAACTCACACCATAGAGACTGGCTCTATTAGCGTAACGACTCGCTTTGACTCTTCCATTTCTCTCTTAATCTATTCCCTTTGCTTTTTCTACCTCCCATCTATCCCTTCCCCCCCTAAAAAAATCAGTTGTATGCTGCAATACTCTGCACAGCCCTTATCCCCCCCACCTGTTCTCACCTGTTCTCCTAGCCTCTTATATGTCTGTCTCTTAATCTCATCACAGAGATGCACATTCTGTGCGTAGAGGATCACAATAGGGTTGATTGACCATTTCCCCCCTAGTGACCCTTGTAACCGACACTGTTCAAACCCATTGTAATGGGTACTGTTATACGAGACTCTCCAGTCACGTCATTTTTTGTATTGTTCATTTTGTTTACTCTGTTCTTAAGGTACATGCAATCTGTATTCTAGAGATTTTACTGGTACAAAAGGGCCCCTCTGCAACCCATCTCACCCACCTGGACTCAACATTTTGCTTCCAATCAAGGTGTGCTCTCCTGGAGGGGGGTGGACCCTCAAAAAGGTGACTCACACTACAACACACATTATGGCTGACCTGTCATTTGCGTCTTACAATGTCAAAGGCTTTAATTCTCCATCTAAATGGAGTCAGGTTTTCTCATTGTTACGCAAATCAGGAGCCACAGTCCTTCTTCTCCAGGAGACGCACTTTAAATTGAATCATTACCCCAACCTCTCATATGGCCACTACTCCCAGTGGTTCCACTGTGGTAGCAATTCATCTGCTTCTGGGGGGGTGAGTGTTGGGTTTCAGAGGAAGGTTCCTTTCCAATATATCTCCCACCTGCAGGACCCTGATGGCCGATACTTATTGGTTAAAGGCAGTATTGGCCCCCAGATGTATACGTTTATCAACCTATATGCACCGAATACCGGCCACTATAGCTGGTTTGCTAAGATATTTCCAATTATCAAATCCTTTGCAGAAGGTTTGGTTGTGGCGGGAGGCGACCTCAACGCCACCTTAAACCCGCAACTAGATTCCTCGACATCTAAATCGGCCCTGGCGCTCAAAACCCTGCGCTTCATAAGAGAGGGTTTTTGGAGTTTGCACCTTATAGATGTTTGGCGCACGTTATATCCAACCACAGCTGACTATACTTTCTACTCCAATGCTCATGGTACATACCAACACATGGATTACTTGTTTGTATCTAGGGAACACCTCCAGCTCTGTCACAACCCCCAAATAGGGTCTATCCACCTCTCCGACCATGCCCCAATTTCACTAACAGTTTCGGCCCCTATATCTAAACGCAACCAATTCAAGTGGCGTCTAAACGAATCCTTATTAGGTAACCTCGAAACGAGAGATAGGATTACTGGTCTTCTTGAGGAATACTTTACTATAGATAAAGACCCTGATATCTCTGCCTTTTCATTATGGGACGCCCACAAACCTTATATCAGAGGTAATTTTATAAGTATTGGAGCTTATCTAAAAAAGGAGAGAAACAAAAAGCTTGAATCCTTAGGTCAAAGAATCCAATCCTTGGAATCCTTGCACAAACGTTCTTTTTCTGCAACACAACTTCAGGAGTTATCTGATTGTAGAGCTGAACTGAAATCCTTGCTACAGCACTCCACAGTCAAATTATTCCTGAATTCACAACACAAATTTTTTGCGCATGGTGATAAAGCATCTAAATTTATGATGCGTAGAATAAAGAACAGGAAATCAACAAACTTTATTCACCAAATAGATTCACCTCAAGGAACACCCCTCTTTTCTTCCAAAGCTATAGGGGCCAAATTTTGTGAGTTCTACGAAGCCCTTTACAATTTACCCCAAACGCTCACCACCGAGACTCACTCATCTATTATTTCTTCCTTTCTAGATTCACTCGAGATACCAACTATCTCCAACGATCAGAAACAACAACTTGCTTCCCCGTTCACTCTAGAGGAACTTTCAATTGCTCTAAAACAGACTCCCTCTGGCAAAAGCCCAGGCCCAGACGGCCTTCCAGTAACGTATTATAGAACTTATCAACAATGTTTACTCCCCCACCTCCTGTCAGTATGCTATTTAACCTTACTAGGGAGAAAACTCTCCAGGGATATGACATTAGCTCATATTACCCTGATCCCAAAAGAAGGGAAGGACCCTAAACAATGTGCCAACTACAGACCCATCTCTCTCCTCAATATTGACCTTAAGTTATTAGCGAAACTATTAGCCAATCATTTAGCAGCTCTTCTTCCTTCAGTGGTGCATGGGGATCAGGTAGGCTTTGTCAGAGGTAGAGAAGGTAGGGACAATACGACCAGAGTCTTAAACATAATGCAATTTTCTGTTACCCGGTCCAGACCTCTCCTCCTATTGAGTACGGATGCAGAAAAAGCATTTGATAGAATCAATTGGTCTTTTCTGCGACATATTCTTTACCGATTTGGCCTGCCTGATCCCTTTGTACAAGCCACGTTCGCAATGTATGCTCAGGCTTCGGCCTCCGTTTTGATCAACGGGGACTTATCAGACCCCTTTGATATCCAAAACGGTACCAGGCAGGGGTGCCCTCTTTCCCCCTTGCTTTTCGTCCTCGCTTTAGAACCCCTCCTCCTCAAATTAAGAGCCGACGCTGCAATCCAAGGAGTAAAGTTGGGAGGTACGGAACATAAGGTGGCCGACTTTGCGGACGATATTATGATAATGACCTCAAATCCTAAGAACTCACTCTTAGCGATTCAGAAACACCTTGATACCTATAGTTCCATCTCCAACTTTAAAATTAACAAGCAAAAATCACTGGTGATTTGTTTTGGGATCCCCCAATCAACACAAAGAAGTCTAAAAAGAAACTCCCCATTTAATTGGTCTTTCCCTCACTTAACATACTTAGGAATTAAAATTAGCTCCAACACTTCAGAACTATTCTCACTCAACTACGCTCCACTATTAACCGCTTGCCGCCACGCTAACGCCGAAAGGCGTCATCGCGGCGGCTCTCCCAGGTCACACTAACGCCAATAGGCGTCATCTCGCGAGACGCGATATTTCCTGTGAACGCGCGCACACAGGCGCGCGCGCTCACAGGAACGGAAGGTAAGCGAGTGGATCTCCAGCATGCCAGCGGCGATCGCTCGCTGGCAGGCTGGAGATCCGAATTTTTTAACCCCTAACAGATATATTAGACGCTGTTTTCATAACAGCGTCTAATATACCTCCTACCTGGTCCTCTGGTGGTCCCTTTTGTTAGGATCGACCACCAGAGGACTCAGGTAGGTCAGTACAGTCGCACCAAACACCACACTACACTACACTACACCCCCCCCCCGTCACTTATTAACCCCTTATAAACCCCTGATCACCCATGATCACCCCATATAAACTCCCTGATCACCCCCCTGTCATTGATCACCGCCCTGTCATTGATCACCCCCCTGTCAGGCTCCGTTCAGACGTCCGTATGATTTTTACGGATCCACGGATACATGGATCGGATCCGCAAAAAGCATACGGACGTCTGAATGGAGCCTTACAGGGGGGTGATCAATGACAGGCGGGTGATCACCCATATACACTCCCTGATCACCCCCTGTCATTGATCACCCCCCTGTCATTGATCACTCCCCTGTAAGGCTCCATTCAGACGTCCGCATGATTTTTACGGATCCGATCCATGTATCCATGGATCCGTAAAAAATCATGCGGATGTCTGAATGGAGCCTTACAGGGGGGGTGATCAGTGACAGATCACCCTGATTACCCTGATCACCCCCTGTCATTGATAACCCCCCTGTAAGGCTCCATTCAGACATCAGCATGCGTTTTGTGGATCCGATCCATGTATCCATGTATCCGTAAAAAATCATGCGGATGTCTGAATGGAGCCTTACAGGGGGGGGTGATCAGTGACAGGGGGGTGATCACCCTGATTACCCTGATCACCCCTGTCATTGATAACCCCCCTGTAAGGCTCCATTCAGACGTCCGCATGCGTTTTGTGGATCCGATCCATGTATCCATGGATCCGTAAAATTCATGCGGATGTCTGAATGGAGCCTTACAGGGGGGGTGATCACCCTGATTACCCTGATCACCCCCTGTCATTGATAACCCCCCTGTAAGGCTCCATTCAGACGTCCGCATGCGTTTTGTGGATCCGATCCATGTATCCATGGATCCGTAAAAAATCATGCGGATGTCTGAATGGAGCCTTACAGGGGGGGTGATCAGTGACAGGGGGGTGATCACCCTGATTACCCTGATCACCCCCTGTCATTGATAACCCCCCTGTAAGGCTCCATTCAGACGTCCGCATGCGTTTTGTGGATCCGATACATGTATCCATGGATCCGTAAAAAATCATGCGGATGTCTGAATGGAGCCTTACAGGGGGGGTGATCAGTGACAGGGGGGTGATCACCCTGATTACCCTGATCACCCCCTGTCATTGATAACCCCCCTGTAAGGCTCCATTCAGACGTCCGCATGCGTTTTGTGGATCCGATACATGTATCCATGGATCCGTAAAAAATCATGCGGATGTCTGAATGGAGCTTTACAGGGGGGGTGATCAGTGACAGGGGGGTGATCACCCTGATTACCCTGATCACCCCCTGTCATTGATAACCCCCCTGTAAGGCTCCATTCAGACGTCCGCATGCGTTTTGTGGATCCGATACATGTATCCATGGATCCGTAAAAAATCATGCGGATGTCTGAATGGAGCCTTACAGGGGGGGTGATCAGTGACAGGGGGGTGATCACCCTGATTACCCTGATCACCCCCTGTCATTGATAACCCCTCTGTAAGGCTCCATTCAGACGTCCGCATGCGTTCTGTGGATCCGATACATGTATCCATGGATCCGTAAAAAATCATGCGGATGTCTGAATGGAGCCTTACAGGGGGGGTGATCAATGACAGGGGGGTGATCAGGGAGTCTATATGGGTGATCACCCCCCTGTCATTGATCACCCCCCTGTCATTGATCACCCCCCCCCCCCCCTGGTAAGGCTCCATTCAGACATTTTTTTTGGCACAAGTTAGCGGAAATTTTTTGTTTGCTTTTGTTTTTTCTTACAAAGTCTCATATTCCACTAACTTGTGTCAAAAAATAAAATCTTACATGGATGCACCATACCCCTCACGGAATCCAAATGCGTAAACATTTTTAGACATTTATATTCCAGACTTCTTCTCACGCTTTAGGGCCCCTAAAAAGCCAGGGCAGTATAAATACCCCACATGTGACCCCATTTCGGAAAGAAGACACGCCAAGGTATTCCGTGAGGGGCATATTGAGTCCATGAAAGATTGAAATTTTTGTCCTAAGTTAGCGGAAAGTGAGACTTTGTGAGAAAAAAACAAAAAAAAAATCAATATCCGCTAACTTATGCAAAAAAAAAAAAAATTCTAGGAACTCGCCATGCCCCTCATTGAATACCTTGGGGTGTCTTCTTTCCAAAGTGGGGTCACATGTGGGGTATTTATACTGCCCTGGCTTTTTAGGGGCCCGAAAGTGTGAGAAGAAGTCTGGGATCCAAATGTCTAAAAATGCCCTCCTAAAAGGAATTTGGGCCCCTTTGCGCATCTAGGCTGCAAAAAAGTGTCACACATGTGGTATCGCCGTACTCAGGAGAAGTTGGGGAATGTGTTTTGGGGTGTCATTTTACATATACCCATGCTGGGTGAGAAAAATATCTTGGTCAAATGCCAACTTTGTATAAAAAAATGGGAAAAGTTGTCTTTTGCCAAGATATTTCTCTCACCCAGCATGGGTATATGTAAAATGACACCCCAAAGCACATTGCCCAACTTCTCCTGAGTACGGCGATACCAGATGTGTGACACTTTTTTGCAGCCAAGGTGGGCAAAGGGGCACATATTCCAAAGTGCACCTTTCGGATCTCACTGCACGATACCCTTTTCCATCCCCCCTCCTCTGTATAAAGGATATTTTGGGAACTGCCTTACCTGCAGTAATTGAAAGTACTCCACGAGAATTGAGGGAGTCACCTACTCCAATCCTCTCCTTCTTTGACCCTGATGGATCAGTACTTCAGCTTAAGGAGCTACAAAAAATTCTGAATGCCACCAATATCATCTATCCCCCACATCATACTTACATACCTTCATCTCTCAGCACATAGCGTTAGGGGACCTTTACCGCCCTTTGCTATGGTCTGAAGCACTCATTTCCAATCCCTCCCCCCCCCCCCCCCCCCGAGAAAACTAATTTCACAAATTTTCAAAAGACTGAACACCCCTACTATACCAACTAAACCTGCCTTCATACGACATTGGGAAAAAGATCCAGGACAAGAGCTCCCTATCACAAATTTGCCAAACATATTATCTTCCCCACATACCTCATCTAGGTGTGTCCGCATACAGGAGAATGGATATAAGATTCTAGCAAGATGGTACAAAACACCCGACATAACGGCGCTATATTCAGCAACAGCTTCAGATAGATGTTGGAGGTGCCTTGACAGTAGAGGATCTTTCTTCCACATTTGGTGGGATTGCCCAACCATTAGAATATGGTGGAAAGAAATCTTCCAGATTAGCAACCAGATCTGCCAGACTAAGGTGCAAATGTCTGCATGTAAAGCCCTACTCACTCTCGAGGAAGACAAGGAAGTACATCCGATGCCTTTCCTTTTTAAACAGCTTCTAATTGCAGCTCGTTTACTGATTCCTAAGTTTTGGCTCTCCACCACTCTTCCCTCCATAGAGCAATGGAAACTAAAGATTGACCAAATCTTCCGTTTTGAGGAACTCTCTTCATGGGAGGCTAGGAATCCTCTTAAGTTCCAACGCCAGTGGCATTTATGGCAAAAATTTAGACACCCGAATTATTCATAGGGAATCTATAGCCATTTTATCAGATATAGATGTCTATAATCATCTATTGCTATATTCCCAGGTGTATAGTAGGCATAGTCAACGGCTGCCAGGTTCAACCTACTCTAACTCATTTACTGTGGTGTGATGTGAATGCTTAAATACGGAGGTACGAGACTTTTGTCACCCGTTGTATGTGATATGATATGTTGGCTACTTCACAATTATGTACCTGTCACGCCCTGCACGGCGTATCAGAATCTATTGCTGTACCATGTTACGTTAAATAAAATAAACACTTTATAATAAAAAAAAAAAAAAGAATCCTAAAACTTCAAGTTCGCCGTTCAGTCCTGCAGGTACAATTGTATTAAATTCTGAGATCCTTTTTGATTCTAATCTGGACATTCTACTTATGATCTCCACCTCTCCAGTGTCTCTCTACTTTTTCTAACGTTGCAAAGCTTAGCCCCGTCGGATCTTGATTGTGTATTGTTTTAAAATAGTTCAATAGGGAATTCTTTTAGTCCTGCCTACATACTGTTTGTCACAAGAACATTGAATAATTTTAATAACGTTTGTAGAATTACACGTTAAGAATTCATTGTTTGTGTATGTGCATTGGTGGTGGAGGTGATTTTCCCAGTTTTTTGGGGGAATGAAGTTATTTTACAATTTTTGCATTTGCCGAACCTGTAAAAACCAGTCATCCCCACCCTCCCCACCCATTTTTGAATAGATTGGTCTCCCTTCTGATTCGTCTTAATAGAAGGTGCCATCTTGATGCCCAAATTTGGTGCTTTTGTAAAGGTTGTCTGGGAACTACTAGGGACCAATGGGCCTACAATTTTGTCCTTTAGAATGTAATGCCAGTGTTTTCTAATACAGTGTTGAATCTTTCTATATTGAGAGTTGAATGGTAAAATTATTTGTATTGTGTCGTCCTTCAATATATTTGATGTTACAGTATCATTTTTTTTGTTTTTATGTTTGTCTCTCCATATCTCAGACTTTTGTTAAAGATCTTTCTAATAGGGTTAACAGATATTTTTTTCTTCAGAAATTGGTCCTTCATTGTTTGTGCTTCTTCTTCAAATTTATCTTCCCTAATGCAGCTACGTTTAATCCTACGGAATTGTCCTAATGGTATGTTTAAAAGCCACCTAGATAGGTGCCCGCTGGTGTATAGAATATAGCTATTTTTAGTGACAGGTTTATGATATGTTGTAGAACACTGTGCCTTGCAGTAACACACATAGGGAGTCTGCTTTGATACTGAAATAGTACTGTGAGTCCGTATGACATGCATATGACAGGCGTCACTCTTAGAATAACAGCATACTTCACTTATTTGGAGGTTTAAAAATTCTATTGAGTTACCAATATTAGATGTAAACTATAAATTATACATATTTGTATTTATATCTTCTAAAAAACTTTGAAGTTCTTTCTCATCTTTCAGCCAAACAAAAATAATGTCATCAATATATCTTTGCCAGAGCACCAGGTCTGTCCCCAGTTTTGGAAGGCTGTGCTGGTATTCCCATTGTGCCATAAATAGATTGGCATAATTGGGGGAAAACCTGGTGCCTATGATCGGGTTATCCTGATGGTATACCGATCCCCTCTTAGCGAGCAGCCCAAACTCACATACCACTCACCATAGAGATGAATTCCTTTATGAATATAGACCAGAAAAAAAGATTAAGCACAGAAAAAATATGAAAAAGTAAAATAAGCGAGACAGCATTGAATTCCCTATGATATGTATGATAGATCATCAGAAGTAAAAGGCACTCATCTCCGCTCCTGCTCATCTAACAGTGAGTAACAAATCTGCAACACGCAATAGTGTGGATTATATAGGGAGAATTGAACGTCTATTGCCATATAGAAACCCCATATTGAACATTTATGGGATCTGGACAAAATGCATTAATATGAACAGAAACCACGCATATTGAAAGGAACAGCGCTGTTATATCCGGACTTTTTTTCAATATAACCTGCACAGGAATTGTCATAATTACTAAAGACTGCAGTAAAAGTATGCAATATTTCAAATTGCATTGTGGTGTGATGTCATATCACTTGGAACATTAATATCAATGAGTGAATAATATCCCATTTATTATACTGCATTTCTGCCAGTTATATTGAGACATATCTGACGCACATGTGATAAATGAATGATATTAATTAAAATTCTTTGTGATGTCACTATTATAACAAGGTTTTAGGTCACTAGTAATGAACGGTATGATGAATGGTATTATGCACCACAATATTGCCAATTTTTAGAAAAGTGACCTAATTATAGGAACAAAATAGTTTTATTTGCCATTTTACTCAGCGGTTTTTAAGATATATGTACGATTGTTGGAGTTAATTTTATAAAATTATTATGTTTTCTTAAATAAATGTTATTGATTTCAATTGATTCTGGATACAGAGTGCCCATCAGTTACAGTTCGTACATATTTCTGGTGAAAGCGTATAGGAGCATATTTCAGTACTACAAGAAAAATATATTATCAGTGCATTTATGCAGTTAATTCTGATGAAAACATATAGTGGCCTATTTTAGTCCAACAAGAAAAATATATGCTCAGTTCACTTCTGCAGTTATTACAGTAAAAAAATAAAACTTATACACATTTCATTAGTGCACTTATTTGTGGCAAAAGCGTTCAGTGGCTTATTTCAGTACAGAAAGAAAAATATATATGCACTTCACTGGTGTGTTTATTTCTGCTGAAAGCGTTTACTGGCCCATTTCAGTACAAAAAGAAAAAATATACTCTCAGTTAACGTCGTCAGTTATATGTGTCGAAAGCATGGCTGGGAGTCAGCAGGGTGGCAGCATTGGGAGGTCGGGAGCCAAACGTGCCCGGGGTAGAGCACCTGCTTCACAGCAACCTACCTACCTGGGAAGTAGTGGTGCAGAGGTTCTGGGAAGAAGTGGCGGTAGCAGACAGTCAGTGTAGTGGTTATATGTGTTATTTTATATTTCAGTACAAAAAGAAAAATACATTCTAATTTTCCGTCAACGGCGGTTATATGTGTTGAAAGCATTTAATGGCCTAGTTCAGTACAAACAGAAAATACATTCTCAGTTCAAGTTGGCGGCGGTTATAATTTGTTGAAAGCGTTTAGTGGCCTATTTCAGTACAAACACAAAAATGATTTCTCAGTTCACGGCGGTGGCGTTTATACGTAGAGATCAGCGAATTTTTCAAAAATTTGATTTACTGTTTCACCACAAAAATTTGGTTTGATCTGAATACATTTGCTGCGAATTATGTTAAAAGACGGCTTATTTCTGGCTGCTGAGAGCCTTTATAGTGTTGTAGAGCAGCGTATAGTGTTGTAGAACACTGTGCCTTGTAGTAACACACATAGGGAGTCTGCTTTGGTAATGAAATAATACTGTGAGTCCGTATAACATGCAGATGACAGGCGTCGCTCTTAGAATAACAGCACACTTCACTTATTTGGGCAGGCACGGGGCTAAAACTGACTAAATAACTCAAGTATCAACTAAGCCTTACAGTTAGATGTTAGCATAAAAAATAAGCACACTCCTTTTACACCCTCATCGACTGATTCCAAATAGATGTCTACAGAACCTGTTCTATTAAACGCTTGTACAAGTAGAGCCCATCACAGATAATAAATAGAGACTAAAACTAAACCGCTTATTGGTATGCACAAAGTAGAGCCCCCGACAGAGTGGAGAGGGTGTCAGCAGTAAGTTTGTGTTGACGTCAATGATTAATTTTCCCCATTCTCTAATCCGTCAGAAAAATTACCCAGAAAAAAACAAATCCTGTTTGTGGAGCATATGCCTTCACTCAGTCAGCATTTGCTTGATAATCCATCAGTATTGCTAAAGGCAAAAAAAAATAAAAAAAATGGAGAGGATCTAAAACATAGATAACACGTGAATGGAATATTTGCATGTCTTCTGTATTTTCTACCCACTCCTGCTTTTGGCTACCAAATCATAAGCCAATTCTGATGGGACCATACAGACCTTAAAGCTGCTACACAGACAGGATCCGTTGTGCGTCTCATTTTTCCTTACTTCTGACAGATCAGAAGTGTCAAATAAATGATGATGTCAGCCAAGCCGAAAGACAAAATAGTGGACCAGTCATGAAGTGGGGAGGATGGGAACAGCATAAGAAGTCCACATAGTGGACCTATATCATAGTGGTGAGGTGAAAGCAGCATGAGGAGACCAAAGAGTGGCCCAATGACAGGATCTGGAAGTAGCAGTAGCATGAGGAGACCGCAGAGCGGCACAATGACAAAGTCTGGAGGTGGGTGGCAATACCAGTACCCGCTGAAGAAGGTAGGTGAAAGAAGGAGCACTTGGCATCAGATTTGTGGCATCAGGCAGCTAACAGCATCAGAATAGTAGCTGAGGCAGGTAGCCAGAAGAAACCGGTCTATTTTGTCAAATTGTTGGTGTGGCACCATGGATGTATCAGGCATTGGTGTGTGGAAATCCTGGCTGATCCACGCCTGATTCATCTTGATACAGTGTCCCACTATGTGCTATATGTGGGCACTGCTGCCACCCTGCTGACTCCCAGCCATGCTTTTAACACATATAACCGCTGACGTGAACTGAGAATATATTTTTTTTGTACTGAAATAGGCCACTGAACACTTTTGCCACAAATAAGTGCACCAGTGAACTGCATATATATTTTTAGTTTTTTGCTGTAATACGCCCCTATGCGCTTTCAACAGAAATAACTGCAGTAGTGAACTGAGAATATATAAATATATATATTTTTTTTACTGTAATACTCCTATATGCTTTCACCAGAAATAACTGCAACAGTGCAGTGCATATATATTTTTCTTTTTTTAATAAAAATACACCCATACTCTTTCACCTAAAATAACTGCAGAAGTGACCTGAGAATATATATTTCTTTTTGGAATGAAATAGGCCAGTATACGCTTTAGCCAGAAAACAATTAAATAGTGCAGTGCGTATATATTTTTCTTATTTTAATTAAATACGCCCCTATACGCTTTCACCAGAAATAACTGCAACAGTGCAGTGCATATATATTTTTCTTATTTTACTGAAATACGCCCATATACGCTTTCACCAGAATTATCTGCAGAAATGCGCTGAGAATATATATATATATTTTTTTACTGTAATATGCCCCCATACGCTTTCACCAGAAATAACTGCAACAATGCAGTGCGTATATATTTTTCTTTTTTTACTGTAATATGCCCCTATATGCTTTGACCAGAAATAACTGCAACAGTGCAGTGTGTGTATATATTTTTCTTATTGTATTGTAATACGCCACTATACGCTTTAAACAGAAACAACTGCAGAAGTGAAATGCGTATATATTTTTCTTGTCGTACTGAATAAGATACTAAAATATAAGCCACTAAAGGCTTTCCAACATGACACTTGTAGCCCAATAACAATAAGCTGGAATGACAGATCTAATGATTATTTGGATCCCCAAATAATCGTTCCCTGCACTTGTAAATCACTTTCCTATCAATGTCCCTAGCGCCATCTGATGTCTCTTTCTGCACTAAGATGCTGAGAATTGATTCCTCTCTATCCTTTCCCTGTACTTATAAATCCTTTTTTCAGTTTTTTTCAATTGCTGTCCCTAGCGCCTTCACACGTCTGTCCCTGCATTCTGAACACTGGAAAATGGCAGAATCTAAAATGGCTGCTGTATTTATAGGGCTGTGACATCACAGGGCTGGCTAGCTGCTGTATGGCTGCATGCAGGCATGTCAATATGTGTAATCCCGCCTTCCCAGAGTTCCTTGCCCTAGGTCCTCAGTCCTCACATGTGAAGCTGCCATTTTAGAAAAATTGCGATTCGTTACCACGAAGTGCGAGGAAACTCGCATTCATTGCGAATTTAATTTTTCCTTAAATTCTAAACGAATTCCACCTCGTCAGCTTCAATTCACTCATCTCTAGTTATGTGTTGAAAGCGTTTAGTGGCCTATTTCAGTACAAACAGAAAAATTCATTCTCATGTCACTTATATGCGGTAAAATCTTTTGGGATTTATTACGGTGGAAAAGAAAATTTGAATTCAGCGTTAAGCGCTGCACTTATATGCGGTCAAATCTTTTGTGAATTATTGTGGTGGGAAAAAAAATTACATTCAGCGTTCAGCGCTGCAGATATATGTGGTAAAATCTTTTGTGACTTATTTCAGTGGAACAAAAAATTGTATTCAGCGTTAGCGCTGCACTTACTGTATATGCGGTAAAATCTTTTGTGAATTATTTTGGTGGAAAAAAAAAATTCCACCTCCTCCATTAACTTCTTCCTCTCTTTATTCTCATCCTCAACACACACACTGACTTGACACCCCCACAGCCATATATATAAGTGGTGCCAGCACCACCTTGGGGCCAATAAAGGTAAATGACACTGCCAGCCTGTTAAAGAAATTAACGCATGATACCAAAATATATTTGATATGACATTTATCAAGAGTTTAAAGTGCCCACATATAGCACATAGTGCGACACTGCATCAAGATGAATCAGGCATGGATCAGCCAGGATTTTCACACACCAATGCCTGGTGCATCATACTAGATCATCCATGGTGCTACACCAACAATTTGACAAAAGAGACCGGTTTCTTCTGGCTACCTGCCCCAGCTACTATTCTGATGCTGTTATCCGCCTGATATTGAAATGTAGCAATAAGACAGCACTACTCACTGGGTTTCCAGCTATTCCAGTCTGTGGCGTGCCTGTAGCATCGGATCCCGGTCTCTTGGTCCCCGTAAACATCAGAAAATGATAGAAAGCTACGGCACTCCAATGGATCTTGTTCTTTTCCTTATTTTATTGCACCTAACACAGCAAAGTTTCGACCTTGTGGTCTTTATCAAGCTCACAATACAGTAACACCACAGTGAACATTTAAATACCATCATGGTACCTCTCATTGGTTACAACTTTCCCCGCCTCATTAACCCCTCCTGCTTCACAATCTGCGGTTTACATCTTCATGCAATTACTAGTCATATTCGCATATTAACATACCGTGCCCCATGCTGCAGGAACATCCCCTGGACTTTTATTCTAAAATTTCCTTACGACAAATGCCAAACAATTGATGTCCTTCTATTCGCACTGCGCATGTGTCCTGATGTCATCACTCACTTCCGCCCTAAGGTGAACGCTTTCTTTGGGTCCCGTAATCTCGCTATCATCTAGACCAGGCATGCTCAACCTGCGGCCCTCCAGCTGTTGTAAAACTACAACTCTCACAATGCCCTGCTGTGGGCTGATAGCTGTAGGCTGTTCAGGCATGCTGGGAGTTGTAGTTTTGCAAAAGCTGGAGGGTCGCAGGTTGAGCATGCCTGATCTAGACGGACCCAATTAGATATCTGATATATTGAGACACATATCAACATAATATCTCACAATTGAGATATAGAATTATAGATAGCGTCCCTGTGGTATGTGCTGTGTAGACGGATGTATAAATAGGGAATAATAGAAAAAATGTAAAATATGGGGAGACTCATTGGTTGTAGCACCTAAGGATGAACCGAATTAATGTTAAAGGTATTAAATGGGTATGCTGTGGTGGTAAGGCTGGATACATAAGGTACAGGTATGTCCGCAAAGATCTAGAGGGACAGCCGAAGGGGAGGATTCCCCTCCAGTAAATGTTCACTGTGGTGTTATTGTATTGTGAGCTTGAATTAAAGACCGCAAAGTCGAAACGTTGCTGTGTTAAAGGGAGTCTGTCACCACATTTGACCATATTAGACAGATCCTATAGCGTTATATGTGCCACCCAGCAGTTAAAAACGGTACCTTTGTTGCATATAACCGAGTCTTCTTTCTGCCAAAAATGAACTTTGAAGATTGTGTAAACGAGCCCTCTCAAGTGCCCAGGGCGGTGTCTCAATCTTTCGAGCCCAAGACCGGACCTCCCTAACGGCTCATAACCCTGCCCTCCTTGTGCCTGTGACCGCCCGTTTACTCCCCTCCCCTCGCCTTTTCCATTGCGGCTGCGCGGACAAATTCGTAGCGGCGCATGCGCAGTAGGTATTGCGATGCCCTGCCAGGACCGGGCATCGCATTGCGCATGCGCCAGCTACAAGTCTCGTAGCTGGCGCATGCGCAATGCGATGCCCGGTCCTGGCAGGGCATCGCAATACCTACTGCGCATGCGCCGCTACGAATTTGTCCGCGCAGCCGCAATGGAAAAGGCGAGGGGAGGGGAGTAAACGGGCGGTCACAGGCACAAGGAGGGCAGGGTTATGAGCCGTTAGGGAGGTCCGGTCTTGGGCTCGAAAGATTGAGACACCGCCCTGGGCACTTGAGAGGGCTCGTTTACACAATCTTCAAAGTTCATTTTTGGCAGAAAGAAGACTCGGTTATATGCAACAAAGGTACCGTTTTTAACTGCTGGGTGGCACATATAACGCTATAGGATCTGTCTAATATGGTCAAATGTGGTGACAGACTCCCTTTAAGTGCAATAAAATAAGGAAAAGAACAAGATCCATTGGAGTGGCGTGGCTTTATATAATTTTCTGAGTCCTGACGTTATCCGCCTGATTCCACACATCTGATGCCAAGTACCCTTTTTTTCACCCACTATCTTCAGTGGGTACTGGTATTGCCACCCACCTCCACAGTATGTCATCTTTCCACTCTGTGGCCTCCAAATGCTGCCGCCACCTCCACACTCTGTCATTGTGCCACTCTCTGGCCTACTCATGCTACTGCCACCTTCAGACTCTATCATTGTGCCACTCTATGGCCTCCTCCTGATGCTGCTGCTGCCGCCACCTCCAGACTCGTTCATTGTGCTACTCTGTGGCCTACTCATGCTGCTGCCACATCCACACTCTGTCATTGTGCCACTCTTTGGCCTCCTCCTGATGCTGCTGCTGCTGCCTCCGCCTCCAGACTCTGTCATTGTGCCACTCTGCGGCCTACTTATGCTGCCGCCACCTCCAGACTCGCTCATTGTGCCGCTCTGTGATCGCCTCATGCTGCTGCTACCTCCAGACTAGTCATTGTGCCACTCTGTGGTCTCCTCATGCTGCTGTCACCTGCAAACTAGGCCATTGTGCCACTCGGTGGCCTCCTCATACTGCTTCCACCTCCAGACCCTGTCATTGGGCCACTATGTGGTCTCCTCATGTTGTGTTCACCTCATCACTATGTCATGCGGTTCCCACCCTCCCCACTTCATGACTGGTCCACTATTTTGGCTTTCGCCTGGCTGAGATCATCATTTATTTGACACTTCTTCTGATCTGTCAGAAGGAAGGAAAAATGAGACGCACAACGGATCCTGTCTGTGTAGCAGCTTTAAGGCTTGTGTTTTGCCATCAGAATTGGCTTATGATTTGGTAGCCAAAAGCAGGAGTGGGTAGAAAACACAGTATTCCATTCACATGTCATCAGATATTTCGATTTTTTTTTTTTTTTGGGCATTAGCAATACTGATGGATTATTGAGCAAATGCTGACCGACCGATGCTCCACAGACAGGATCCGTTTTTTCTGGGTAATTATTCTGGCGGATCAGAGAATGGGGAAAATTAATCAATGACACCAACATAAACTCTGTCGGGGTCTCTACTTGAATAACCGTTTAATATAACAGGTTCTGTAGACATCTATGTGGAATCAGCTGACGACGGTGTAAAATTTGTGCGCTTCTTCTAGACGCTAACATTTACCTGTAAGGCTGAGTTGATACTTGAGTTATTTGGTCAGTTTTGGCCCCGTGACTACCCAAATTAGTGAAGTGTGCAGTGATTCTAAAAGTGATGCCTGTAATCTGCTTGTCATACGGACTCACAGTATTATTTCACTACCAAAGCAGACTCCCAATGCGTGTTACTGCAAGGCACAGTGTTCTACACCACTATAAAGGCTCTCAGCAGCCAGGAAATAGCATTTTTTACTTGATTCGCCGTGAATAAATTCGGATTGAAGCAAATTTTTCCCCAAAATTCGGTAAAACGGACAAATTGAATTCTTGAAAAATTCGCTAATCTCTATTCTTGATATAAGAAAATATTGGCAACAGTGTCATTTTTAAAATCAGAGTGAGGGTTTAGCCATATATTGTCAATTGCACTTACCAATGTGGTGCACCAATCTTTGTAATGTTTAGCATATAAAGGACCCATAATCTGTCTGATTGATTCCTGATTCCCAACCTGTGCCTGTTCCACTGTACTGATCCTCTGCCGCCTGACTTCACCTTTGGAATATTTTACAGAATTGCCTGTTTCCTGACCAACAGTATTGCTTGATGCCTCAGTGCCAAGAACAGCAGTCTCTGATACACATGGGTAAGCAGTGAACCACACTGGGACCTTTTTAGGAGGTAGCAGCCTCATGGCTCAGCTGCAGCAAAGGACATATCCCTGTATAAAGGTTAAACGGTGAAAACAGTGGACCACCAGGATAAAGCCCTCAGAACTAGCCCACATTCAAACAACCACGGTTCACAACAATTTAATTTCTCTGTATTAATAGACTATAAATACTATAGGACTTCAGGTAAATATCTGCTATATATACTCTAAACACTTCTCCCTCTGCAAAAAATTTCTGTAGACATCTTTGAAGATGAAACATGTTAAGGATGTCCCTCCACTCACCCAACAGTTAAAACTAGACACTAAGGTAACTGACAAGGAAGAATTCCATCCAGATTATTGAGAAGTAATTACCTGAATTAATACTACCTATAGATACAAAAAGTAGCTAGCATAGTGTTTTTGGCAGATTTACTGGAGAGGAAATCTGGGCACCCTAGGTTGAGCACCCATTGTATAAGCTCTTGTATTTCTTGCATATGATTCATATGTCCATTGCATGGTTGTCATTATTTCTTCAATCTGTATTTGCTATTTACTTGCAATAATCTGTTACTTTTGATCAGGACCATACAGTGTATTATTATTCTATGATTATCTTTTGTTTTACATTATTGTAAAACTCAATAAAAACATTGTAACATAAATTGTGAATTCCATGCCTATAGGAGAAGTTCACAAAATTCCAATTTATTGATCCATTTAGAGATACCAATCTGCGTCATCAATACTTGGCTTTACCTACATAAAATGAATTGATCTTCAAAGGGCATTTTTTTTTTCAAAAAGTAATGAAAAAAAATAATTTAAAAAATAGTATAAGCTCAACACCCTATTATCTGATTTATATAGCATTAAATACAAATGTGTCTGTCTATGCCATTGCCTATCAAAAAATCCTGAAAACAATGCATATCTATCTATCTATAGATAATAACATAACCTGACTATAATGTGCAGTACAATCAATTTTATTACCTGCTTAAAAATATTAAAATCTAGCCACCTAATAAGCAAAAAACATGTTTTCTCACATGTTAAATTAATGGCTTACCATAACACCTTTGTCAGCAATTTTAGGAAGCACAAATATTGTGCCTCTGGATATAGAAATTAAATGTGAGTAGGAAGCGAATGTGCTGGAAAAAGAGTACAATAGATTTAAACATATATTGGAGATATTAATCTATCATTTAGAAGGTTTACACGCACACTACCGTCAGCAGTATTCCAATTAGTTTTTCCCTTGAGCAACACAGTAATTTTAGAAGTTTCAGAAAATTAGTTAGTTTATTGACAGAGAAAGAACACTTAGTGTTACAGTCAGGTGTACCAAGACCTTTCCTAAAACATTAGTCTTTTTTATTATTTTTCAAAAATGTGTTAAAAAATACAACATAGGCATTGGGAAGTTTTAATATGCATTTTAAAGCAATGTTCTAGAGAGCATGGATGTTTCCACCAATCCCAAAGCAATTGAATGGTGCAGCAGGGCACATGTTTTTCCGGGTAATAAACAAAATGTCCATCTCACCATGTATACTTTATCCTCCGTGCATGGAACAAACCAGTAAGTTCTCAAGATTAAAGATGGCCTTGTGGTTCACCTGGCGGTCGTTTCGCGGTGAAATTTGCGTGTTCGCAATTCGTAAACATGCGAACATATGGGGATATTCGCGCCCGGCATATTCTTTTACATTGTGAAGAACTTTGTCCCATGACACATCCATCAGGTGGTACAGGACAGCCAATTGAGACGTTTCAGCACATGGACATACCCCCTACCTTATAAATAAACCTGATCTGGCCGCCATTTTTCATTCAGTGTTTTGCCAGTGTAGGGAGAGGTTGCTGTGTGGAGCAGGGACAGGCTGTTAGGGACACCAAACGCTAGCTAATAGGGCCACAAAAGTCCTTTTAAGGACTGCTATAGGTGTGCTATAGATATGTGTGATACACAGAGGGGTGCAATATACTTATAATATACTTTTATAATGAGTCAAAAGCACATAGATCTATATAGTGATCACCTGGAAGTCAGGGGCCTAGGGGCTTTCTAGGGCCATTTTTATATAGGGGAAGGTTTCGGACAGGGTCGTTCTTATAAGGGCGGGTGGTCTGTGGTTAGGCTATCAGGGCCAGAATAGCACCCCTCTGTAGGGCAATATCAGGGACAGTTCTTTGCCCAGCTTGTCCTTCAATACCACATCATCATCTAGCCCAGGGATAGATGTTTTTTGCTTTCCCTCCGGGATTCATGGATGTGCACTGGAACCCCCCGGATTGTGGTAGGACATATGGTTTTTGATTTGGTGCCGCTGAAGCGGGGTGTTATATACCAATATACTTTCTTTATAGTGCATTTGGGTACTGTATAGTGCATTTGCGCATGCGTGTATGCGAAAATGATATTGCCGATATTTTTACATTGAAAAAAAATTATGAATGGAGATCGCAAATTCTAATAATACATCTGATATGTCACTGTCCATGTTGTGGGACTTTTTGTGCACTTCTATTAATTATTTCTTGGCTACAAATATGAGCTGAAGGTTTTTCAGGTTTGCCTGCCATTAAAATGAATGGGACCAGCCGCGAACTTGCGGTTCGCAAACATTTGATCGAGTTTGCGAACCATCCCGGCAGATGTTTGTTCATCACTACTCAAGATACCGTATAAACAGCAGAAAAAAGTTGCATCACTATTGAAGATTCTGTTGCTTTGTCTTTAGTAACTACGACTAAGAAAGGTATAGTTTGAAACGCCTCAATGTGTGGGGGGGGGGGGGGGTGAGATGGTGTCCACATGATATAATTTGTTACCGAAAATAAATAAAAAGCAACAGAATCTTCAATAGTGCCGCAACTTTTTTTCGGCTGTTCACATGCTTTTCTGCCTCTCCATTCAATATCCTCCTCACTCTGAGAAGAATCAAGGGGCTCAGGAACCCCATTCTAGTTATCTTTTGGGGCTCCAACAATGGGCCCCCTGTGGATAGATAACAGATGTGGATTGTGGGAAAACAAAATTTTCTCCTAAGCAGTAAAGCTGCTACTTTTGACATGATAAAAGTTAAACTTTCTAGAACTGCCTAACTTTTTTTTGTTTTCAAGCTCTTTTTTTATAGAATTAATTTACAGATTATTTGGGGACAGAACTCCACTTAGCATACATGTAAAGCTAAAGATTAATTATTTCTTAGCCTATCCATTGCATTCATTTTTCAGCTTCCTGTTATCTGACAAGTCGTTCAGTACATAATTCTGCTCTACTTAAATATGTTGTTCCAAGAAAAATATACTACATTTTTCAAACCAGCACCTGAATCTGAATACTTTTATAAGTGCATATAATTAAAAATGTTGTATATAAATTGAGCTATTCACCGCCTCACTGAGGTGGTCACACAATCAAGTATAACTCTTTAATTGCCACCAAGCATATCATCTGTTAGAAGCTGTGGTAGTAACAGAGAAAGAGCTACAACAAAAAGGGCACACTCATGAGAAAGACATACCCCTTTGAGCCGCCAGACTGAAAGAAATCTAGCATAATGAGCATTGAATTGGGAGATTTCTGGTTCCATGATAGGTGCATGGCTAGCTTTTTTATAAATACATTTTTATGTAATTTATCATGTCTGATTTCCATTTTTACCATCAATCATGGCATAACTCCTTTAAGTCATGACTCCTGAGGGTATCTTATAACTTGGGAAAGGTGACTACTATAGGTGAAGCCAAGTGTTGCCGACTTGCAAAAAAAAAAGTACTGTCATTACACATATGCCATAAGAAATGGATAAAATGAACTTATCACTAACTTCTTGCCATAAAAAAGTGATGGAATCTTTATCTTAGCTAATTTTCCATAAAATATAAAAACAGGAAATAGAGTGCAAATATGACAAAATGGTTCATGGTTGGATGGTCTTTCAGAAAGTCATATCAGATGCTTACTTAATATGCTTGAGAAGTATTATAAAATGTAAAGACAAATATTATTCTTGCACACATTATTTAATAATTATTTCCCTAGGTCAGTGCCTAAGTTATTTCCTCTCCTTTACCATTCTTGTATTATTATTAATTAGTTTTATGTCTCAAGACTAAATAAAACAGAACTGAGAGAAAGAATGCCCATGTCATGATAGATAGCAAGTTGACTATAAAAGCATTTGAGCAAAATCCATATAGTTTTCCATTGTCAATTCAAAAATTAAAGTGTTAATCCAGTTTTGTAAAACTCGTGGCATATAAAAGAGGTCTGTGAGTTTTCCTCTCCAATCACCAAAAATAAAGGGACCTTGGCACTCTTCTGTTTTCCCTAAAGGTTTTTAGAAATTCAAGGTAGCTAGATAACTATATAATGTATTAGGACTATAAAGAGCATAACATTTTAAAGGCGTTTTCCAAAATCAAAATATTAGACTTTCCTCAGGATAGATCATCAATATAGCATAATATAACACACACATATATATATATATATATATATATATATATATATATATATAGAGAGAGAAGAGAGAGATATAGATATATATTAATTAAATAGCAACAATTTTGTAAAAAATTGATACAAAGTGAAACTATAACAAAATATGAAGCCATTTGCAATATGCAGTAAGAAAATTTGAAGAAAATGTTTAACATTTGAGTCGCTCATCTCCACTGCAGGTTTAGAGTTTGAAGATCTGTTGAACCGAGAGAGATGTGTGGGGTGTCTTTATTTGACCATCTCATCGGAATAAGCAGTTTAGCTGCCATAATGTGAAGGCAAATTGTGTGCAGCAGAAATATTATAGTCAGCGATGGGTTGATTTCACATGATGAAGCTGAGGAGTAAGAGTTACAGTGGATTGAAAATATGGTTGATATGAGACTCAATAAAGTTCCAATAACTCAAGCTGAGAGGAAATCCCACCAAATATGGTAGATGAAACTGGGTGACGAACCACATCTCCAACAGAATACAGTTTTCTTAAAACTTAGTTATGAGTTTCAGCAAATTCTTCTGTATTCTAATACATTTAGATATTCATGAGAATATCTGAGGATTAGCTTCACTTCATCTAGGGTGATGAAAAGTCCCATGTCCCTCTCCCAAGAGTAAAAATTATATTTTAAAACAGAGAGCTCTTTTAAATGACGACAGCATCCACTTTCACCTATCCTTCAACCTTAGAATCAACTGTAGAAAATATAGTAAGAAATTATAAAATTCCACTTGTAGAAACTTTTAACACTCAGCAAAATCTATAAAAGGGGTTGTTCCACAAATAATAGTCTACAAGCACCTAGCACTGAATACTTTTGTAATTGCAGGTAATTAAAAATGTATTTAAAATACTGAGTTAGGTCTCATGCACACGACCGTTGTGTGCATCCGTGGCCGTTGTGCCGTTTTCCTTTTTTTTTCGCGGACCCATTGACTTTCAATGGGTCCGTGGAAAAATCGGAAAATGCACCGTTTTGCAGCCGAGGCCGTGATCCGTGTATCCTGTCCGTCAAAAAAATATGACCTGTCCTATTTTTTGGACGGACAACGGTTCACGGACCCATTCAAGTCAATGGGTCCGTGAAAGAACACGGATGCACACAAGATTGGCATCCGTGTCCGTGATCCGTGGCCGTAGGTTGCTTTCATACAGACGGATCCGAAGATCCGTCTGCATAAAAGCTTTTTCTGATCTAAGTTTTCACTTTGTGAAAACTCATTTCCGACAGTATATTCTAACACAGAAGCGTTCCCATGGTGATGGGGACGCTTCTAGTTAGAATACACTGCAAACTTTGTACAAGACTGCCCCCTGCTGCCTGGCACCACCCGATCTCTTACAGGGGGATATGATAGCAAAATTAACCCCTTCAGGTGCGGCACCTAAAGGCGTTAATTGTACTATCATATTCCCCTGTAAGAGATCAGGGCTGCCAGGCAGCAGGGGGCAGACCCCCCCCCTCTCCAGTTTGAATATCGTTGGTGGCACAGTGTGGGCCCCCCATCGGCCCCCCCTTCCCTCCCTCTATTGTAATAAATCATTGGTGGCACACTGTGCGCCCACCATCAGCCCCCCCCTTCCTCCCTCTATAGTTAAAAATCGTTGGTGGCACAGTGTGCGCCCACCATCGCCCCCCTCCCTCCATTTAGCAATGCGCCGCACAGACCTTTCACTTACCAGTAGGTGGAGCTCCCGGCCGGACACAGACATCGCAGCAGCAAGCAGGTAACTATGAGTCTTCTACTATTGTACTATTGCTAAGTAACCATGGCAACCAGGGATGCAGTAGCTTCCTGGTTGCCATGGTTACCGATCGGAGCCCCAGCGATTAAACTGGGACTCCGATCGGAACTCCGCTGCCACCAATGATGGGGGGGGGGAGATGGGAGGCCGCACACTGCCACCAATGTTGTTACTGCTATAGAGGGGGGGGACGATGGTGGGTGCACACTGTGCCACCAACGATTTATTACAATAGAGGTAGGGAGGGGGGCGATGGTGGGCGCACACTGTGCCACCAACGATTTATTACAATAGAGGGAGGGAGGGGGGGGCGATGTGGGGCGCACACTGTGCCACCAACGATTTATAACAATAGAGGGAGGAAGGGGGGGGGCCCGATGGTGGGCGCACACTGTGCCACCAACGATATTCAAACTGGGGAGGGGGGCTGCCCCCTGCTGCCTGGCAGCCCTGATCTCTTACAGGGGGATATGATAGTACAATTAACCCCTTCAGGTGCGGCACCTGAGGAGTTAATTGTGCTGATCACGGCCCCCTGTAAGAGATCGGGTGCCGCCAGGCAGCAGGGGGCAGTCATGTACACAGTTTTTCAGTATATTCTAACCTGAAGCGTCCCCATCACCATGGGAACGCCTCTGTGTTAGAATATACTGTCGGAAATGAGTTTCACGATGTAGCTCATATCCGACAGTATATTCTAACGTAGAGGCGTTCCCATGGTGATGGGGACGCTTCAAGTTATGTTCGGGTGTCCGCCTGGCCGTGCGGAGGCAAGCGGATCCGTCCAGACTTATAATGTAAGTCAATGGGGACGGATCCGTTTGAAGATGACACACTGTGGCTCAATTTTCAAACGGATCCGTCCCCCATTGACTTTCAATGTAAAGTCTGGACGGATCCGTCTGAGGCTACTTTCACACTTAGAAATGTTTTAACAATATAATGCAGACGGATCCGCTCTGAACGGAGCCACCGTCTGCATTATGAACACAAGTGTGAAAGTAAAGGGACTCCTGACTTTACATTGAAAGTCAATGGGGACGGATCCGTTTGCAATTGCACCATATTGTGTCAACGTCAAACGGATCCGTCCCCATTGACTTGCATTGTAATTCAGGACGGATCCGTTTGGCTCCGCACGGCCAGGCGGACGCCAAAACGACTTTTTTTTCATGTCCGTGGATCCTCCAAAAATCAAGGAAGACCCACGGATGAAAAAACGGTCACGGATCACGGACCCACGGACCCCGTTTTTGCGGACCGTGAAAAAAAACTGTTGTGTGCATGAGGCCTTATTCAGTGAAATATTTCTGTGTAGCACAACCTGCTGTTTTCTCTTTTTCAAATTCATTTTTTCTTCTCACTGACATGGACATGCTCAGTTCGATGCTTCAACTGCCACTAGCTACAGCCTACAGGATGCGCCACCTGGACTGTCTGCTTGAAATAAAGCTAGCAGAACAATAAGAGCAATGAATGGGGAGATCTCTGCATCCATGTGGGGTACTGGGCTGGTTCTAGCTGTGTTAGAAAGAGGTTGTCATATACTACACTATATATAATTTTCATTTTTACATTAATCTCTTTAAATCATGTTGGACCTTGTATACATGTTATGCTATATACAATATGTGATGTAAATTCATTTTATCTCCAGTATAAATGTGCAAAAAGATAAAAGTGAAAATAAATACTAAACTTAGGTTACCATGATTCAATCTACAGCAGAATGACTTTATCGTATGGTAATATTTTCTTTCTCTGCCATGTGCTGGAGCAGTGCACAATTCTGCATCATTTTTGATTGACTCATAAATATGTAGAAGGAATGCACGATCAAAGTACCACCTGCAGAATCAAAGTCCCCAGTATTAATCACACTAAACCTATGACAATAATATTACATTTATTGGAGCTATAAGGAGAGTACTCGAATACTAAGCCTGTTTAACCACCCTTTTATAGATTGAAAATCTTTACACAAACGGAGCAGTGTACGCACAGTGAGAAAATAATGTCCTGCATTTCTACACATATGCTTGCAGAATCCAAGAGGTAATGTTTTAGTCGATATTAAAATCTAAGAGGATGAACTACGGAGACATATAATCAAAATGCAGTTTTAATATGCTCTGTAAAATGTGATAACATTGATTTTTTTTTGTTTCTAATGTGTTTAAAATGCAGAATTATTTTCTTTGTGGAATGCAATTCCCTTTACTGCATGCAAAGCTAGTAGTGTAAAATGTTGACCTTAAAGTCACGATTGGAGAGATTGCTACAAAATGAGTCAACATTTTTTATCATAAGATCCTGTTCTGTTAATAATGATACATTAATTGACTTGTTCATTGGAAATATTTATTTTCTGTTGCTTATATGGCGTCAGCATATACTGCAGCACTGTACAGAGACTGTTGTCCTTCATGAGTCCTTGTCCACAATTCTATAATAAAGCTAACAACAAAAGAAAAAAAGGGACTTTCCACCAGTGAAGATGATGACATATACTGGTAGGGATCTGAATGTAAACCCTTAACAATCCTCATAATGAAGAGGCTATGACTCTAGTTAATGCAACCCTCTAATCTGGATATAAAAAATAATATGCCAGTCAGTACCTAAAAATAGTGATTACTTCTTTTATCTCACATCTGGCACCTCCTTTTTAGCTCAGCTTCATTAGTGCAGAGCTATGATCTGTGACTGCACATTGGCTGCGGTAGTCTGAAACGACCCATGCCTAATATTGGTTGAGACTGCAGCAGAATACCACTCTCAACCTAAAATGATACAGAGGGTGTGTCTTAGGCCGAATGCACACGGACGTGGAACACGGCCGTGAGCTGTCCGTGGTATCCCGGCCTGGCATCCTGCTGAGAGCAGGAGCGCACGGCATCATTGGTTGCTATGACGCCGTGCACTTCATGCCACCGCTGCACTAGAGTAATACACTCGTATGATCTATTACTGTACATTCCGCCTTAGTCTGCAGTACTTTAGACCAGTAACTGTAGCTAATCAGTAGTCACAGATCATAGTGTTGAAAGGCTGCCAGAAAACAAGGTCCGAGAGTAAATAGAAGGTAACCATTTTCTATAATTATTTATTTACAGTGACTTGCTAAAGTATTCATACCCCTTGAACTTTTAAAAAAAAATTCACATTACACCCACAAACTTAAATGTATTTTTATTGGGATTTTATGTGAAAAACCAACACAAAGTAGCATTCATGTGTGAAGTGAAAAGAATATTATACATGGCTTTCATAATTTTCAATAACTAAAAATCTGGAAAGTGTGGTGTGCATTTGTATTCAGCCCCTCCTCCCCTACAATGGAATAGTTTAGATCAGGAATGCCCAACCTACGGCCCTCCAGCTGTTGCAAATCTGCAACTCCCAGTATGCCTGGACTGGCTAGAGCTATTAGGGCATGCTGGGAGTTGTAGCTTTGCAACAGCTGGAAGGCTGTAGGTTGGGCATCCCTGGTTTAGATCAAAGCATGTGTTAGAATACCCCAATCAAAGTCCATACCTAAATCTCATTGAAAATATGTGGCAAGACTTCACAAGCATTCTCCATCCAATCTGACTGAGCTAAAGCTATTTTACAAAGAAGAAAGGGCAACATTTCAGCCACTAGATGTGCAAAGCTGGTAGAGACATTCCCCAAAAGACTTGCAGCTGTAATTGCAGTGAAAGGTAGTCCTACAAAGTATTGAGTCAGGGGGGCTGAACACAAATATATGCCACACTTTCCAGATTTTTATTTATTACAATTTTTGCAAGCCATGTACAGTATCATCTTCCTCTCACTTAAAACATACTTGCAACTTTGTGTTGATCTATCATAAAAAATTAAAATTTTGGGGTGTAACGTAAGAAAATGTGGAAAAGTTCAAGGGGTATGAATACTTTTTCAAGGCACTGTACATCATTTTTAGCTCCTGAATGGAGGGTCACTTTAAGTAAACTGTGGTGCTTTTATTGACTGGGTGCAAGGAATTGTACACAAAACTTCTCCATTCTATTGAAAAAGCTGAATTAACCTTGGTTTCTTTATTATCTAAATCAATGTCACAGGTCAAACCCGTACCATTATAATGGTATGACATTATCTAGTGATAGCTCTAAAATTACTGTACATGATATCCCTATAAAGATCATGTATATTGCATATTAGTTGCTAATGCTTTACTTAAAGGGGTTATCCCATGGCTAGTGTAAAACATGAAAAACTGACATCATATAGGGTATGACATTGTCTTTCTAACAAAGCTAGAACCAGCCCTGTACCTCACATGGATCCAGAGATCTCCACACAAATTGCTCTGCTAGATTTATATCAAGCTGGCAGTTGAAGGGGAGTGTATTTTCTGCTATATAAAGGAGACCTGTCCGTGCTCTCCCTATCACAGCTCAGGGAGTAGTTGAAGGATAAAACTGAGCGTGTGCGGCCTTCTCAGTGAGCAGGACAAAGAAATAAGAAAAACAAACAGAAGGTGGCGCTATACATTTTATTGAATAACTCAGTGGCTATGCTAAATTTTTAATTACATGCAATTACAAAAGTATTCAGTTCCAGATGCTCGTTTGAAAACTGTTGAATATTTTTCTTGGGACAACCCCTTTAAGTTTAGCCTACACGTGTTTCACTGTTCAGGTAAGAAATCACAGTTGACACTGTGATTTCGTAGTAAAGAGGTCACAGAGAGGCACGGAGCATTATCAGTCATGTTAATGCTCCGTGCCTCTGCAGTCTGCGTCGGGTTTTGGCACTCTTTCACGGAGCGGATGCCACGCACGGCATCCGCTCGTGTGAAACAGCCCTTATAGAGAGAAAAAAACACAAAAAAATTCATCTTAGAATATTGGACATCTGTATTTAAACTACTGCAACAATATCAATACACAAATTCACAAAAAAAATTAATATTTGAATCAACAGTTATTATTTTATTTTCTTCTTTTTTTGCTTCTTTTTTTATTTAGTTTTTGTTGTTAAGTAATCCATAATTAGATAGCAGTGGCTTAAACTTTGCAGTACACAGATTGTAGATAGTTTTGAGTACATTTCTCCCACTTTCTCTCCCTCCCTCTTTCTTTCTTTCTCTCTCTCTCTGCTAAATATTTCTGAAAACTGATCATAGGAAATTTTGATTCTATAAAATGTGAATTTTTGGGAAAAATTCAGGATGAGTTTTGACTCTATAGGATCTAGTCGCTAATCTCTAATTGTAGACTTTGAAAAACATGTCCATATCAACAGTGATAATAATTGAAGTTTCCCACTTCTAACAATAGAGCTTAGCCTACAAACTATTGTGACACACTATTGTGACAACATGCAAATAGAGCAAAGCCTTTAAACATCATCTACTGTGTGTCTTTTTATGTGTCAAACTAATATTTTTTAAAACAAAGAATGTTCTGTTAGGTAGCAAAACTAAATAGTAATGTGATATTTTTAAATCTGTTAATACTTGATCAACTCACCTTTTTTCTAGGCCATGGCTCTGTCTTGATATAAGTAAAAGTATATAGCCTTTTAACGGAGTAGACACATCAATGCAACTTCATTTATATGCTGTATTAAGACATTTAAATATCATACAAGAAGTCATTTGCTTGGGTCCCCACGCTATGAACTAGAATGAGAAACTACTAAATGAAAGCAGCTCTTGCTCGGGACTCCTGGCCTATAAATGTATTACATAGCTGGCCATTTATTTGAATGGAATGGAATATTTCACATACTGATAATATCAGATACTGCAGGAGAAATGTATGGTCAGCAGCAGCTTCCCTTGAGCTGGACTGAAACAACTGAATTAAATGAGTGACTATGATACATTAAAAGTGCTGGATGATGATCTTCTAAAGATAACTATTAGTGATAAGCAAATTATTGAAAAGTCTGATTGGGCTGCTTCGCCGAAATTTACAAAAAAAAAATAGCTTTGTGGCTAATTACTTTGTCACGAAGCGCATTTTTTTTGTAAGTAGTAGGTGCAATGATGGGGAGCAGCGAATGCACCATTCCCCATCATTGTACCTCTCAGATGCTGCGTTCATACATGATCACTGCATCTGATGTAAATAATAAGTGTCAAATAAAAAATAAAAAAGAAAATCATGCTTAGGCTACTTTCACACTTGCGTTCAGAGCGGATCCGTCTGAGACGGATCCGCTCATATAATGCAGACGGTGGATCCGTTCAGAAAAAAATTTCTAAGTGTGAAAGTAGCCTGAACGGATCCGTCCAGACTTTACATTGAAAGTCAATGGGGGACGGATCCGTTTGAAGATTGAGCCATATTGTGTCATCTTCAAACGGATCCTCCCATTGACTTACATTGTAAGTCTGGACGGATCCGCACGCCTCCGCACGGCCAGGCTGACAACCCGAACGCTGCAAGCAGCGTTCAGATGTCCGCTTGCTGAGCGGAGCGGAGGCTGACGCTGCCAGACTGATGCATTCTGAGCGGATCCGCCTCCATTCAGACTGCATCAGGGGTGGACGGCTGCGTTCGGGTCCGCTCGTGAGCTCCTTCAAACGGAGCTCACGAACGGAATACCGAACGCTAGTGTGAAAGCAGCCTTACATTGTAAGTCTGGACGGATCCGCACGCCTCCGCACGGCCAGGCTGACACCCGAACGCTGCAAGCAGCGTTCAGATGTCCGCTTGCTGAGCGGAGCGGAGGCTGAACGCTGCCAGACTGATGCATTCTGAGCGGATCCGCATCCACTCAGAATGCATTAGGGCTGGACGGATCCGTTCGGGGCCGCTTGTGAGCCCTTTCAAACGGAGCTCACAAGCGGACACCCGAACGCTAGTGTGAAAGTAGCCTTACCTGATCAATTTGCTTGTGACGTTGCACCATGCATTGGATTTCAGCTGAGATCTTCAAGCAAGATGTTTTTTTACAGTATTTCAGGCTAAATCAATTCACTACTGCGAAGTGAAATTCGGCTTCATGACAAATCAAATTTTTCCTGAAATTTTGATTTTGAGGACTTCGATTCGATCAACACTAATAACTATTTATGTTTACTACTGTACATTTTTAGGTAAATATGACTAAATATTTGTGCAAATATAAAAAAAAAAGTACAATAATGCTGTAGTAATAGAAAATGTTCTGGTACTAATGCTACGCTTATTTTGTAAATTTGAGATTCTTGGCAAATACATTTTGTGCAAAATTATTTGGGCCCATCTGCCACATGTCAAGGCGATCTCTGTAAGACGGAAACCTAACACCAAATGCTACCTGTTATGTGCCATAATGGCCACCATAAAATTCAGGGAGTGCAGGTTCCACATGCATGCTGGGTCCACTCTGTTTTTTATCATTTTCGTCGGTCATCCACTTCGTCCCAAGTGACATCAGACACCCGCAGCCAATCAGTGACGTCAACACAAACTTACTGCTGACACCCTCTCCATTCTGTCGGGGGGGCTCTACTTGTACAAGCGTTTAATAGAACAGGTTCTGTAGACCTCTACCCTTATGTGGAATAAGCTGACGACGGTGTAAAAAAAGTGTGCTTCTTCTTGGCGCTAATATCGACCTGTAAGTCTGAGTTCAAAGGCTGAGTTTTGGCCCCGTCACTGCCCAAATATGTGAAGTGTACAGTGATTCTAAGAGCTACGCCTGTCATCTGCATGTTATACTGACTCGCAGTATTATTTCACTACCACAGCAGACTCCCTATACATGTTACTGCAAGGCACAGTGTTCTACACCAGTATAAAGGCTCCCTGCAGCCAGGAAATAGGCGTTTTTTAACGCGATTTGCCTCAAATAAGTTTGGATCGAACCAAAGTTTTTTTTAAAATTCGGCAAACTGGCCCAATCAAATTTTTTGTTAAATTTGCTCATCTCTATTCAGAAAGGAGGATTTTTAAATTCATATTCATAGAAAACTATTTCAATAAATGTTTGGCTTTTTAATTTTGCCAGTACAGTATAATTGAAAATTCAACATCTATAATGCCCCCCAAGCCTGAGCCCCTCACATAGCATGTACTTACTTACTTCCTGGCACCCACGTTGCTTCTTATGCCTGCACGTCCGCAGCTATATCTCCCCATCGTGCAGATGAAAACATCCAACATGAGGGGGACAGCCAATAGCAGGCCTCTATGGGAACAAGCCTCCCTAGTATCATGGGTGATGCTAGGGAGGCTCATTCTCATCTTGGCCTGTTATTGGCGTGAAACTGTGAGAGGCAGCCGTGTGGGCATGAGAAGCAACACGGGTGCCAAGGAGCAAGGCAAGTACAACCTCTGTAAGGGGCCCCGGCATATGGGTGGGCATTATAAGTCTCGGATAACCCCTTTAACTATAAAATATTGTCCTTCTGTAGCAGTCCTGAGAGAGAGAGATAAAACTCCCATATAGATAGGGATACGATTGTCATACTGCATACTGCTACTGTGGTCAAAGTGAATGGTCTGACTGAGAAAGTAAAGTGAGGCCATCTACTATGCTAAAGGTTCAAAAAAGAGTAAGATAAGAGCTAAGACAGGAAAAAGCATACATGGAGTGACCAAAATAATACTAGCCAGAAAACCATCTACTTTTTTTTGTTAAAGAACAAAATACATATCACAAAATCAGCTCTAAATTCACATAATAAGACATTCCAACTATATTACAGTGCAATTTCAAAACCAACATTATCTCCTTTGAAACTATATCCATCCTCCTCCTACTCCACTCTATCCAGCACTCCATACTCCATCCTGTCGAATGTAGCCCCATATATTAAATGAGAGGAATGAAGTAAAATGATAAATAATGATAATATAATGCATACATGATAATCAATCATACATGCTAAAATTCTCATTCCCCTTCATTTTAATTCTAAACATTAAGTATAGCACAAAGACTCTCCTGCGCTGGTTATTGATGAGATATTGGAATATAAATAACTTCTCTTTGAACGTTTCAGTCATTTTCATTCTATTATTGAATTATTTATTTTGTAGATTTAAACCATCTGTTACACTTTAGTCACTTGGAGACATTTGTGGAATCTGTACTTTTCTTGAAGTCGTTCAGCTAATTGTCTCAAAACATCTGGGAAATTAAATAACCTGGCACAAATACTGGGCAGGTAGCAGATGAAAAACGTTTGTGTAGATATTTTTCATCTAGAAAATTGGAGCCATTTTAGTGCAGGTGTTTTTAATTTATGCTATATTTCTGCTACTTCTAAGTAATTCTTTTCTTTTTTTGACTCGTACTAGAGAGCTGGTTATGATATCAACCTTAATCTTGGTTTGCAACAAGATACAGTGCCATTTCTTTTAAGCAGCTACATAGGATTTACTTGGTGCATATTACTCTTACAAAACAGAAGCCTCTACATTTATTACCATCTTACTTACACCTCAAGCATCTTAAGTGGAGAAAATACAAATAAAATACTACATTTAATATTTTAGTTTGCTGTATATTAACATAATTCAGTTACATTTGATGGCTACATTGTTTGGTTTGAACAGAAACTTTAAAATCATTGGTTACTGCTACAGCAGCATTATGCATTAAGCAATCTTTAGTTTTTTCACATGCCACAGTTTTCCTTTAGTTATTTGCTTAGTTACAGCTGTTTAAACATTTACAATATGGAGGACCTTCTCAAGATGGCTCCTCTGCCAGTTCTCTGAGGCCAAAACTGCTTTCCCTCACTTCACATACACACTTGCTGTTGCCAGCAGCTCCCTGCCAGCCAATCAGATTGGACACGCCTCCTTACTCTGAAGCCTAATGCAGGCATGCAGTGTGAAGGACCGCCCCTCTGTCTTCCTAGCCTGAGACAGATGAGCCATAGCAACTGTCTTTTAAGGGAGCAGTGGAAAGGGACAGAGGACATAATGAAAGCTGTTATTATAAGGTAATTACAGATCTTTTGACAATAATTAACAGACTAACTCAGGTATACATGCCTAGCTCTAATAAACTAGAAAAAAATTAAATATTACAGTTACTCTTTAAGCTTTACAACAAAAATCTAAGGACATTTTTTCTATACCTGTGTGAAATTGAAAAAAGTTTTTTTTTAGATTTGTGCTTTTAGTGTTCACTCTGCACTAAAAATGACATTCTCAACTTATTATGCAGATCAGTATAATTATAGCAATAACAAATATATAGTGTTTTTATTTTGTTTTACTAAAATAAATCTTTGAGAAAAAAAGTTTTTTCTTTGCATAGCATTTTTTATAACTTTTTCTGTAGAGCAATGTGGGCGCATGTTTTGCATGGGTTCAGCTATAGTTTTTATTGGTACCATTTTGGGATACATATGAAATTTTGATCACCTTTTATTCAATTTTGGGGGGAAAGGTCATCAAAAACCATAAATATGCTTTTTTTCCGTTGCAGTGTTTACTGATCAAGATAAATATTTTTATATTTCATGGTTTGGACATTTTTACCGGTGGAATATCAATTATGTTTATTTTTATTGTGTACTTTATTTATTTATCACTGAAGTCTCCAATACCTGGATCATTTGTAGTGTAGATTGCAATAGAATACTATTTCAGTCTATGGGATTTTTACAGGCTTCTTATTAAGCCCCACCACAGGCAAACCTTAACAGGCAGCTTAGAATGCCAGGCTGGAAACTTCAAAAGGTCATAGGCTGTCATAGCATAGCAATAAATTAAAGCATCACAATTTTACTATGGTGACTCAGATCAGAGGACAGAAAGAGCCCCTTTCCCCTGTCTAACCCCTCAGATGCTGTGTCGCCATTGACTGCAGCATGTGAGGAGATAATGGACTTTTCTCTGATTCCAATAGGTGTCAGCTATAATACATGGCCGGCATCTGCTGCATATGGAGCGAGCTCAACTCTTATGCACTATGGATGTTCAGGCACAATAGAAGATGTGAACCAGTTAAAGATGAAGTGTCACCACCACTGAGATGTCTGTCTTAGAAAATACTTGCATTCCCCATGAAATAACAATTTAATAATGTATTTTCTTAGAACAGCCTTCTGCCATTTCCCGTTATTCCTCCTAAATATTTTTTTTTTTATAAACTGACAACTTAACTATACTATTTCCTTGTCAAAGAGTTGTAACTGTACATTGTCTGAAATGTTAACACTGAATAATGTGAGAGTACGACATACCCTTAACTGGAAACACCCAGTTTTCAAAACTTTTTTCATATATTTCTAGAAGGAATAGCAGGGGAACAACACATTGTAGAGCTCTAAAATAAATGCTTCAGAATTTTTATTTCATGAAAAATGCAATTACTTATTCAACTATATATGTCAGTCGAGGTGGCAGACCATGTAAAAAAACAAATTACACAAAAGTAGAGGTAAAATACCAAACTAGCAGTCAGAGGAGGGACATGAGAAAAGTAGGGACAAAGGAATGCAGGAGGTGCTAAAATATAAGCGTGTATAACATGAGAGGATATAAAAGTGTTTACTCCGGGCCTAGGGCAAAGGCTTAAAGGGCTTGTCTCACTTCAATAAATGACATTTATCCTGCATAGAAAGTTTATACAAGGCACTTACTAATTTAATGTGACAGACACATTTTTCCATGACATTATACACTGCTTGTTTCCATGGTTACGGCCACTCTACAATCCAGCAATGGTGGCCATGCTTGCACACTATAGAAAAAGGTGCTTGACTCTCTTGACTGTGGGAATGCTCATAGGCCAGTACTTTTTCCTATAGTGTGCAAGCGCAGCCACCAATGCTGGATTTCAGGGTGGTTGTAAACATGGAAACAAGCAGTCTATAATGTGATGGAAAAATGAATCCAGCCAGCAAAGAAGGCAATATATACAATCACAATACATTAGTAAGTGCCTAGTATTTACTTTCTCTACATGATTAATGCCATTTGCTGAAGTCATACAACCCCTTGAACTCTTGTTTACTACATTGGGGACATAGAACACATAATTATCTACCTCAATTGAGAATAAGGCCATTTGGCTATCTTTAGCAAGTAATAATTAAAAGGGAATATAAAAGTTGAAAGTACTGTAGGAGACACCAGCATCTCCAAGAAGGCTGTCCTTTATTGTAGTGGGAATGCTGAGGTGGAGCTGCTTGGCCAAATACTCACAGTGCCCATAGCATTCCAACCTTCAAGACATGGTTGTCGTCATGGTTAGTGTAAAAGCACCTTGATTATCCATACAGTATAAGCCAAAGGTGGTGGTTATTTAGTAATGTAAAAGTTGAAGATATGTTTCCTTTAACTACCAAAGAATTAATGGGGTTGTCCGGGTTCAGAGCTGAACCTTGACATATCCCCATTTTCACACAGGCAGCCCCCCTGATATGAGCATCAGAGCATTTCATACTCTGATGCTCTCCCTTGCACTGTATCGCTCAGGGCAAGACCTGTTTGTTTATATCTTGTACACTGCTAGGCAGAGGATTAAGCCTAGCAGTCTTGCTGGTTACTTCACCGGCAGTGATTGATGGGTTTTAGTGCTTCCCTAGCCGTTTTGCAGGCTAGGGCAGCGCTAAAGCCCTCCCATCAGTGCCGGTGACATAACCAGGCTCACTGTTAGGCAGATGCCTCTGCCGAGCTTTACCTATGGAGAGCCCGATTCAGATCTCCAAAAGCCTTTGGGGCTGAGTGGCTGAAGAAGAAGATCTGAACCCGGACTACACCTTTAAGATTTCACCAATGTTTCTCAACCACTGTAGTGAGAGATGCAAATGGTCAGCAGGAGGATCCTCACCAGCAATATAATGAATCTAATGAAGATCAAAATACTTGTGATGCCAGCAACCCCACTATACAACTTTTTTTAAGGCTAGGATATAGGCAAAAGGTTGCATATGCTTATGTACTATGGAGCAAACCAATAAAGAGTCATATGGTGGAGATGCTGGCATCATAATTATTTAGATTGTCTCACATTTTCAAATAATTATTCCCATAATATAAATGGTAAAACTTGTTAAAACCTTTTTTATAATATTGGCCATTATTGTGAACCACCTACGTAGCTATTAAGGTTCAGTGACACTGACACATAATCAAAATGAAGTAAATTTCATTGAAGAAATCTATATTTTTCTACTTTTGCTTTCTTCTATGCCTCATAAAATCAACACGTGATAGAAAAATGACTATCATAACTAAAAGAAATAATGATAAAAGTTAATTTCCGCTGCGGATCATTCAGAAGTCTAAAATGTATTATGCGAATTGCAAATAAAGAAACTGCCTTTCGGTGAAGCCATTTGAAACTGTTTAAACTTTTCTCAGCTCATAGCACACGTGAAGCATTCAGAAACTGCCATCTATCTACCATGATTAGCTATCCTGAAGAAGAGCAATTTATATCTAAACTTAAATATGAAGCCAAAGTACAGTATAATAGTTGGAAATATCAGATTTCATATATAAGATTAAAGGGACAATAAGATGATTCTACTAGTTATATTTGTCCACAATTAGCTTTATTCATTTATATGTACATGCAATTGATACTGCAATTCCTTTCCTGTTATCATGTGCCAGGATGCCAGGTTTAATTTCTATGCAAAGGACTTGCAGTTCAATTCATTTCTGTAATGCTGCCACTTGAGTGGACTGTTTACTATTGTACAGAAGCCATTAGTATAACAACTACAGAAATATGTATCTGATGGGGGGGGGGGGATAGAAACCTTCAAACTTTACATAATGAAAAGCTATGACTACTAAGCATTGACATGTTAGGACAAACTATTATATTCTGAAATTTCAGTATTTTCTATGATTTAAATAAATCTACAAATGAACCAAATTGGTAGATACGGGCTTAATACTGGCCAAATCAATTAGATTTGGGTTATGAACAATTCTACCCAAGTAAAAAGTGTGCCATTGGCTTGAAAAGTTGTGCATGACACTCTGAGTTCTCCTAGGACTCATACTGTTTGTCTCTAGACGTCCCCTTAAGTAGTAATAATGACAACTAGTTGCTGTCGAGCAGTGCCATCGTCCAGGTGGGGGTTGGGTGGGGGGGTGAGGGAGAAGAGAGAGATGAAGATAACGCATACCCCTTTGGGGGATCATCTATGGAGCCTACTAAGATAACCAGCATGGGGGGGGTGGTTTGTTTAAGGTGGGGGGTAAGTTAACTTAGACAGACAATACATGGTCTGAGTTAAATGTACTGTGGAGTCAATGGGAGTCGTAGAACCCCCAAGATAGAACAGATTATTTATTATTGTGGTATTGTTTGTGTTAATTATGGTATACAATCTGTTATACTGAATGTCTTAGCAGATTATTTATTGCTGAACTCAGATTTTGTATTTTCAAACCTAATTTTAATTTTGTTTTATGAAAGGAATAAAAAATGTCACATTTTCAAGGAAAAAAATGTTTTATAACTTTCTTTCCTTTCTCTATTTTGCCCAAATCGATTCAGATGAAATTCAAATTATTAAAAAATTTGGGTTAAATCTCATTTGTTTAAAATCAATTTGCTCATCTCTAATTGTCACCTTTTGTTATTAGAAAACTTCTTTTAAATGGTGAGTGTTCTAAGTCATAACCAAAAAGAAGGATCTAAGGTTAAACATTTAGGTACAGGCATCATAAAGTAAATGGTGCCACACAGCCTTCATGTTCCAACTCCATTAAAAGTAATACATAAGTACATATTTGTACTGTAGAGCATGTCACAATGATTTTGCAGGAATTTTTATTCAGACAAAACAAACCTCTATATTAAGCTGAAATCAGAGCGTTACAGATGCACAGTAGAGGCATAAGATAACCTTTATCAAAAAAGCCATATTTTGCCCATATGCTTGAAGGCATACAGGTAATTATGCCTAAAAGTTATAGAAATATTTGCTAAGTAGCATATTGTATCATCATATTTTATATATATATTTGAGTATATTGTAATTAGAAAATCTAATTCAACCAGAATTTTGGGAAAAATCGGATTCTATAGTGTCAGAATTTTATGTGATTAGATTCTGGACAATTTTTTGAGAGCGAGAGAAAGAGAGACAGTACCACATGTCATCCACAGCTTTTCAAGGCAATTGAAGCGCTTTCAATCCGGGTCAAATCGGATAGTTAATTCAGAAAGTTGTTGTGGGAGAATTGGGCCCAAATTGAATTTATGGATTTTGATCTCTAATTATAATACAAGACTGTAATTCAAGAGGACCTGTCAGATATCCTGATATTTCAGTTTTATCTAATTCAAAAATTCTCCATGAATAAAAATGCAAAAATAAATAAATAAAACTGGGCAGTCCAACAAATTACAATGAATGCTTCAGTTTTTTATTTGCTCTGTGCCACTTCAGTCTTGACAATGAGACTTTTCTCAAAGATGATTGCCACAGGAAAGAAGAGTTACGGGCAGAATATGATATATTTACTAACCAATACCAGGGTTCTGTATATTAGTAATACAAAATACTGGTAAGCTACAGTGTGCTAAAGTGCCATTTCTTACAATTTTCTAAAATTGACAACTAGGTTTTACCATTCCCCTTGTCAGTAGGGTAGGAAAAGGTCAGGACTGGTTGGGCAATTTGGTAGTGGTATGTCCCATTGATGTGGTGTATTACCAGCGGAGGAGGTACAGAGCACAAAAGGTGAACTCATATGGAATAATCAATTTGTCAAATTTCTGAGACTGTCTCACTCATCTGATTGGCGCTTGCAAGAAACACTTTACATGATGCAGAAACAAATGCATTCAGATGTGTGGAACCGTTTTCAGTCATATAAATTTCTGCATATAATCTGCTATATGTGAATTCATCCTAATATAGCCTATACTGTCCAAGATAAAATTGCTTTAATAGTTTGACCTAAATTCGTTATTTTCACTCTGCTCTTGTTTTAACCACTGAATTTTATACGGCCTAAAGTAATAGTTTCTTACCAACATAACCAACACCGCATTTTTGTATTTTTACTGGATCACATAAGTATCCATTTTTTACTGAGCAATCACCTTGCTATGTATAGTAACAGTCTAAATACAGTAAAAACTTTGCTATATATCCTCTTTTGTTGTCTGTCTTATTTTTGGCCGTGCTGGAAATTAGATCAGACATGTGCATTGTTAAGTACTCTAAGATGCTCTACCCCACTGGCTTTTTCACTTTAAAAAGTTGTTTTTACAGCTGCAAACAGGCACAAAGACGCAGAATGAGCAGTAACACAGAAGTCTTAAGATTATATAAAGAAGCTGTCAAAACAAAGTGCCTTTTATCTTGTGTAACCACAAATCAGACCTAGAAGCATTAACTATTTTCCAAATCAGTATAAAATAAACCGAGACCAAACATTCAGCTCACATTTGCCTTTTTAACATCTGGATGTAAAAAAAAAATACAATTCAGGCATGTATTCTAATGGCTATTGTAAGATTTCTGACTACCCAATGAAGTTCATATACCTGAATTCGGGAGATTTATCAAGATTGGCATTCCCTATTCTGGTCTTAATCTCCTGTGCGCTGGAGTAAGAGTCTTCAGTTATTATCATAAGTAGTGATGAGCGAAGTTATGAAAAATTCTTTTTGGCTGCTTCAGCGAATTTCAAAAAGATATTCAATTTGTGATGAATTCCTTTGTAGCAGGCACAATGATAGTGAATGGAGATCACAGTGCCCCCCTTTATTAAACCCCTCAGGTGTCGCATTCATTGTTGATCGTGGCATATGATGCAACAATTGAGACCTCATTCATTTGCTTGCAAAGAGGCCATTGTGGCCATCTTGATTGAAGACACCACGAGAAATCTCACACAGTGAGTCCTGTGTGCTGACTTGGTGACGTCACACGTCACCCAGTATGAGATTTTGTGCAGTATCTTCAAGCAAAATGGCTGTGACAAATGGATGAGGTGAATATGTTTTTTTTTTTTTTTTACCACCATTTCAGGAAAAAAAGATTCGTTACCACGAACAGTGAGGAAATGTGGCTTCAAGGCCAATCAATATTTTCCTAAAATTTGTATCAAAGTCAATTAGCTTGGCTTTGATTCTCTCAGGACTAATTATAAGGCCACATGGTCAGGTTTTTGCATGCAGTTTTGAAAGTCAAAATCAGAAGTTGATCATAAAAGGAGAGAAAGTATAAATTTAAGGACAGATACGACTTCTACTGCTTTTTTGATTTCACTACTGGTGTTGGCTTCCAAGACCGCATGAAGTATGGCAGTACTCTAGGAGTCAGATTACCTCTCTGGCCCTCCTTGGACCAGAAACTGAAATCTATGCCATTTAGGGCCTGGCAAAGTCTTGAGTAACAACATACAGTCATGTGAAAAAATTAGGACACCCTTTGAAAGCATGTGGTTTTTTGTAACATTTTTAATAAAAGGTTATTTCATCTCCGTTTCAACAATACAGAGAGATTAAAGTAATCCAACTAAACAAAGAAAACTGAAGAAAAGTCTTTTCAAGATCTTCTGTAAATGTCATTCTACAAAAATGCCTATTCTAACTGAGGAAAAAGATAGGACACCCTCACATGTATTCCCTCTTAAATTGGCTCAGATCTCACACAGGTATATCACACCAGGTGCACATAATTAGTAGATCGTTACTCTGCATGTTGAATGAGGCTTGCCCTATTTAAACCTCAGACATTTAGTTTGGTGTGCTCCTGACTGTTGAAGTGAGAGTGAGCACCATGGTGAGAGCAAAAGAGCTGTCAGAGGACTTCAGAAAAAAGATTGTAGCAGCCTATGAGTCTGGGAAGGGATTTAAAAAGATCTCAAAAGATTTTGAAATCAGCCATTCCACTGTCCGGAAGATAGTCTACAAGTGGAGGGCTTTCAAAACAACTGCCAACATGCCCAGGACTGGTCGCCCCAGCAAGTTCACCCCAAGAGCAGACCGCAAGATGCTAAAAGAGGTCTCCAAAAACCCTAAAGTGTCATCTCGAGAACTACAGCAGGCTCTGGCTACTGTTGATGTAGAAGTACATGCCTCTACAATCAGAAAGAGACTGTACAAGTTTAACTTGCATGGGAGGTGTGCAAGGAGGAAACCTTTGCTTTCCAAGAGAAACATCGAGGCCAGACTGACATTTGCCAGAGATAAAGTTGACAAAGACCAGGACTTCTGGAATAATGTTCTTTGGACAGATGAGTCCAAAATTGAATTATTTGGACACAACAGCAGAGGACATGTTTGGCGTAAACCAAACACAGCATTCCAAGAAAAGAACCTCATACCAACTGTGAAGCATGGAGGTGGAAGTGTCATGGTTTGGGGCTGCTTTGCTGCAGCAGGACCTGGTCAGCTCACCATCATAGAATCCACGATGAATTCTACTGTGTATCAGAAGGTGCTTGAAGAACATGTGAGACCATCAGTTAGAAAATTAAAGCTGAAGCGGAACTGGACCATGCAACATGACAATGACCCAAAACATACTAGTAAATCAACCAAAGATTGGCTGAAAAAGAAGAAATGGAGAGTCCTGGAATGGCCAAGTCAAAGTCCAGATTTGAATCCCATTGAGATGCTGTGGGGTGACTTGAAAAGGGCTGTACGTGCAAGAAACCCCTCAAACATCTCACAGCTGAAAAAGTTCTGCATTGAGGAGTGGGGTAAAATTTCCTCAGACCGATGTCGAAGACTGGTAGATGGCTACAAGAACCGTCTCACTGCAGTTATTTCAGCCAAAGGAGGTAACACTCGCTATTAGGGGCAAGGGTGTCCTATCTTTTTCCTCAGTTAGAATAGGCATTTTTGTAGAATGACATTTACAGAAGATCTTGAAAAGACTTTTCTTCAGTTTTCTTTGTTTAGTTGGATTACTTTAATCTCTCTCTGAAACGGAGATGAAATAACCTTTTATTAAACATGTTACAAAAAACCACATGCTTTCAAAGGGTGTCCTAATTTTTTCACATGACTGTAAATGCAGGCAATGCAGCACACTGCTGTGGTAATTTCTAATGCTAATAGCACATGGCAGAAAGACAAAGCTCACAGATGACATTTCGGCTCTCCAGAGATTTATTCATGGTTTTGGAGGAGAAATGCCAAGTTGATGTCTAAAACTGGCACTCTAAGTGCTAGTGAAAATGTTAGGAAGGTGCAACAGGCACACCTTGCCGATAATACTTAGAGCACCAGCTTTATGCATCAACTTGACTTCTCTCCTTGTGACACTGAACAAGATATGTACCTTCACTAAGAATATTTTTTAAGAGTTGTTTACTGATACCCCTCATTATTAAAGGGTTATGTGCACCACTTCAATTCTGAAAGCATTTGTTGATGAGGGTCACGTCTCATTAATCCTAAGAGATCACATTGAAAATTTTCCTGTATCCTTAGGCTGCGTTTATTGTACCTTTCTATATATGTCAGGTCTATATGTCTTTTTACTGTAATGTTGTCCTTGTGTTCTAAGGAGAAAAAAATCTGCTGAAGAAGTGTCCTTTTCTAATCTCAGAATCTGACTACAATTGCCACTCACAACACAAGCAGCAAAAGTGCTGTTAGGTTCTACATGTCAGGTCGCAATGTGCAGATAGGTCGCAATTGGCAGAATAAAGATGTATAGCTCAACTATCTAAAAAATACATAGTGTGCAAATATCCTTACCTATAAAAGGTCAGGAGATCAGTTTGTGTCAAGGATCCAGTTTAAAAAGACTACTTCTAAATACTATGGGCCAGATTTATCATTAGCTCAAGTCAGAATAATGGAGTGAAAAAGTCGCAAACGCTAAAACTGCGCACAAATTTGCGACTTTTTTCTGCTCTGCACTATGCTCGCCAGTTTTCTGAAAGTGGGTGTGGTTTCTTATGTAAATGAATCTCTAGACAGATTTACTATTGGGACTATTTAAAAAGTTGCAAAAAAGTCGCAAAAAATTTGCAATTTCACTCCAATGAGGACCATGCTTATCTTATGAGACTTGTTAATAGAACATGTGACTTTTTCATAAAAACGTGCGACTTTTTCGTAAAGATGTGCGACTTTTGTAAAGCTGCTTACTGACGGATAAACTGCTACCGTCAAACCACATTTATTACAGTCCTAAAGGGCCGATCATAAATCTGACTTGGCTAAAACTGACTTTAGCCATATGTGAAAGTGGAGTGAGCTGTCAGAGTAATGATACATCTGGCCCTATATCTACAATATGCAGTATTAATAACTTGCAGACATTATCACAATCACAACATAGTGATGGTATCCCTTGCATTGTCAAAAAAGGGGTTGTCTCACTTAAGCAAATTGCATTGATCATTAAGTTAATACAGGGCACTTACTAATGTATTGTGATTGTCCATATTGCCTCCATTGCTTGCTTGATTCATTTTTCCATCACATTATACACTGCTTATTTCAAGGGGCTATGACCACTCTACAATACAGCATCAGTGGTTGTGTTTACACATTAGAGGAAAAAGCTTCTGCCTCTCTGGTGGGACCGTGGGAGCGCACATAGGTCAGTGCTTTTTCCTATAGTGTTCAAGCATGGCCACCACTGCTGGATTGTAGGGTCGTCATAACCATGGAAACGAGTAGTGTATAATTTCATGGAAAAACTAATCAAGCCAGCAAAGGAGGCAATATGAACAAGCACAATGCATTAATAAATGCCTTGTATTAAACGGAATGTGTCACAATTTTTTAACTTTATTTCCTGAATATTATTTTGGGGGCGGCCATCTTGCCTGAGCTGTTCTTCATAGCATTTAGAAAGCATTAAGAAAATTGCTTTCTGGCACCCCCATGGCCTATAGACACAATGGACCTCTATGGGAGAGTGTTCTAGGCATGCTTTGTGTCCTCTGCAAGGAATGTATAAGCTTTGACAATCACCAATTCAAATGGAGGATCCTGCCTTACACAGAGATTATATAATTATAGGCAGTATTAAATGACAGATAAGCAGATAACTGGAGAAAAGTGATCAGTACTGACCAAAATGATTATTAGGCTTAGCGGCTAGAGCAAAAAAATGCTGGATTTTATGTTTTTTGTTTAAATATATTGACATGGAAACATCACCAATAAAAACATGTGGGGAGATTTACTGGTGTAAAGTAGACCTGGCTTAGTTGCCCATAGCAACAAATCAGATTCCATCTTTAATTTTTCACAGTTTCTTTGGAAAATGAAGGGTGGAAGTGAACCATGTGTGGGGGGTGGGGTGGGGTTGGGCGGTAGGCTTGAGAAGAATAGCTGTCAGGGTAATATGCATTTGAACAACAACTAGGCTAGGCTCACATCTAAGGAGGAAGTTCTTAAGATTCCGGTTTTAATGCTGCCAATACATTAGGGCCCTCTTTAGTGCATGGGATCTGTAGGGTGTGGTGGTCTCCAGCATATCCCAGTTCTGGAGATTCCAGTATTGTGTGTTTATGCCAGAAGAGAATACCAGAATTTGACCACAAATGTGCACGTAACCTAAGGTCAATTTACAGTCTGGTATGGTAACCTTAACAGTAGCTGTTAAATTCTTCAGTGGAGCTTGTGACTTGCTATGCACCATCTTGAAGACTATGGGGGAAACCTGGAGCTATATATATACACTGTATATATATATATATATATATATATACAGTTGTGTTCAAAATTATTTAACCCCCACTGAAATTGGGTGTTTTGGCCAGTTTGACATTGATTTTGATCATTTCAGTCATCTTGTTTACAATTAAATCAAAGAGGCACTTGTAAGTCAGACAAATATAACATTTATAATGAAATAACCACAAATGTATTTTCTGTGCTCACATCATTATCAGTTTTATTCAACCCCCAAGTGACATTCAATCTTAGTACTTAGTACAACATCCTTTTCCAGTTATAACAGCTTTTAAACGTGAAGCAAAGCTTGACACAAGTGTCTTGCAGCGATCTACGGGTATCTTCGCCCATTCTTCATGGGCAAAAGCCTCCAGTTCAGTCACATTCTTAGACTTGCGCGCTGCAACTGCTTTCTTTAAGTCCCACCAGAGGTTTTCAATCGGATTTAAGTCTGGTGACTGCGATGGGCACTTCAAAATGTTCCAGCCTTTAATCTGCAACCATGCTCTAGTGGACTTGGAGGTATGCTTGGGATCATTGTCCTGTTGAAAGGTCCAACGTCTCCCAAGCCTCAGGTTTGTGACGGACTGCATCACATTTTCATCCAATATCTCCAGGTACTGAAGAGAATTCATGGTACCTTGCACACGCTGAAGCTTCCCTGTACCTGTAGAAGCAAAACAGCCCCAAAGCATGATTGACCCCCTGCCATGCTTTGGGGCTGTTTTGCAAGGTGTTCTTTTCTTTAGAGGCCTTGTTCTTCCTCCTCCAAACATAGCCTTGATCCATGGGCCCAAACAGTTCTAATTTTGTTTCATCAGTCCACAGAACACTATCCCAAAACTTTTATGGTTTGTCCACATGACTTTTGGCATACTGCAGTCGACTCTTCTTATTCTTTGGAGACAGCAAGGGAGTTCTGGCATGGAGGCCTCCATTACGAAGTGTGCGCCTTATTGTCTGAGCTGAAACTTCAGTACCCACATCTGACAAATCTTTTTTCAGTTCCTCAGCAGTCACATGGGGACTTTTCTTTACTTTGCGCTTCAGGTAGCGCACAGCAGTTGAAGTCAGCATCTTCTTTCTGCCACGACCAGGTAGCATTTCAACAGTGCCCTTTGCCTTGAATTTGCTAATGATGCTTCCTATCGTGTGTCTTAGTATGTTTAACATCTTTGCAATCTTCTTATAGCCATTGCCCTTCCTGTGAAGAGAAATCACCTCTTCTCTTGTCTTCCTGGACCATTCACTTGACTTCACCATGTTTGTAAACACACCAGTAAATGTCTAGAAGGAGCTGAGTATCACAGTCCTTTTAAAACTGCCTAATTGGTGCTTATTATGCTTGATTGCTGCTCCTTGACATCCACAGGTGTTTTCAATACCTGATCGAACACACTTGAATGAACCTCTGTTCTTAAGAGTGGTAGTCTTTAAGGGGTTGAATAATTGTGTCAATGAAGAAATCACAAAAAAAAACATTTAATACCGTATTACAAAAACAATTGATGTCATTTTAGTTGCATTTGGTTCTTTAAAAAGTCCTTGTAAGATTTCATTCTGAACACAATTACAAATGTACACTAAATTCCCTAAAACCCTTTACAGCATTTGGGGTTGAATAATTTTGAACACAACTGTACATATACATATATATATATATATTGTGGGGAATCGCTCTGGTAGACAGGATTAGCGGACGCAGTATAGAGGCAACAATAAGTTCTTTGGATCAAACAGTTCAGTGTTTTATTCACACTTTAGGAAAGTGACAAAACAATCAATGATATTTAAACAAAAAGTCACCTTGCGATGTTGGTGGTAATTCACACCATGCAGCAATTCTGCCTTAAAGAGTCCATGCTCATAGCAGCACCAACCTGGTGCGATTGGCCAGCGCTGCAGCCTAGGAGAAGGAGACGCCCACAGGACAAGGGAAGACCTGCCTACTATAACTTAAGAAGCAAAGGTACCAGAGCCTATGACGGGAGAACGGAGCGCCTGGGGATAATAGTAAGTGCAGTGAGATCCCCGGGCGCCGCTCTATATGGTAGCATACTCAGTTCACATAGTTTATACAAGTGAAAGGTCCTCTTTAAAAAACTCTCCCACTTCTTTGATTATGCTGGGCCAGTAAAACTGATGTGGAATACTATCCTGAGTTTCTGTAGCCCCAAGTGACCCCCGAGAACGTGTTGGTGGGCTAGATCTAACACAAGCTTGTGATAAGCCTTGGGGACCACCAACTGTTCAATAGGCTCACCCCGTAGTTGGTTTACCAGATCCAACATGTCCTGATGAACTACAAAACGGGGAAACACTGACTCTGCCCCAGGTTGTTGTGGTTCACCATCTACAATTACAACATTTTCCCAGGTGTGGGATAATGTTGGGTCCCGACGTTGGGCAGAGCCTCCGGCAGAGTGTCTCCCACTTCCACCTGGCACAAGTTATCTAGAGACTCTGGGGTACCTGTTACATACAGCATAGAGCCACTGACGGTAGCCATAGTTAGTGTTCATGGGCTCAACCCAATGGGGAATTTCAGCCCTTATATGGCCATACTGCTTACACCGCTAGCAGACTATCGGAGCCAAGTCCACCGTGGGTACATTCTGGGTGGGTTTTATTGGCTCAAATCTCTGCGCCTGGGGTGAAGATTTCCAGAGTTTGCCAACCCCACTCCCGACAGAACCCTCCTTCAGATTCCTGGTAGCTTCATAGCGTTCCACCAGGTCCACCATCTCAAGGACATTGCCAGGAGACACTTGACCGTTTGAGTGCTGGAGAGGGTATGGCAAAGCCCTCCAGAATAAATCGTCTAATAGTCTATCCAGCATAGCTGGGAGGATGAGCGCATCAGGCTGTAGCCACTTTTGCAAGAGGTGGAGTAAGTCATAATACTGGGTCCTCACAGGCTCAGCCATCTTAAATCCCCACTCATGTACCCGCTGGGCCCGGACCAACACATTCACCCCCAGTCTTGCCAAAAGCTCACCCTTTACTTTTTGGTAGTCGGCCGCTTGATCGTCCAGCAAATCGAAATACACTTGCTGGGTATCAGATGCCAGGAATGGAGGGACGACCTCAGCCCACTGGTCACGGGGTAGCTTTTCACTGATGGCCACTTTCTCGCACATCGCCAGGTAGGTTTTTATGTCTTCTGCGGGGGTCATCTTAGGAATCGTGGCACGGACTGCTTTCCGGGAATTGTGGACGCTCGGGGTTGCTCCTGCTGTCTGCAAAGCCATCATGTGTTGTAGTCACAACTGGTTAGTCTCCTGCTGCTGCTTATTAGCCTAATGTTGCTTCAGGTTCGTCTCTCGCTGCTGCAGATTAGCCTCTATGAGGGCTTTCACAACCGCCTCCATTTTGTTGTGGGGCACTGGTTGTATTACAGCTGGTTAAACCGTGCCTGAAAAATGCAGAACCCAAAAATATTGGTGTTCAAGCTAGCATCACTGCTCTTGCCTGCATCCTCCACCAATTGTGGGGACTCGCTCTTTTAGACAGGATTAGCGGACACAATATAGAAGCAACAACAAGTTCTTTGGATCAAACAGTTCAGTGTTTTATTCACACTTTAGGCAAGTGACAGAACAAGCAGTCATATTCAAACAAAAAGTCAACTTGTGGTGTTGGTGGTAATTCACACAATGCAGGAATTCTGCCTTAAAGAGCCCTTGCTCATAGCAGCACCAACCTGCTTTCACGCCAAACAGGTAGCAAGCCTTTATCCAGACACAAGGCTCCCAGATTCCAACACAGAGACATCACTTCTGAGCCCAGTTGCCTATTTAAGGACAGCCAGGTGCTGCCAAAACCCAGACCGGCATTTAAAATGTGGTCCAGAATTGGACCTCACCTGGCTGTAAGTCAGTCCAGCAGCACATGCTGGGAGGAAAATACCTGTTTTCCCAGACCAAACCTCTCACTGTGTCACTATATATATATATATATATATATATAAAACAAAACACAAATAGTGCAGCAGCACAGTCAGAGCCAGTGGACTGGGTGCAAATCCCCACAGAGGCAGGCCACTCCTCCACGGTATACAGGAGATGAAAAAACGAGGCAGCACTTCCAGCTTTTGGTGTACGGGTGAAGACCCCAAACTTTAATCCAAGCGACGTTTCGGCCTACTCAATGAGGCTTTTATCAAGCTACATAACAGTGCAAATAACTGGGTATATATACCCACACTACAATACAAGTGAGTGACAATCAGTGGTTACACCTGTTAACAATCAAGTCACATGACCTAAGACTACATCGTCACATGGTGTTCCGACATAATAAACATAATACTTTTGCTCCTTTTTGTGCATCAAAAGGTGTTCATCTTATTCATAAGAACATAAGTGATGTGCGCAACAATTACAGTGCATATACAATACATCATATATAGAGGATCAAAGCCCCTTTTATACAGTGACCATTATGTGGTGCAGAACATAAAGAGTTAAAATCATATGCTGCAGTTGCAGCTGTACCATATTAAAAATTGGACGGAGCTCACCATCTACAGACATTTTACTTGTCCACTTCACCATGCTGTCAGCGTTGGCGTCTCCCAGTCGGCGGTGCGCATGCGCCGGACCAGACGGCTCTGGCCGCGCCCCCGACAGCGCCACGCCCCCACGTCACGCTCCAATGGACCGCAGCGTCATCCACCGGAACGCACGCAGGAGCCGCAGCCGCTGGGGGAGGGAGGCCAGACCATGTGGCTCAGTGCACGTTACGTCGCAGGCGGGACCCAGCCGTCACCATGGTGATGTAAACAAGCTTAGACAGGCGGACGGGCCCAGCGCGGCCAGAGCAAGTACATGCGCACAGATCCAGACATAAGAATGTGTTTGGAAATGGTCAAGGGGGAGGAAAATCGAGCCTAGCCACCAGCTCAAGCGATTATATCATCCCCCTTTGCCATCACCAACTACTTCATGTGGTATGGCTGTCATGGGACACACTCCTCCCATCAACATACACATATTCAAGATGGCGTGTATGTCAAGTCACTGACCCTCAACTGTGTGGTCAGTAACGCGCATATACCAACAATCAATAAGTACATTATAAAACAGTGTTGGACACATAGTGCAATCATGTAATAGTCCCAGGCCGTCTGTCGTCGTCCCGTATGTCTCCACATGTAATTTCAATATCAAATCCATATCCAAAGGACTAGGGTGGCTCCATCCAATACCAAGATAAAAGTTCATCAAGCTAATCAAAACATCCTGGAAAAGAGAAAATTCAGTGTCAGTATATAATGGTAGTATAATCAAAAAGCGTGCACTGTTATGTTTCTCCTACACCAGACTCAACGATCGAGAACCCCCCACGTAGATGAGCTACACACATATCCTTTATCCATATAGTTCCCATCTACACTCAGCATTGAGGCCATCTGGCTTCAGTGTGTGTAATCTGTGTATCCACAAGATCTCACGTTGCTTCAACAATTTTTCCCTATTGCCTCCCCATATATATATTTACATCATGATCAGAGATGAGTTAAGTTCTTCAAGATTCCATTTGGTGAATAAAAAAAAAAAATTGCTTCTTCAAGAAGCGCATTTTTTTTGTAAATAGTGGGTGTAATAACAGGGAATGGCGATTGCGCAATCCCAATCATTAAACCCATCAGATGCCACGTTTATCACTGATCGTGGCATCTGAGATCAATATTAAAGCATTGCTCCTAAAAAATAAATAAATACATAAAATGTACTTACCTCATCCATTTGCCCTACGGCCATCTTGCTTGAAGATCCAGCACAAAATATTGCGTAGTGCATGATGACATCATTACATCGCCCAGCGTGATAACATCCTATGTCACCGTGCATGAGATTTAGCATGGGATCATCAAGTTAAATGACCGCGGAGGCCTCTTTACGCTCAAATGGATGAGGTAAGAATGATTTATTTTTTATTTTTACCGCCATTTCAGGGACATGAATTCCTTACCACGAAGCACAAGGAAATTCGGCTTTGCGGATAATCAAATTTTTCCTGAAATTCGGATCAAAGTACACCTGTTAACTTCGATTCGCTCAACACTAATCATGATGTGTAATTACTGTGGCGTTTTCTTGAGACTGTAACCATGCATACTTTTTGGCTGAACTACTTTTGGAGCCCCTTTAAGTAAAAGAATGAAAGAACGCTTTTGATAATGAAATCCTTGAAAACTTCCTATTCACTCTTTCCTATGGAAAATTATTATTTATAATCCTGCCACCTGGTGCAAGAATAAAACATTGCTGATTTATTTTAGTGAAACTGCCATGACTTTGCTTGGTAAACATCCTTCTCACTTTCGTCTTTCTTTTAACTTGCCTACCATGTAACTTTACAGCTGTGTTTAACTGACTTTAATGATCTTTTACAACATTTATTGGTCAAGGCGTTTGTTTCTTTTTTTTTTCTTTTAGTAGAATGTGGGCTATATAAAAAGCTTCTAATCTTCTAATTTGTTATAGACTAATTTCACATCTGGAAATTTTAGCGCTTAACAGTTGTTAAAAAAAAAGCAAAGAAAAAATACCTGAATACAAGAAGAAGGATCCCTCATCAGCCAGATATCACTCTGTCAGAACAAAACTGGCATAAGCAAAAATAAAATAAAAATTGGATTCATTTTAAAGGTATTATGTCTTGTGCAATTTAAGGTTTTGATGTTTGTTGACATTACTGTTTAATGTAGCAAATGTGACATACATTTCCACAACAGATGGATTAATGTCATTTACAGAAAAAAAATTGGCTTCACCTAGACAGGTGTTTCCTGTCTAAGTTTGACATTGACTTAAACATAACTCCAGATGTTCTGTTTGTAGCCCGGCCAGTTAATTTTATTAAAGCATTTAATCATAGATCAACAACACGCTAGAAATACAGTACATGTGAAGTGGATATTTAACAGAACTTCATAATGAATAACTTTCTCTGGAAAGTTGGAATTCTTTTTCCGCCATATCTCATAAATGTATTTTTGGCTCGCCACTGTTCCTGAATAATCCAGGTATTTGCTTGTGTTACCATATGTAGAAATGTTTAAATTTACTGAGTAAATCTGCATTCAATAAAAGTAGTAAAGGGAATACTGTACATGTGTGGCTCCATGGGGATAGATAGATAGATAGATAGATAGATAGATAGATAGATAGATAGATAGATAGATAAACACAAAATTAATTTCTCTCTTTGGAACATCCAGCATGACCATGCGTTATACCTTCAGTCTTTTGTTTTTACCCCATCTACTATATGTGACACACAATATACTGTAGGTCAGTCTCCTGATCAAGCTATAATTCTGTTACTTAATGCAAAGAAATAGCATGCTTATGTTACACCAGATAGTTCATTTTAATCACACATACCACACCCAAAACTATGCGTTTTATCACTTTTGTAAATTATATTTTTGGTGTTTTGATAGTCTAAACAGTGTTCCAGTGAAAGAAACAGAAACCAAGAAACCTTTGATCCAAGTATGGTAATGCTGAGCTAAAATTACCAAATGGATACAGTTATAATCCTGTGTAAGTCAACACATTCTATTAAAGCAATAATAACATTTTATTAAAAATTGCATTGTTATACCCAGGTTAGTGAACACATTCTATTACTGCAATATACCGTGTAGGTCAAACACATTTAAATTACCAATATCATTGTGTAGTGTTTGTAGAGGAGGAGGGGCATTTAACTGAACTTCTGTCTTTAAATTACAGAAAAAAAGTAAAAAAAAACTGTGATTTTTCATTTATAGGAAACCTATGAATTTTCATTTATAAGCCTCATAATAAAATGTTAAGAAAATGGAAAAGTGGAAACTGACCAATACCTCATCATCCGAGAGTGAGAATGAGAGTAGCAGCAGCATTAGTAGCGGCAGCCATCCGGCAAGTAGTAGTAATGGTATGCCACAGTTATCCCAGTAAGCTTCCAGTAAGGGGAGAATTATTATTGAGGATAAAAAGGATAAGATTGTGGACTAGATGGTTCACTCCTCCTCTGAGTCACAGCAGGATGATCTGGATGTTACTTTTGAGTCTGACACCATGCCAGAAGTAATTTAATTCGTCCTTCATCTCCTCCTTACCACTGTAGAGAAGCCCTTCAGTTGCATCCTCTCTGTCTTCACTGTCCACTCCTAGTAGGATGTCTTCCTTTTTCCTAAGAAGAGGAAACAAAACCTCATGTGCTATGGAAGATACACCCCGTTGTTTCCCTGTTGATGACTTGCATCGGGACAGTACAAGTTTGGACTGACTGACATGATGTGGAGGTTCAGGCGAAGGAGGAGGACCCCATGCATAGCTGTTTTGGTGGTGGTGGCAGTAGTGGCACCTTTAGCCACGATGGTGGGGGTAGGGGCAATGGTACTGGAATTGGCACTCAGAGCAGATAAAGAACAAGGAATTATGAGGGTAGCCAAGGAGCTCCTGATAACAAATCACAGTCTAATAAAAGGGTCGGGAAGGTTGAGGACCCTGTGTTGGACAGGATCTAGGATCTGGATTGGGGTGCTGAGGAAGAGGAGGAGGGTAGTGGCAGCAACATCGATAAAGTGCAGAGGCAGCGTATGGCCAGAACCTCCAAAAAAACTGCCAGAGGAAGATCTGCTTGTATTATGATCAGCTAGACTGCCTCTAGCTCTGTGCAGAATGTGCAAGTATCTCCTGTCTGATAGTTTTTCTCCACAGTGCAGGAAGACAAAACCATTGCAATGTGCAGGATTAAAATAAGCTGTAGGAGTTCAAACAACAAACATAAGCACCACACCTCTACATGAAGAGACATCACCTGATCTAGTGACAAAATTTGTGTTAGTTAGCTAGTGCAACACAAGTGTCCTCCTTCTCCCAGTTTCCTTTCCCAGACCTCATTCATGTGTAGTACAGTGCCCTGTCATTGTTATCATCAGTTACTGTTTCTTCTGCTCAGACTACTCCTCCTCCTGCTACTCTGTGTTAGGACAGCTGCTCACGGATGCAGCTTCCCTGCTGTCCCCTCTGGGCATTGATAGTTAGAGCCTACAATAACCCAAAAACCGAACCTCACTCCCCAACCTACTACAACTTGTACAAAAAAAGAGCAAGGATTTAACATGATAAATCTCATTTTATTCAATATAAATCACATGATCATTACAGGTGAGACTCAAAATGGACAGAACATGGAGACGGGGCCACAAAAGGGCTCTACAATGTGGAGAATCACAATGGGGGATAATGTGACCATATACAGCAGGTAACAGACAATTGACAGAAGCTGTGAATATTGGAGTAGTTGCGGGTGCAATTGCTGTTCCCTAGTGTTGAACAACTACCTGACTCTTATTCACAGTGTCCAAACAATGGATGCTGTAGGGTATACTGTGACGGTGCAATACTACTCATAAAGATGGCATATAACAATAACTGCAAACCACTAGTCCCACCCTAATCCAGATACCATGTTACCTACCCATGTTGCTGCTGAAAAGTGGTGACACGGTTCCCCCACTGCTTCAACCTCGACACGTGTTTCACCACGTAGGCTTCGTCAGGAGGTACAAGTTGATAGAGTTAGTGCCGCGCCTTTCTTTCACAGCTCATTGAGTCAATGTTTATTGCAGCGAGTCAGGACCGTAGCAAGAAAGCCAGATCCTATTGACACCTCTAAGGCACAGAGACAGAGTGGTGATGTGGCAGCAGCATGAGGAGACCACAGAGTTGCTATGTGGCAGCAGCATGAGAAGACCACATAGTGGGGAAGTGGCAGCAGCATGAGGAGACCACAGAGTTATGATTTGGCAGCAGCATGAGGAGACAACAGAGTCTTGAAGTAGCAGCAGCATGATGAGACCACAGAGTGGCCAAATGACCAGAGTGTGGAGGTGGCAGCAGCAGCACGAGGAGGCCACAAACTGGCAAGGTGACATAGTGTGGAGGTGTCAGCAGCGTGACGAGGCCAAAGAGTGGTACAATTACAGAGTGTGGAGGTGGCAGCTGAAACATGAGGAGACCACAGAGTGGCCCAGAGAGAAGAGTTGTGAGTTGGCAGCAGCATGAGGAGACCACAGAGTGGCAAGGTAATATAGTGTGGAGGTTGCAACTGCATGAGGAGGCCACAGAGTGGCACAATGACAGAGTGTGGAGGTGGCATCATCATTATGAGGAGACCACAGAGTGGCAAGATGACCTAGTGTGGAACTGGCAGCAGCATGAGGAGGCCACAGAGTGGCATAATGACAGAGTGCAGATGTGGCAGCAGCATCAGCATGAGGAGACCACAGAGTTGCACAATGACATAGCGTGGAGGTGGCTACAGCAGCATAAGGAGACCTTAGTGGTGAGGTGGCAGCAGCATCAGAGAACCATAGAGTGACCCGGTGACAGAATGGGGAGGTGGGTGGCATTAACAGAACCTGCTGACAATGGTGGGTGTAAGAAGGAGCAATTGGCAAAAGATGTGTAGCATAAGGCAGGTGACAGCATCAGAATAGTAGCTGAGGCAGGTAGCTAGGAGAAACCGATCTCTTTTGTCAAGTTTGGGTGAGGCAGCATGAATGATCTAATCTGATCATCAGGCATTGGTGGGTAGAAATCCTGGCTGATCCATGCCTGATTCACCTTGACAAAGGTTGGTCTCTCCACACATGGCCCCCGCCGCACTAATCACCCGCTCTGATGCCACACTACTGGCCGGGCAGGACAGCTTTTACAGGGCAAACTCTGCCAGTTACGGCCACAAATCCAGTTTGTTCGCCCAGTAGTCCAGCGGATCTTCAATGTGGGGTGGCAGGGTGCTGTCCAAGTATGCCACCACCTGCTGGTTCAGGTTCTGCTCCAGGTCTAGCTGCTGCTACTGGTGAGTAGTTTCTTCACTAGGCAGGTTAATAAAGCTGCTCATCATTGACTCTAGACTAAAGCTGCTGCTGATGGAGCTGGTGCTTTTACTACCCCCCACCCCGCCACAGCAGCCATTGCAGTGGAATGAGAGCGCAGAGGGCCCCCTCAGTCAGATCTGAGAGAGGATGGGTGATGGCACAGATAGGCAGCTGCCAACTGACTACATAGGATGTTTCTATAGTAGTTCAGTTTGTCCTCCCTCTCAGCGGGTGTAAAAAAAAAGGCCCCCATTTTGGACTGGTAGCAAGGGCCTAATATGGTGGAATGCCAGAAGTCATCCCTTTCCCTAATGGTGACAATTGGTCTGTCACTACCCAAGCAAGTGAGCATGCAGCGGGCCATATGCACAAGTGACTCGGAGGGACTCCCTACCTCCAACTCCATTGCATACTTCCACGGTGTGCCTGGCCATCTGCCTCGTCTTCCTCATCTCCCTCTTGCTCCTCGGGCTGCTCCTGCTTCTCTTCTCCTGTTTCCTGTGTAGAAAAACCACCCATTTCGCTACACATTGCTTGTGCTCCAATGTCCTCCTCCACCTCTAGTTCAGCCCCCACAGGGCTAATGTGGCCATGACATATAGGCACCAGCCTGATTTACCAGCATCTGATCCAGGATGTTATGCAGTTGATTGAAGTAGTTCATCCTGTAATCCTGGCAGTTGTCACGCAGAAGCTGCCACTGGCTGACATCGATGTTACACAGTAATACAGTACTCCTGTCCTCCTGGATCATCAATAAATCACTTATGGTTTTCTCTGCTCATTTAGTCGGTCCAACATATGGAGGGTGGAATTCCAACGGGTGGAAACGTTGCATATCAGTCTATGTTGGTGAATGCCGTTCTGCCGCTGGTGAATGGCGGTGTACGAGTGGCTGAAGTGCATAAAAAGTTTCATGGCCATTTTTAGGATGTCTTGCAGATGGGTGGAAGTCTTCAGGAACCGCCTGACAACCATATTGAGCATGTGCACCATGCAGAGCGCATGGCTCAGCCCTGCAAGGCAGACACTATGTTCTCCCCGTTGTTGGTCGCCATGGTTCTGATTTTGAGTTGTCATGGAGAAAGCCAGGATTTGATTTCTTGATGAAGGACACGGAGCAGTTCCTCCCCTGTGTAACTCCATTCACCCAGGGAATCGAGGTGTAGAACAGTGAGATACCGTCGTGCCCTGCACATGTGGTATGCTGGAGAAGCACTGTGAATTGTCCCTGCACGGGACACGGTGGTGGATGAGGCAGAGGCGGACCTTGTCTCAGGACCAACGGGGTGAGAACGTGGAGGTGGAAGCGGCTTCATCAGGCCAAGTTGCTTGTGTGGCTGGGCAGGAACCACATTCACCCAGTGGGCCGTACAGGACATGTATTGTCCGTGACCATAGTTACAGCTCCACACTTCGGCACTGCCGTGCACTTTGGCAGGCACCAACAGGCTCAAGTACTGGCCCACCTTCTGTTCAACATATTTGTGTAGGGCTAGTACTGAATTTTATGCAAAGAAATTGCGGTTTGGGACTCTCCACCTCGGCTCGGCACAAGCCATAATTTCTCTGAAAGGTGCAGAGTCCACCACTTGGAAAGGGAGGGACTGCAGTACAAGCAACTTGGCCAGGAGCACATTCAGCTTTATACACATGACCACATGTGTATTGCTGTCTCTTGGCAATCGCTCACTGATCGACTGCTGACGAAATAAGTGACGAGGGGTAGGAGGACAAGGAGCAGGAGCATCAGGACTGGTAGATAATGGGAAGGACAGACAGCTCCCTTCGGCAGAGGTGGTGGAGCCTTGACCGCCTGAAATTAGGTGTGTGCCACTGGTTGATGCAGCGGTTGCTACGACAGGATGGACCACCATATCAGGCCACGGTTCTCCCAGGCAACTTTATGGTGACACTGTATACATTGACACAGGGCTGTGGCACCCTGGCCACGCTTCACCTTCTACCCACAGATTCTACAAATGGCTTTTAGTGTTGATCGAGCACCACAGTGCTCGGGTGCTCGAGTGCTCGAGTAGAACACCTCGGGATGCTCGGGTGCTCTACCGAGCACCGGAGCACAATGGAAGTCATCGGGAGAACTTGAGAATTAAACTAGCCCCCTCCCCTGCTCTGAAGAGGGGAGGGTGTCTGGTTCACATGAAAGGGTCCGAAATTGATGGAAACACCACTAAAATGGTTGGGAAACAGCATGGGGAGGATGTCTGGATGCATCTTGGTCTCCCAGGTCGCTGCTTGGAACGATGTTGTGCGAGTAGTATGCCACTTTTACAGACTGACAATTATTCGCACAAAACCAAAGATAAAATCGATTTTAGAGGAAAAATTGTTAGGAAACCTTCTTTCCTGTATATTTACTTGTATATAATGTGCAAGGCCTTCCAAAAATTACAAGGAAGAGGCACTCCTATACAATCTGTATATCACATAAAGGAGGGCCTCATTAAGATTGTGGTACAATTGTTCAGGTAGTGGGACTCCTACACTCATAAAGCCTATGCACTAAGTGAAAGGGCTGTAAAAAAAAATTACAAGGAACCAGCACTCCAATACACCCTTTATTACACATAAAGGAGGGCATTATACACACCCTTGAAAAATTATGATTGATGGTCTGCTGGTGACCCTCAAAAACATTAGAAGCAAGGTCCTTCCGGTGACCCTCTAAAACATTCGGGGTGAGGGCCTGCTGCTGATCTGACCATGTAAAACATCAGGGTGAGGGTTTGCTACTAAGCTGATCATCTAAAACATTATAGGTGAGGGCCTGCTGCTGAACTGACCATCGAAAAAATTATGGTTGAGGGCCTGCTACTGAGCTGACCACGGAAAAAATTATGGTTGAGGGCCTGCTACTGAGCTGACCACGGAAAAAATTATGGTTGAGGGCCTGCTGCTGAGCTGACCATCGAAAAAATTATGGTTGAGGGCCTGCTGCTGAGCTGACCATCAAAAAACTATGGTTGAGGGTTTGCTGGTGAGCTGACTGTCTAAAACATTAGGGGCGAGGGCCTGCTGCTGATCTGACCATGGAAAAAATTATGGTTGAAGGCCAGCTGCTGAGCTGACCACCAAAAAACTATGGTTGAGGGTCTGCTGGTGAGCTGACTGTCTAAAACATTAGGGGCGAGGGCCTGCTGCTGATCTGACCATGGAAAAAAATTATGGTTAAGGGCCTGCTGCTGGGCTGACTCTCTAAAGCATTAGGAGCGAAGGCAGCTTAATAGGCATGTTAATATGATGGAGGAGGAGGAGGACGAGAAAAGAAAGATTGAACCATATACCCTTTTTGTGGTGGAAGGGGTGCATGGGAATACAGTGTATTCAACACACCATAAAAGCACATTTAAAGTACCTTTATGTTCAGCCGCTTTCCTCTGGTGGAGTACAGAAGTCAGGGGCAATCCAGGCAATCTCATTTTGATAAGAGTCAATCTGTTAGCATTTTCTGCCTGCATGGCAGGCCAGCACCTCCAAGATGTACAGCGCCAGTTTGTGCCACATGTCCAGCTTGGACACCCAATAGTTGCAAGGCACAGAGGGATCATTGAGGACGCTGACACAGTCTGATACGTACTCCTTTACCATCTTCCAAAACTTTTCTCTCTTCCAAAACTAGGCCGCGCATCAGGGTGACGGTGCTGGCGGGGTGTCATGAAACTGTCCCAGTCGTTGGAGAGTGTTGCCTTGCCTCTGTTGGAACTGCTGTGTGTTCCTCTCGTCTCCCCTGGTCTCCCCTTCTCGGTTGCCCAAGGAACTATGTACTCTGCTGCCAGTGTTGTCAGCTGGAAATTTTGGGAGCAAATATTCCGCAAGGACCTTCTGGTATTGCACAATTTTGCTAGTCCTCTCCACCACAGGAATGAGAGATGAGAAGTCCTCTTTGTAGCGGGGGTCGAGAAGTGTGAACAACAAGTAATCGTATAACGCGAGGGTCACGGGAACGGCAGCATAACATGAAGTCAACCATGTGTGCCAGAGTCCCAACAGACAAGACTTTGCTGTCCTCATCAGGAGGATGACTCTCAATCTCCTCATCCTCTTCCTCCTCTTCGGCCCATCCACGCTGAACAGATGGAATAAACCTGCTGTGGGTACTACCCTCTGTAGCGGAGGCAACCTGTCATGGTCTTACCTCCTTGCTGTTCCCTTCGTTTGACATGTGCTGGCGGCCATCTTGGTTTCTGGATTTTCTTGTAGCCTCCCACCCTGCGGCTCCTCCTTCCCACTGGGAGGAGCTGGATGCCTAGCTCATATATATAGGAGGTCTGTGGCTTCAGTTCCTTGCTTGGTCCTCCTGTGTTCACATGCTTCCAAGACTGCTGCTGCTTCTGGTTCCTGATCCTGGCCTCGTCTGACTACCCCGTTGGTTCCTGATTCCGGCTTCGTCTGACTACCCCGTTGGTTCCTGATTCCGGCTTCGTCTGACTACCCCGTTGGTTCCTGTTCCTGGCTTCGTCTGACTACCCTTCTGGTTCCTGACCTCTGTCTCCGCAAGACCCTGCTTCGGTTTAGCCATCCGTTCGGACTTTGCTTACGGCTTGCTCTTCAATAAAACCTTCTTATTTTCCACTTATCTCTTGTTGTACGTCTGGTTCATGGTTCCATGACATTAGGACCAAGCCATGAATTCTGACGGTACAGGGCCACCCTCGCTACCTACGCTGGTTGCCAGACTTGATCAGCAGGATCACCTGTTGGGTCGGTTCGCTGTGGCGTTGCAAACCCTGCTTGAACGCACGGCTCATTTAGCTTCCGTTGCCGATGGGTCGGTTGTCGCTCCTGGGCCCGCTCCTACTGCCGCTCCGGTTGTTGCGCCAGAGTCTACCCTGACACCTGTTGCTGCGCCTGTGGTGTTTCAGGGTATGACCGGTTCTGCCCCCCTTCCACAGCGCTTTGGGGGAGAGCCAACTCAGTGCCGAGGTTTCCTTAACCAGGTGGGCATTTACTTCGAGTTGCTGCCACATGCCTTTCCTACTGAGAGATCAAGGGTGGGCTTCTTGATCTCGCTGCTCTCGGACAAGGCCTTGGCCTGGGCCAGCCCTTTATGGGAGAACAACAATCCGGTGGTTGCCGAGTTTTCCGGTTTTGTTGCTTCTCTTCGGAAGGTATTCGATGTGCCGGCTCGTGCTGCCTCTGCTGCGAAGCTCCTTATGTCCATCAGACAGGGTTCACGATCCGTAGCTGAATACGCCATTGAGTTTCGTACCCTGGCAGCAGAGGTGGGCTGGAATAATGAGGCTCTGGTCGCTGCTTTCTCTCATGGTCTCTCGGATGCCTTGAAGGATGAGGTTGCAGCTAAGGACCTACCAGTGGAGCTCGAGTCTCTTATTTCTTTCCTGATTTTGATTGACACCAGACTCAGGGAGAGACCTTCCTTTAAGGAGAGCCTGCGGAGGTCTCCTAACAGATTGGCGCCTACGTTTGCTGTCCCACCCGTGCCTCCCTCTCCTCCCACGCCTCCTGGGGATGACTTGTCTGGGGGTGAACCCATGCAGCGGGGGTTTGCTCGCCTGTCTGAGGGGGAGAGGGTACTCCGGAGACGCGAGGGCCGATGCATGTACTGTGGTCTCGGTGGGCATTTTCGGTTGGCATGTCCGAACCGTCCGGGAGAACGCTCGCACCTGAGGTCCTGTCGGGGGCAGATCTTGGGTGGAGTCTCCTCGTCCCCGGTTTCCCGTGTTGACAAACCACTGATCACGGTTGTCCTCTCCTGGGTCGGGGGCTCGGTGACGACCCAGGCGTTGGTGGACTCTGGTGCTGGTGGTTTGTTCATTGATAGAGTGTTCGTTGCCGCCAATTCCATTCCTCTGCAGCCTCGAGGTTCCCCACTGGCTCTTGAGGCGATAGACGGCAGACCCCTTCTGCCGCCACACGTGACTCATGAGACCCTTCCAGTGGGGATAGCCATTGGTGCCGTTCACAGAGAGTCGGTCTGTCTCCAGGTTATTTCGTCTCCACACTACTCGGTGGTCTTGGGGTACCCCTGGCTCCAGAAGCATAATCCGACTTTCGATTGGAGATCGGTCGAGATCCTCTCGTGGTCACCGCAGTGTGGGGCTAGTTGCATCCATGGGCCTGTCAAGTTGCTGTGTACTTCCTCGGACTCTCTGTTGCCTCCTGAATACGAAGAGTACCGGGATGTATTCGATAAGGTGCGCGCGGTTGCCCTACCTCCGCACCGCCCATACGATTGTGCCATAGAGTTACAATCCGGTGCCGTTCCTCCTCGTGGCAAAGTCTATCCACTGTCGGTAGCGGAGAATGAGGCCATGGAGGAGTACGTGAGGGAGGCGCTTTCACGCGGACACATTCGCAAATCCTCGTCCCCGGCAGGGGCTGGATTTTTCTTTGTGAAAAAGAAGGGCGGCGAGTTGAGGCCTTGCATCGATTACAGGGGTCTCAATCGCATCACGATCAAGAACGCTTACCCGATACCCTTGATTTCCGAGCTGTTCGATCGCCTCAAAGGGGCCACGGTCTTTACCAAACTCGACCTGAGGGCGGCATATAACCTGGTAAGGATCAAGGCGGGCGATGAGTGGAAGACCGCGTTTAACACCAGGACCGGTCATTATGAATCCTTGGTTATGCCCTTTGGGTTGTGCAATGCGCCCGCAGTCTTCCAGGAATTCATCAACGATGTTTTCCGTGACCTGTTGCAGCAGTGTGTGGTGGTCTATTTGGATGACATCTTGGTATATTCTGCATCCATGGAGGCCCACATTCTGGATGTCAGACGAGTGTTGCAACGCTTACGAGAGAACAAGCTGTTCGGTAAGCTTGAGAAATGCGAATTTCACCGATCCCAGGTAACCTTCTTAGGTTACATCATTTCCGCTGAGGGGTTCTCCATGGATCCTGAGAAGGTTTCGGCTGTCTTACAGTGGCCCCAGCCCAGTGGGCTTCGTGCCCTGCAGCGCTTTTTGGGCTTCGCCAATTATTATCGGAAGTTCATCAGGGACTTTTCCATGCTAGCCAAGCCTCTCACGGATCTGACCAGGAAGGGCAGTAATCCTCAGGTCTGGCCGCTCGAGGCCATCCGAGCTTTTGAGGCTCTAAAGTCCGCCTTTGTGTCGGCTCCGATTCTGTCGCATCCCAACCCTGGGTTGCCTTTTGTCCTCGAGGTGGACGCGTCTGAGACGGGAGTAGGCGCCCTCCTGTCTCAGCGTAGAACACCAGAGGGTCCTCTGCTTCCTTGTGGGTTTTACTCCCGGAAACTGTCTTCCGCGGAGTGCAACTATCAGATTGGTGACAGGGAGTTATTGGCCATCGTGCAGGCCCTTAAAGAATGGAGGCACTTGCTCGAGGGCTCGGTGGTTCCGGTTCTCATCCTGACGGACCACAAGAATCTGACCTACCTCTCTGAGGCCAAGAGATTGACACCACGTCAGGCCAGATGGGCTCTGTTCTTGTCACGTTTTAATTACGTGGTCTCCTACCTACCCGGCTCCAAGAACATCAGAGCGGATGCCTTATCACGGCAGTACTCCGAGCTGTCCGGGGAGGAGTCGATTCCGACTACGGTCATACCCCCGAATCAGATCCTGGCCGCTATTCGCACCAGCCTGACTTCTCCTCTGGGTGAGCAGATTTTGGCGGCTCAATCTGGTGCTCCCTCTGGGAGACCCAACGGCAGATGTTTTGTGCCTGAGGAGTTGCGCACTCGGTTGTTGCGAACCTACCATAACTCCAAGGCCGCGGGGCACCCTGGAAAGAATCAGCTGTCCTGGGCGGTTTCACGTCTGTTCTGGTGGCCTTCTCTACGTTCCGACATCGCCGCATATGTAGCGGCATGCTCCGTTTGTGCCCAGAGTAAGTCCCCTCGGCACCTTCCGTTGGGCCTTTTGCAACCCATAGCCACCGGGGAGCGTCCATGGTCACACCTGGGGATGGATTTCATTGTGGACCTCCCTGCATCCCGAGGCCATACGGTCATTCTCATGATTGTGGATCGGTTTTCCAAAATGTGCCACTGTGTTCCTCTCAAGAAGTTACCCTCTGCACAAGAGTTGGCCTCGATTTTTGCCAGGGAGGTCTTCCGGTTGCACGGTTTGCCCAAGGAGATTGTGTCGGATCGGGGGAGTCAGTTTGTGTCCAGGTTCTGGCGCGCCTTTTGCTCCCAGTTGGGGATTCATCTCTCTTTCTCCTCGGCCTACCACCCTCAGTCCAATGGGGCCGCAGAACGATCCAATCAGGCTTTGGAGCAATTCCTTCGTTGCTATGTCTCCGATCACCAAGACAATTGGGTTGACCTCCTGCCTTGGGCTGAGTTTGCCAGGAACACGGCGGTGAACTCTTCCTCTGGGACGTCTCCCTTCATGGCCAATTATGGGTTCCAACCTGCCGTGTTACCGGAGGTATTCTCTCCCCAGGATATTCCGGCTGTGGAGGATCACCTTTCCGTCCTACGTGCTTCTTGGGTACAGATCCAGAGGTCCCTTGAGGTCTCTGCGCAGCGCCAGAAACTCCAGGCTGATCGCAGACGAGTGCCCGCTCCTTCCTACCAGGTCGGAGACCGCGTATGGTTGTCCACCCGCAACCTCAACCTTCGAGTGCCCACTCCCAAGCTGGCGCCTCGCTTTGTTGGTCCCTTCCGAGTGCTTCGCAGGGTAAACCCGGTAGCCTATGCCCTTGCGCTTCCTCCTGGCATGCGGATCTCCAACGTGTTTCATGTCTCCCTGTTGAAGCCACTGGTGTGTAATCGTTTCACTTCCTCGATTCCTCGGCCTCGTCCGGTCCAAGTGGGCAATCGTGAGGAGTATGAGGTGAGCAATATCCTGGACTCACGCCTGGTCCGCGGCCGGGTGCAGTTTTTGGTCCATTGGCGTGGTTATGGTCCAGAGGAGCGTTCCTGGGTTCCCTCCGCAGATGTCCATGCTCCTGCTTTGCTCCGAGCCTTCCACGCACGCTTCCCTCAGAAACCGTTCCTTACTCCGCGGAGGAGGGGCCCTTGAGGGGGAGGTACTGTCATGGTCTTACCTCCTTGCTGTTCCCTTCGTTTGACATGTGCTGGCGGCCATCTTGGTTTCTGGATTTTCTTGTAGCCTCCCACCCTGCGGCTCCTCCTTCCCACTGGGAGGAGCTGGATGCCTAGCTCATATATATAGGAGGTCTGTGGCTTCAGTTCCTTGCTTGGTCCTCCTGTGTTCACATGCTTCCAAGACTGCTGCTGCTTCTGGTTCCTGATCCTGGCCTCGTCTGACTACCCCGTTGGTTCCTGATTCCGGCTTCGTCTGACTACCCCGTTGGTTCCTGATTCCGGCTTCGTCTGACTACCCCGTTGGTTCCTGTTCCTGGCTTCGTCTGACTACCCTTCTGGTTCCTGACCTCTGTCTCCGCAAGACCCTGCTTCGGTTTAGCCATCCGTTCGGACTTTGCTTACGGCTTGCTCTTCAATAAAACCTTCTTATTTTCCACTTATCTCTTGTTGTACGTCTGGTTCATGGTTCCATGACACAACCATCTCCTGCTCCTCCTCCTACCCATCATCATCCAATTTGCGCTGAGAAGATGAATGGAGGGTGGTCTGGCTATCCTGTGTGTACTTTCTTCCCCAATTTCCACCTCTTCCACATGCAAAGCGTCCTCATGCATTGTGAGCAGTGAGTGTTTCAGTAGACACAGAAGTGGGATAATTACGCTGATAATAGCGGCATCGCCACTCACTAACTGTGTTGATTCCTCAAAGTTGCGTAAAACCTTACAGCGGTCTGACATCCATGCCCACTCCTCGCTTGTGAAGAGCGGAAGCTGACTGGAAAGGGCGACGACCAAGTTGCAGCTGGTATTCCACTACTGCCCTCTGGTTCTCACAAAGCCTGGCCAACATGTGGAAGGAGGAGTTCCAGTGCCTGCTCACATTGCACAACAGTCGGTGAGCTGGCAATTGCAAGCGCTGCTGCAGCATTTCCAAAACGCGGCAGCTGTAGATGACTTTCGGAAATGGGCACACACGTGGCGCACCGTCACCAATATTGGCATAGGTTTTGAGAAACCACCCAAGTTGAACACGTGGGCTAGGCATGGTATGTGTGTGAGCTTGCCGAGCTCCAAAGCCGCCACCATTATCCCACACAACCATGCCTGGTTGTAGGTTGAGTGGCAAGAGCCACAGCTCAGTCTGGTCTCTTATCCCCTGCAACAGTTCTGCGGTGGTGTGCTATTTGTCCCCTAAGCATATCAGCTTCAGCGCGGCCTGTTGCCACTTCCCCACTGCAGTGCTACACTGCTTCCAGCTACCGGCTGATGGCTGACTGGTGCTGCACATGGATAATTCGAAGGTGGAAGCGGAGGAGGAGGCAGAGGAGGAGAATTGGGGGTTGGAGACACTAACGTAGGTGCTGGCGGAAACCCTGATGGAATTGGGGCCTGCAATCTTCAGCGTTGGTAGCACCTGTGCCATCCCAGTGTACGACTCGCTCCCGACCTCCTCAATGTTCACCCAGTGTGCCGTCAGGGAAATGTAGCGTCTCTGGCCAAATACACTTGTCAATGTGTACATGGTTAAGTGGACCTTCCCAGTAACTGCGGTGGTCAGGGCACGTGTTACGTTTCGGCTGGCGGCTGGGGACAGAGTACCATGGGATGGTGCTGACATCAGGCTGCGGAAGGCCTCAGTGTCCACAAGCCTAAATGGCAATATTTCCACGGCCACTAATTTTGAAAGGTGCGCATTTAGGGCTATGGCCTGTGGGTGGGTGGCTGGAGATTTGCACTTGTGTTCAAATGCCTGGGGTTAGGACATTTGGATGCTGCTCTGGGACAAGGAAGTGTATGCGGTCACTGATGGTGCTTGTGAAGGTCCAGGTGCAGGGCGGGAGGAATTCTAGCCTGCACCTTCGATATGCGTTTGGCCAGAATGTACCATAGGGAAAGAGGAGGCAGTGGTGTGACCCACAGACACAGATTGTGGACCCAGGCATTCGTCCCACTTATTACAGTGCTTGGATGCTATGTGGCGGATCATGCTGGTGGTGGAGAGGTTGCTAGTGTTCACACCCCGGCTCATTTTTGTATGGCACAGGTTGCAAACTACTATTCTTTTGTCGCTCGCACTTTCCTCAAAAAAGTGCCAAACTGTAGAAAACCTACCCCTTGGCAAGGGATATTTCCACAAGGGTGTGCTCCGTGAAACAGTTGCAGGACTGTGTGTTGTGGTCCGCCTTCTCCCTTTTGCCACCCCACTGCCTATCCCAGCCTGTTGCGGTGCTGTAGATCCTTCCCCCTCTGTACTACTGTCCTTGCTCAGCTTTCCACCTTCCCAGGTTGGGTCAGTGACCTCATCGTCCACCACCTTCTCTTCCACTTCCTCACTCTGATCATCCTCTTGATTTTTTGACCTAACCACAACCTCAGTGATTGACAACTGTGTCTCATCCTCATCAACCTCTTGAGACAGTAATTGCAGTTGACTCATTGGCAATTGTGTCTCATCATCATCCACCTCATTCAACACTAATTGCCATTCGCCACCGTCATGTTCTTGTTACTGTGGATGCTCAAAAGGTTGGGAATCAGGGCACAAGATATCATGTCCCTCTTTAAGCATGCTTGGCGAGAGGGCCAAATCAAGTAATGGCAATGAAAAGAGCTCCTCGGAATTTCCGAGTGTGGGATCACTTGTTTGGCTAGACTCTCCATGGTGGGAGGAAGGAGGATCAGGGTTAGGATTCTGTTGACCAGAGTCTCGGCTACTGAGACTGGACTTTGTGGAAGACAGGGTGGTGCTTAACCGACCGGAAGCATTGTCTGCTGCAATCCAACTGTCCACCTGGTCGCACTGGTCTGACTTCAAGAGTTTTTCCTGCACCGCCCTGCAAACTGGGACATGAAGCTAGGTATTGTGGATGATTGTTTTTCTTGTGCTCTGGCAGCAGGCACAGTTTTACCGCTCCCAGGGCCACGGCCTCTGCGTGAACCATCAGCATCACGGCCACTTCCCCATCCTTTAATGCTCGCCTTGTTCATACTAAATGTTATATGCACGCTTGACACACAAGATGTGGCACGGATGTCACAGTTCACAGCAAGCACAGTATATGGAAAAAGTATGGAAAATAGATTTCACTTATATTTTTCTTATCTCTGGCCCTGACACACAGAAGATATTGCACAGATGTCACAAACAAATCAGTGCAGACACCCCTTATAGAAAAAGTATTGAAAATCATGGAAAACATATACTAGTTTTCACTTATATTTTTCCTATCTCTGTCCCTGACACACAGAAGGTTTTGCACAGAAGTCACAAGTCACTGCAGACACCCTCTGTAGAAAAAAGTATTGAAAATGATGGATAAAATATACTAGTTTTTACTTATATTTTCCCTCTTTCTGGCCCTGACACACAGAAGGTATTGCACAGATATCATAAGTCACTGCACACACCCTCTATAGAAAAAGTATTGAAAATCATGGAAAACAAAATGGCCATATTATATTGCTGCCACCATATACAATAGTCCTTAAAATAACTTTTGGGTCTTTGAAATGTTTTTCAACTAAATAGATTGTGATCACACTCCCTACACTATCTGTCCCTTCCTAAGCGCAGCTCTCCCGAACTAAAAATGAACCGAACATGCGTCATCGGGTGCTATATAGCACCTGATGAGGTGCGCCGGCCAGACAATCACTGTGATGCCAGTAGCCAAAATGGCTACTGGCATTACAATTAGGACAGTACTTACCTGTACATTTATTGGCTGCATAGCAGCCGCAAAACGTGCGGGGAGGAGACTTTAGCATGATGCTTGAGCACATGTGGTACTCGACCAAGTACCGCCATGTGCCAAGCATAGCGATGCTCGAGCCGAACAGCAGTTCGGCCGAGCATGCTTGCTCAACACTAATATTTATCTTAGAGCAGATGCTCATGCTGATGCAACAAGGGATTGTGGAGGAAAAACAGCTTACACTTCTTGCTAGCTACCCTCTAACTGTTGAGGACCCACACGGAGAAAGCCCCATAGAGAAGAAAGCGGAGGATGAGGAGCCACCTCTGGAAGAGGAGGATTTGCTTGTGTTAGAAGGATGAGGATGAGGCTGATGATGATGTCCTTTGCCAGTGTATAAAACATCACTTTTGTCAAAAGTAACGAAGCACAGATTTGTCATGATTTTCACACTCCAGCTAAGGGCGATGATTTGCCATTGCTGCCACCATCATGTCACTATTGTTTTCTGCCTGCTTACCATCATGTTCTATACTATATGGTTGCTGCTGCCGCCACCACAGCTGCCACTGCCCGCTGCTAATCCCCCTACTGCCACTTCCATTATCCCTTCTGCCTGTAACATTACTGCTACGCAGCCACCACTGCTACGACTACTACCACAATGCAGCCACACACCCATCTACTTTATGCCACGCCTGTCATATGCTGTACTGCTGCTTCTTCTGGCAATTAACACTTCTGCATGTATAAATAAATAATCTGCCCCCATAAAAGAATCATTTTTGGGCATTTGTGCAGAACAAGCCATTGTTTCTTATTACATCTGTGTGTGAGTGTGTGTGTGCATAAACAGGGGCAGGGATCTTCCTCCCTTAAGGCATAATTTTTTGGACTCTTCTGCAAAAGTCATTATTTCTTATGATGTTAACATGTGATCTTCCTTGTTAAGGCATAATTTTTGGATCTCAACGAGCCCCAATAAGGGACAATTTTTGGAAGGTTTCCGATATGAACAAGCATAACACATGCAACAGTACAGTGTGTTTTTAAATACGCTGTTTGTTATATGTCAGTGTCACTCTGACCTAAGGTGGGGGAGGAGAGAGAGAACAAAAGTTGATCAAATAATAAAAAATAAATAAAATACCTCAATGTCACTGATTTCCACGCCCTTTGGAGCATATTCGATTCAAATAAGACACTAAATTAATTTCAAGAAGTTTGCAACAACCTAGGCATCAGGATTCTGCAGTATAGTGCCCTTATAAGATATGAGCAAAGTGATTCTAACCTACCTAAAATGTTGATAAATTCTGGTTGAATTAGAACTTTTGGCTATTCGATTCAGGTGATTTTCTCAAAATGGCATCAGCAATTTTTCAGATCAGGAGACAAGAAAGATGAAGAAGGAGGATCACGTGACCCCAATTTCAAGAAATTTGCTGATCTCTAACTGCAACCATCTTCTGAATGGGCACCTTAAAACCTATATGGCATATTGGAGAAAGAGATCACTAACATATTGTTTGTGTTTCATTCCAGTTAGAATTTATTGTGTACTTTTTAATGTATGACATTTAGCATAATCAAAGACTCTATTTTCTTTAAAAGAAAATTAGTTTGCAAGGCAGTATTTGCCACATAAAGAAAATGTATAGATGGAACAGGAGATATACTGATTAAACTTACTGGAAAACAATCTTGATGAATCTAGTTCTTGACATTTCATATACTAATTACCACCCGGCGTTACTTCATTTAGAGCTTTAATGTAGATATCTTGATCTAGATGCTATGGGTGTTTTGCTAATGTTTACTGATTGCTTTTCTGCAATATGTGCTGTCATGACCAATTACTAAGAGTTACACCACGCCAAAGTTGACCATTATACAAGCCCAGTTCTTCTGCCCTTCAGATTAACTATAGATTTCTCATTAATTATTATATCCGCTTTATTTCATCATTTAGAAAATAGATCTTTGTACTGTCACTGCCTTCTTGACTAAAATTAAAACAAATGAAGGGAAAACATTTACTGTCCTTTGAGAATAGATGGTCTTCCGCCGCCTAAGCAAAAACATTCCTAATTTGGTAGTTAGAAATATTTGCAGAACGATGTTCACTAGCAACAACTTAAAGCTTTGGAATGTTGTGATTGATGTCTTTTTTGGCCTACCGCCTCATTGTATAGAAGTTTGATTTAATGAGTTTTTCTAATGAATATTTTATATTGATACTTGGATGAATGACATATGGTAAATGCAAGGTAAATTACAGCCCTTTAAATAAATATTTTCCATAAATTATTAATTTTGCTATGCCTGTATTGGTTAGATGTCATGTTAGATGAAGACGGGAAACTATTTACTGTAATACTTGTTTGCCGGTTGAAAAAAGTAAAAGATTTTTTAATTATTAAAAAAGCTTTAGAATATTCATCTAATTTATGGATCCATTATGAGTAGTGCAGGATTGCAAATGCGCAATTGTAGCTGGAGTCAGACAACACAAAACAGAATTTTAAATTTTTAAGTATTTACTTATTGATGTGAGAGAATATTAGAACAGTATTAATACTTTTTGGTGTCATTTGATAAACTGAGACTGGAGCTTTACATGTTGAGTTCTTATATTCTATGTTAATTAGAGAAACAGGACACATATGTGGCATGCTGTTTGTTCTTCTATTGAAACCAACTCTTCTTAATATTTCTTGGACATAAGTGAAGATTTTTAGTTTAGAGGAGAACTAAGTCTATGGTCTTTGCAGGTTTTAAAATAAAGCAAAACTATAGAGGTTTTAGTGGTAGCAGTTATACCCAGAGCCTGGTGTCTGAAGGAGCCCAAAGGTTCATCTGCTACATAAGAAGACTTCAATATTTCAAGTGGCACATGAAAGGTGGGAGACTCTATTATAGATTTAGGGTATTACAGCTCTTCTCTATTTCAACTCAGTCCTAAAGAAGTGAATGGATCAGTGGTCAAACAGGTGCTCTACTGCTCTATACACACAGAGCATTCATGGGTCCCATGTTCTTATTATTGGAGGAGTTCCAGTGGTGGGAGCCCTAGCGATCCTATGAATAGGTGATAAATATTAACAATAGGAAAACTCGGTTGAGTAACTGTTACTTGGCAACACTATCCTTAGTCCATGAGGTGGTTGGTTTAGTGCAAGTCAATATATGTGTCTTACCCTCCTGGATACCTAGAGTGCAAAGATGAGTACATTTCTTGATATGTGTCTATATCTAACAAAAGGTCAGAAAATTTAGGTCTGAATAAATTCTAACCAAATCAAAAGTGTTCCAATTGGCCTGCATATGACACTCTTAGGTCTCCTTGGATTCATATTTTTTTTATTATTTTACATTTTAAAATGTTATTGCACTAAAATACGATTTTTGCAATGCTCACTTATAAACAGTAGAAAAATTGCAACAGATTTTGGGGAAAAAATATGCAGTACAATGTTGTTGACGCCCTATATATGCTTAATGCAATGTTCACATATAAACAGTGAAAAAATTGCAGCAGATTTTTGGGAAAAAAACACAGGCACAATAGGACATCACATGCACTTTATGGATTTTAAGTGATTTAATAAAGAAGTATATTTTGTATTGGTTGCTTTGCTGGATTCCATTTCAAAACAATAGGACGACCCCTGGGTACAACAGAAATATATAGTACATTGTTGCTGAAACTGAAATATGGTTATTGCAATGCTTACTTATAAATGGTAGACAAAAAAAGCAGCAGACATTTTGGAAAAAAACACAGGCACAATATAATGTCCCCTGGGTGTGACCAAAATATATTGTACAATATAAAAAAAATTACTGTCTCTTTAAAATCTTATGTTTCTTCTGTAGTTCAACATATAAAGTTATGAACAGCTTCAAACCTGGCTACAAGCACACAGTACACCAACTTCCCCTCCTGCCCCAACTGCCTCAGTATTAAAGGACGGTCTAATATATCGCCGTGTGCATCTTGTTGAACTGCTAACACATTCATAGTTAATCTGCTAATTTTTACATGGACACTGTGCCTCAGTATTAAAGGGTGGTATAATATATTACTGTGTGCACTTTGTTGAACTGCTGCCACATTCATAGTTAATTTGTTAGTTTATACATACTGTAGAACTACTGTGCCTCAGTATAAAAGGGTAGTCTAATATATCGCCTTGTGCATCTTGTCCAACTGTTGCCACATTCCCAGTTAATTTTTTTGTTTATACATAGAATTACTATAGCTCAGTATTAAAGGGTGGTCTAATATATTGCCATGTGCATCTTGATCAATTGCTGCCACATTCTTAGTTAATCTGTTACATTATTGATACAGTTGTTGTACACTATGGCTAACAAAAAATTACCTGGAAGCTCTTCTGATGGGACTACGATATATTTTGGTGTGTGATTTTATTGCGACTTTATTCATATGATTTTTACCAATGCGATTTTTTATATGCAATTTTTTTTATATGCAATTTTATTCATGCCATTACTGTGTGAAACATGTATTACTATTTATTTACATTTTTTACTTTGCAAATAAATTGAATAATCTATATTCTCAGAACACTATTGCATGGTGTCAAAGGTTGAGTGCCAGTTACTACATTCTATATTTAATTACTGATCAAATCCTGACCATGAGAAAGGGGCTTCATGGATGCTCAAAGTACAGGATTTGGTTTCTTTATTTTCCTACTCTTCTGATTGATCAGAAGAAGAGAAAAATAAACAGTGATGTGAACATAGCCTTACCTTTACTGCTGCTGACACCCTCCCCACTCTCTCATGGGGCCACTACTGTGACTGCCACTGCTGCTGCTACCACCCTCCCTAGTCTGTTATGGGGCCACTATTGTTACCGTTTCGACCACTGCTGCCACCTTCCCCACTCTGTCATTGGGCCACTATTATCACTGTTACTGCCACTGGTGATGCCACCCTTTACCAATATGTCTTGGGGCCACTACTTGAATGTTTGGGCACTGCAGGGTTAAGTCCACATCAATCAATTTGACTTGACACTAACAATGACCTGTAATAATGACACAGAAAATCTATAGCTAATAGAAAGGATTAAAAAGTTTTTGTTTGGACTGCCACAACATGTATTAAAAGAGCATTTTTTATCCACTACTTTATTGGCATTTCCTCCATTTCTTTAACTTGTTCCCCCAAGGAGCCATTTTGACACCGCTCCTGCAGGGAACGTAAACAGTTTTATTTGCTTTACTGAAGGGTGCTTTATGGTTTTCTTTTTGTTTAAAAGAAGGAATTAGGTATGAATTTTGGTGTCCTGTACAGTGATATAGATGGCGATAAATTACATATGTAATACTGAAGGTACAGTACCTACAGAATGCATTAACTATGAATGTGGGTACACTATAATATAATTCACACGACAATACGCTCCCCTTTGCAATCTCCCTGCAGTTTAAGTTCCAAGCCTTCACACTGACATTTGTTCTTGGGGCATTTTCCCTTCAGTTTTGTCTTCAGCAAGTGAAATGCATGCTCAATCGGATGCAGGTCATGTGATTGACTTGGCCATTGCATAACATTTCACGTCTTTCCCTTAAAAAACTCTTTGGTTGCTCTTGTGGGATGAATATAATTAGGCAGAGTGGCCTGGGTGTACCTGATTTATTGTAATTCATGACAAATTAATTCATAACTAATCAAATTTCTTGTCAAAGTTTGGCAAATCTACCGAATCAAATATTTCAAAACTTTGCCCATCTCTAATTTTGACCATAACATGGATTAAGAATCATGGCATGGATTATGTGGCTATATGTCAACTCCCCAGACACTGATACACCGAGAAGGGACATACAGTCAGGTTCATAAATATTGGGACATAAACACAATTTTAACATTTTTGGCTCTATACACCACCACAATGGATTTGAAATGAAACAAACAATATGTGCTTTAACTGCAGACTGTCAGCTTTAATTTGAGGGTATTTACATCCAAATCAGGTGAGCAGTGTAGGAATTACAACAGTTTGCATATGTGCCTCCCACATGTTAAGGGGCCATAAGTAATTGGACAATTGGCTTCTCAGCTGTTCCATGGCCAGGTGTGTGTTATTCCCTCATTATCCCAATTACAATGAGCAGATAAAAGGTCCAGAGTTAATTTCAAATGTGCTATTTGCATTTGGAATATGTTGCTGTCAACTCCCACGATGAGATCCAAAGAGCTGTCACTATCCGTTAAGCAAGCCATCATTAGGCTGAAAAAACATAACAAACCCATCAGAGAGATAGCTAAAACATTAGGCGTGGCCAAAACAACTGTTTGGAAGATTCTTAAAAAGAAGTAACGCACCAGTGAGCTCATCAACACCAAAAGACCCGGAAGACCACAGAAAACAACTGCGGTGAATGACCGAATAATTATTTCCCTGGTGAAGAAAACACCCTTCACAACAGTTGGCCAGACTTCACTAGAGTGAATACAGAGGGTTCACCACAAGATGTAAACCATTGGTGAGCCTCAAAAACAGGAAGGCCAGATTAGAGTTTGCCAAACGACATCTAAAAAAACCTTCCCAGTTCTGGAACAACATCCTATGGACAGATGAGATCAACTTGTACCAGAATGATGGGAAGAGAAGAGAATGGAGAAGGAAAGGAACTGCTCATGATCCTAAGCATACCACATCATCAGTGAAGCATGGTGGTGGTAGTGTCATGGCGTGAGCATGTATGGCTGCCAATAAAACTGGTTCTCTTGTATTTATTGATGATGTGACTGCTGACAAATGCAGCAGGATGAATTCTGAAGTGTTTCGGGCACTATTATCTGCTCATATTCAGCCAAATGCTTCAGAACTCGTTGGACGGCGCTTCACAGTGCAGATGGGCAATGACCCAAAGCATACTGCAAAAGCAACCAAAGAGTTTTTTTAAGGGAAAGACGTGGAATGTTATGCAATGGCCAAGTCAATCACATGACCTGCATCCCATTGAGCATGCATTTCACTTGCTGAAGACAAAACTGAAGGAAAAATGCCCCAAGAACAAGCAGGAACTGAAGACAGTTGCAGTAGAAGCCTGGCAGAGCATCACCAGGGATAAAACCCAGCGTCTGGTGATGTCTATGCGTTCCAGACTTCAGGCTGCAATTGACTGCAAAGGATTTGCAACCAAGTATTAAAAAGTGAAAGTTTAATTTATGATTATTATTCAGTCCCATTACTTTTGGTCCCTTAACAAGTGGGAGGCACATATGCAAACTGTTGTAATTCCTACACTGTTCACCTGATTTGGATGTAAATACCCTTAAACTAAAGCTGACAGTCTGCAGTTAAAGCACATCTTGTTTGTTTCATTTCAAATCCATTGTGGTGGTGTATAGAGACAAAAATGTTATAATTCTGTCTATGTCGAAATATTTATGGACCTGACTGTAAATTAGAGTTAGCAGACACTGTGGTTTGTGTTTACACAGTTTATGTCCTGATTACATAACCAAAGTAGGGATGGAGCTTTTTGGCATGATTACTTAAAGAGTTCACATGATGATCTATTCAGTTACAATTGCACACAAAATGTAACATATTCTAATTTAAATATTATTTTAAATACTCAGCTATTAGTATTTCTCTATAATATTTATAATAGTGTCACTCATTCCTTCTCCGAACGTTCACCTAATGTGTTCACTGCTGATGGTCACATCCTCAGAAGTCCAACCTTCCTAATCCGCTTGTGGCTATGGGATGATTCTTGCTATTGTGCAGGTCAGTCAATAACTAAAAGTGGCTTGTTCTCCCCGAAACTGAACACAATATAAGGACATTCTAAGAGGGTACCCAAAACATATTTATCAATGTGTGTAAAGGCTAAATAGCACTAGAGCATTGTAAAGATCAAAATGTCTGTGTCCTCATTCATCAAAGTTGAGGACTAAAGTAGAGTTTCATAATCATAGAATAATTTCAGACTACCTCTTGAAGCTCATTAAGAGAATGCTAAGAGTGTGCAAAGCAGTAATCAAGGCAAAAGGTGGCTACTTTGAAGAACCTAGAATATGACATATTTTCAGTTGTTTCACACTTTTTTGTTATGTATATAATTCCACATGTGCTAATTCATAGTTTTGATGCCTTCAGTGTGAATCTACAATTTTCATAGTCATGAAAATAAAGAAAACTCTTTGAATGAGAAGGTGTGTCCAAACTTTGGTCTGTACTGTATATATATATATATATATATATATATATATATATACGAAAAATGGCGGCACTGACTGCAAGCGGAAAAAATGGGTGCACGCTCCAGGGGAATCGACTTCTTACCCCAATTAATATATCCAGAAAAAGGACGGCACTCCGGTCTTGTGAAGGTGAAGTTATTCTTTAATCAACCATACGGTGCAACGTTTCGGCTCCAATACTGAGCCTTTCTCAAGCAAAGGTACAAATCAAGTGACTGCAGTTATATAGGTGAGTTAATCAAAGTACAAATCATGTGATCACGCCTGAAGCCACTTTGTGAGGCTTACATAATAGAAACCACACAAAAATGACCCTATTTTAGAAACTACACCCCTCAAGGTATTCAAAACTGATTTTAAGAACTTTGTTAACCCTTTAGGTGTTCCACAAGGATTAATAGAAAATGGAGATGAAATTTCAGAATTTCACTTTTTTGGCAGATTTTATATTTTAATCATTTTTTTACACTAACAAAGCAAGGGTTAACAGTCAAACAAAACTCAATATTTATTGCCCTGATTCTGTAGTTTACAGAAACACGCAATATGTGGTTGTAAATGTCTGTACAGGCACACGTTATTGCGTAAAAGGAAAGGAACACCATATGTTTTTTGGAAAGCAGATTTACCTGGGATAATTTTAAGCTGCCATGTCACATTTAAAGAACCCCTGATGCACCCCTAGAGTAGAAACTCCAAAAAGTGAACCCATTTTAGAAACAACACCCCTCAAGGTATACAAAACTGATTTTGCAAAATTTGTTAACCCTTTAGGTGTTCTGCAAGAATTAATGGAAAATAGAGATAACATTTCAAAATTTCACTTTTTTGGGCAAGTTTTAAATTTTAATCCATTTTTTTCCCATAACAAAGCAAGGCTTAACAGCCAAACAAAATGTAATATTTATTGCACTAATTCTGTAGTTTACATAAACACCCCATATATGGTTGCAAACTGCTGTACGGGCAGAAGGAAAGGAACACCATATGGTTTTTGAAAAGCAGATTTCACTGGGATAATTTTAAGCTGCCATTTCACATTTGAAGACCCCCTAAAGTACCCCTAGAGTAGAAACTCAAAAAAAAAAAAAAACATTTTGGAAACTACAGGATAAGGTGGCAGTTTTGTTGGTACTATTTTAGGGTACATATGATTTTTGGTTGCTCTATATTACACTTTTTATGAGGCAAGGCAACAAAAAAAATAGCAGTTTTGGCACAGTTTTTATTTTTTGTTATTTGCAACGTTCATCTGACAGGTTAGATCATGTGCTATTTTTATAGAGCAGGTTGTTAAGGACGTGACAATACCAAATATGACTACTTTGTTTGGTTGTTTGTTTCAGTTTCACATAATAAACCATTTTCGAAAAAAATGGATTTTTTAGTGTCTCCACACTCTGAAAGCCGTAGTTGTTTTTTATTTTTTTGGGCGACTGTCTTGTGGAAGGGCTAATTTTTTTCAGGATGAAAATTCAAAAAATGGCTTTTTTGACACTGTTTTTATTTTTAAAAAAATTACGGTGTTAACCTGAGGGGTTAGGTCATGTGATATTTTTATAGATCAGGTTCTTACGGACATGGCAATACCTAATATGTCAACTTTTTTTATCTATGTAAGTTTTACACAATGAAATCATTTTTGAAACAAAAAAAATCATGTTTTAGTGTCTCCATATTCTGAGAGCCATTGTTTTTTCAGTTTTTTGGCAACTGTCTTAGGTTGGGTATCATTTTTGTGGGATGAGGTGATGGTTAAATTGGTACTATTTTGGGGGGCATATGACTTATGATCGCTTGGTGTTGCACTTTTAGTAATGTAAGCTGCCCAAAAAAAGTTTTTTTAGCACATTTTTTTTTACTGTGTTCATTTGAGGGGTTAGGTCATGTGAATTTTTTATAGAGCCAGTCGGACACCGCGATACCAAATTTGTCTACTTTTCATTTTTTCCCTATTTTTTAAAAAAAAAATGTTTACTTTATTTTGGAAATAAGAACTTTTTTTTTACTTGAAACAAATTTTTTTTTTTTAACTTTTTTTTTAACTTTTTTTTGTCCCACTTTGAGACTTCAACTTTTGGGGGTCTGATCCCCTTTACAATGCATCACAATACTTCTGTATTGTGATGCATTGTCTGTAAGTGTATTACAGACTTTAATACACTTACAGCCTGTTTGCCTGTGAGATGCAGGGGGCAGGATCTCACAGGCTCTCCCAGAAGGCAGCCACAATGCCTAAGGAAGGTATCAGGCTGCCTTCCCTGACATCGGTTCCCTGTCACAACAGCACGGGGACCCAATGGAAGCTCCGATACCCGCAATAACATCGCTGGTGCAGCGGTCACATCAAGGGTTAATGCGCCAGCATCAGTGATTTCACCAATGGCGGCGCATGCAGCATCTCCTGCATCCACCCGATCACAGCGCCATACATGTACGGCGCTGGTCCCTAAGTCACGGACATCACGGGTCCTCTATGGGTTAATCATTTTCTCTTGCAACAAAGCAAGGGTTAACAGCAAAATAAACTTCAATATACATTACTCTGATTCTACAGTTCACAGAAATACTCCATATGTGGTAGTAAACTGCTGTCATAGCACATGGAAGTGGTCAATCGCTGCTCCCCGTCATTATGCCCGCTACATACATAGAAATACACTTTGTGACAAAGTAATTTGTCATGAAGCTAATTTCTTTGTAAAATTCGGCTAAGTGGCCAAATCAAATATTTGATAACTTCGGTCAACACTAGTTATGATGTCTCAGCACTTTATTTGACGAAAACCCACTTGTGACCTTACCTGACCGAAACAGTTCATTTGTCACAGCAGTAACTAGACTGAAACCCACTTATAAGGTCATAGAAACATATCTAAAATTCCCTTGTTAGAACTTACCTTACTGATGTCTAAATAGTTTACTCGACTAATGCAGTTGAGATGTCATAGCAGCTTACTTCACTGAACCCCACTTTTGATTTCAAAATCGCTTATCTGGCTTGATTAAAGCAGTTGTGATATCACAGGAGCTTGCCAGACTGACGAACTGCTGTGATGTCACTAGACTGAAACCTACAATGTCACAGATGCTTACCTGATAGAAACACACTTAATATTTCACATTACCTAACAAACACATTTGTGATGTCACAGGAGTTGCCAGACTGAAACCTTAGGATTAGAGAAGAGCGAATTTCTCAAAAATTTGATTCGGTCGGTTCGACGAATTTTTCTAAAACGTGACGTCACTGCGCTCATCACATGGTCTGGATCACCATGGTGATGGATCATGTGATGGACCATGTGATGAGCACAGTGATGTCACCACAGGTCCTTTTCCTCCTGGTCATCAAAGTAGAAGACAGAAGAGAAGCTGGGCAGCGCGAAAAAGTCGATGAGGTGAGTTAAATTATATATTTTTTTAACCCCTACATCCCTATTTTACTAAGCATTCTGTATTAAGAATGCTATTATTTGCCCTTATAACCATGTTATAAGGGAAAATAATAAAATCTACATAACACCTAACCCAAACCCGAACTTCTGTGAAGAAGTCCGGGTTCGGGTTTGGGTACCAAACATGCCGATTTTTCTCACTCGCGTGCAAACGCATTAAAACGCTTTGCACTTGTGCTGAAAAATTGCTCATTTTCCCGCGACGCACCCGCATCTTATCCGGCCCTCACACGTGACGCCCGTGTGAAAGAGGCCTTACAGGTCCATGTTAGGATCAAGAAAAACCTTGTCAGCTGATTCCACATAGATGTCTACAGAACCTGTTCTATTAAACGCATATACAAGTAGAGCCCCCCGACAGAGTAGAAAGGGTGTCAGCAGTAAGTTTGTGTTGAAGTCACTGATTATTTTGCCCTTGCTCTGATCCATCAGAACAATAACCCACAAAAAATTGATCCTGTCTGGGGAACATACGCCTTCACTTGGTCAGCATTTGCTTAGTAATCCATGAGTATTGGTAATGCCAAAAAAAAAGTGGATCTAAAACAGAGATGACATGTGAAGGTAATATTTGCATGTCTTCTGTGTTTTGTACTCACTCCTGCTTTTGGCTGATTTCAAGAAGGCCAAGCAAGGACAATAGTGACCCCATCATAGAGTGGGGAGTGTGGTAACTGCATGAGAAGTCCACAGAGTGGCCCTATGACATAGTGGTGAGGTGGAAGCAGCATGAGGAGACCACCAAGTGGCACAATGACAGGGTCTGGAGGTGGCGGCAGCATCAGGAGGCCACAGAGTGGCACAATGACAAAGTGTGGAGATGACAGCAGCAGTATGATTAGGCCACAGAGTGGCACGGTGACATAGTGTGGAGATGGCAGCATCAGGAGGCCAAAGAGTGGCAAGGTGACATAGTGTGGAGATGGCAACAACAGCAGCAGCATGATACCACAGCATGGCATGGTGAAATAGTGTGGACATGGCTGCATCAGGAGGCCACAGAGTGGCAAGGTTACTTAGCGTGGAGATGGCTGTAGTAGCAGCATGATACCACAGAGTAGCAAGGTGACATAGTGTGGACATGGCAGCATCAGGAGGCCATAAAGTGGCAAGGTGATATAGTGTGGAGATGGCAGCAACAGCAGCAGAATGATACCACAGAGAGACAAGGTGACATAGTGTGGACATGGCAGCATCAGGAGGCCACAAAGTGGCATGGTGACAAAGTGTGGATATGGCAGCATCAGGAGGCCACAGAGTGGCATGGTGACATAGTGTGGACATGGCAGCAACAGCAGCAGAATGATACCACAGAGTGGCACGGTGACATAGTCTAGAAATTGATGATCTAATCTGATGCATCAGGCATTGGTGGATGGAAATCCTGGCTGATCCACGCCTGATTCCTCTTGACAAAAGTAAGTCTCTACACATTTTGGGTGGACAGGCGAGTTCTTCTTGGGGTAACTATGATGCTCTGTTGTCGCACTACTGGTTGGGCAGGACAGCTTTTCCAGGGCAAACTCGGCCAGTTGCTGCCACAAATCCAGTTTGGCTGCCCAGTAGTCCAGCATATCTTCTATGACGGCTGGTAGGGTGCTGTCAAAGTATGCCACCACCTGCTGGTTCAGGTCCTGCTCCAGGTCTACCTCTGCTGCTTCTGCTTATGAGTAGTTTCTTCACTATGCTGGTGAAGAAAGCTGCTCATCAGCGACTTTAGACCCGAAGATCCAGTCAACCAATCAAGAACCACTGGGTTGCTGGTCAAGACACGACCGCTAGATGACATGTGGACCTCAGGCCTCGGGAAAAAACCCCTGCTGTCACGCCCCCACACTCTGCTGCGACCTGTGCCTTCGTCAGAATCATTTACACCTCTGACAATCCCCTGTGCAGGGCCTGGCACTTCTCTGTCTGACATACTTTTAGCTGAACTAAATAAATTAAAAGCAAATTAAAACACCCCTAAAAGTTCCAAATATATTAGATAGGCAACTAAAGGATTTGAAATTGGCAATGAAACGATTTCAGCTTAAATAACAGCTAAAGTGAACTGCATATATATTTCTTGTATTGGACTAAAATAGGCCACTAAACGATTTCCAAGTAAATAACAGAAAAAGTGAAATGCAAATATTTTTCTCTTTTTCTCTAGAAATATGACAAAAAAACGCTTTTAGCACAAATAACATCAAATGTGAACTGCGTCTATTTTTCTTGTATTGTAGTGAAATATGACAAGAAACGCTTTCAGCTCAAATAGCACAAAATGTGATCTGCATCTATTTTTCTCGTATTGTAGTGAAATATGACAATAAAAGCTTTTAGGGCAAATAACAGCAAATATGACTCTGCGGGGAAGTGGTTACTGTTAGAGACTGCGCGGTCCACTGAAATATATTGGCTGTTTGTGAATACAACCCACTTCACATTTGGGACTCGCTGATCTTGAGGATTAAGGCAATGTATTGGAAGAAAAAAAAAGATTTTATATAACAGCAAATATGAACTTTGTATATTTTTCTCTTTTTCTCTAGAAATATTGCAATAAATGCTTTTACCGCAAATAACACCAAATGTGAACTGCATCTATTTTTCTTGCATTGTAGTGAAATATGACAATAAATGCTTTTAGCATATATAACACCAAATATGAACTCAGTCTTCTTTTCTCTTTTTCTCTAGAAATATGGTAATAAACGCTTTTAGCGCAAATAACACCAAATGGGAACTGCATCTATATTTTTCGTATTGTAGTAAAATACGGAAAGAAAAGCTTTTAGCGCAAATAACAGCAAATATGAACTTAGTATATTTTTCTCATATTATAGTGAAATATCACAATAAACGCTTTTAGCGAAAATAACAGCAAATATGAACTTAATATCACCGAGGTACGACTACCTAAAATTTAACCTTTATTCTGGTCAGTTAAAAATGAAACTTCCCTGGAAGAGGGACAAATAATGCAACAAAACACAACAAAAAACACAGTACAATTTACACATAAAAGAGCCGGATCGAACACGCGGATCAATGTAAGAGGGAGAAAGGGGAGGAACGCATCAGGGCAACCCGTGCCATAACACTATCTGTCCCTATGTTGTCCCTTTACAACTCCTCAGCCCGGAGATGTGTCTTGATGGTAGGCACACTCCGTCCACATACCTATGCTGTCTATCCTTATGACGCCCTTAGTATACTATCCCATATAGATAGCCGGGTAATAGTATATATGATAGATATCAGTTGTACAATCACGTGTCCCGACGCGTTTCCCCCCTTCCTCTCATTGAAGGGGTTCATCAGGGGACAAAAACAAATGTCAATCAAACACATAAAGTGTTCAACAGATATCCATGAAGATGGATCATTAAACTGGAGGTTACAACCCAAAGCAAATTCACTGAAAATATAGGAAAAACTCCGCACAAGGTTGCATTAGTATAAACCAACTATCAAACCGTGATAGATACACTTATCTGGTCCACTGGATACGGATCCAAAGCTGCGGTCCTGGGTGAACGTCTAGGAAGGGCCTCCAGGGGGCAAAATATGTTGTAGCTCCAATTTGTAATATGTTCCAACCTTCCCTAAATAGCAAGATGGGGCCGTCCCAATTGAAAAAGGACCAATCAAGGGTGCTGGTGTCTATCACGTGCTCCTGTTGTGGGGAGTGGCCAGTTTAAGTTAAAGTGATCCTGTTAGGCATCCTCCTGTATTGGGAGGACATCATCCGGTTAAATATATCCCCCTCATATAATAAATGACAGCACTATTATCTGGACAGCCGGACTATGATGTAGACAGCAACCATGGAGTTATTAAAAATTTATTTTTAAGCCGGTGCTGTCATTTATTATATGAGGGGGATATATTTAACCGGAGGATGTCCTCCTAATACAGGAGGATGCCTAACAGGATCACTTTAACTTAAACTGGCCACTCCCCACAACAGGAGCACGTGATAGACACCAGCACCCTTGATTGGTCCTTTTTCAATTGGGACGGCCCCATCTTGCTATTTAGGGAAGGTTGGAACATATTACAAATTGGAGCTACAACATATTTTGCCCCCTGGAGGCCCTTCCTAGACGTTCACCCAGGACCGCAGCTTTGGATCCGTATCCAGTGGACCAGATAAGTGTATCTATCACGGTTTGATAGTTGGTTTATACTAATGCAACCTTGTGCAGAGTTTTTCCTATATTTTCAGTGAATTTGCTTTGGGTTGTAACCTCCAGTTTAATGATCCATCTTCATGGATATCTGTTGAACACTTTATGTGTTTAATTGACATTTGTTTTTGTCCCCTGATGAACCCCTTCAATGAGAGGAAGGGGGGAAACGCGTCGGGACACGTGATTGTACAACTGATATCTATCATATATACTATTACCCGGCTATCTATATGGGATAGTATACTAAGGGCGTCATAAGGATAGACAGCATAGGTACGTGGACGGAGTGTGCCTACCATCAAGACACATCTCCGGGCTGAGGAGTTGTAAAGGGACAACATAGGGACAGATAGTGTTATGGCACGGGTTGCCCTGATGCGTTCCTCCCCTTTCTCCCTCTTACATTGATCCGCGTGTTTGATCCGGCTCTTTTATGTGTAAATTGTACTGTGTTTTTTGTTGTGTTTTGTTGCATTATTTGTCCCTCTTCCACGGAAGTTTCATTTTTAACTGACCAGAATAAAGGTTAAATTTTAGGTAGTCGTACCTCGGTGATATTGATTGATTTGATTTACGACTACCCGATTCATTTAGATTTAGAGTTATACCAAATATGAACTTAGTCTGTTTTTCTCTTTTTATCTAGCAATACGGCAATAAACACTTTTGGCGTAAATACCAACAAAAGTAACCTGCGTAAATATTTATATTTTTCCACAGATAAAAGTCACTAAAAGCTTTTCAACATAGCACTTGCACCCCAATAACTAATTGCTGGAATGACAGAGCTGTATTATGAGACTATCTGGATCCCCAAGTAATGTTTCCCTGCATTTGTTTTCACAATGAGGATTTTCCTGTGACTCTCCCTAGCATCTGCACACATCTCTCCCTGCCTGTGAAATGATTCCTCTCACTATCCTTTCCTTGCACTAGTCAATTGCTGCTTTCCTTTTTTTTTTTTTAACAATTCGTTTTTCTTTGATCTCCCTAGCGCCTGCATACACCTCTGTCCCTGAACAAAGTACGATAGTGAATGGCAAACTAAGATGGCCGCCGTATTTATAGGGCTGTGACATCACCGGGCTGGCTGGCTGCTGATTGGCTGCATGCATGACATTATGGGTCATCCCACCTTTCCAGAGTTTCTTGCCCCATGTCTTCACACGTGTAGCTGACATTTTAGCCGCCATTGTAGCCGACTAGCCGCCATGTTAGGAAAAATTGCGATTTGTTACCACGAAGCACAAGGAAATTCATATTCGTTCAGAATCAAATTTTTACAGAAATTCGGATTGAATTTCAATTTGTCAGCTTTGATTAGCTCATGTGTACTTATGATGTCATAGCATCTTGCCTAACAAAACCCCAATTGTGAGCTCACAAGTTTACTCGACAGAAATACAGTTGTAATATACCAATAACTTATTTTACTTACTTTGCTTGTGACACCATAACCGCCTACCTGAAGAAAACTCACTTGTGATGCCACATCAGCTTGCATGACTGAAACATAGTTGGGATATCACAATCATTTAAATGACTGAAGCAGCTATGATCTACAGGGTCATCAGAAGTTATGGAGACACCTGAATAAATGAAAAACGGTGGTTGGGAACGCCATCCTGTGTGTGGCATGATGCTAAGGGGAAGGTGCCAAATCTGTGAGGGGCAGTGTCCAAATATCACATCCCTTTTGAAAGCCACTTTCTCGGAACCAAGTTTATACTTTCAAATGGAAAGGGGTGCATCTGACATATGTATTCAATAGAGAATTTGATGAGGAATCAAAATCTGGTATGTGACATACCTTTATTCCTGCCAAAGTTATAAACAATCTTCTCTTTGTTACAGGCACAGATATGGTTGTGAGATTAAAATGCTAGGAGAGGACAGACATGGTGCTGATCTCTGGGGAGTGCAGTACGTGAGTCATTGCAGCAGATTTCAACACTTGGTACCCTAACAGACCACCCATCCGCCATAGCAAAGTAAGCAAATTGCTTCCCAAATTTTGCCAGATTCCTTTTTGGACCTGCTAAAAAGTGGACGTGACAAAATTGCCACAGAAGAAGCAACAAAAATTGCTGTCCTAGTATTCTTCAGCAAGAGCCCACATCTTAGGCTACTTTCACACTAGCGTTCGGGCGGATCCGTTCTGAACGGATCCGCCCATAATAATGCAGACGGAGGCTCCGTTCAGAACGGATCCGTCTGCATTATATTAGCTAAAAAAAGCTAAGTGTGAAAATAGCCTGGGACGGATCCGTCCAGACTTTCAATGTAAAGTCAATGGGGGACGGATCCGCTTGAAGATTGAGCCACATTGTGGCATCTTCAAACGGATCCGTCCCCATTGACTTACATTGTAAGTCTGGACGGATCCGCACGCCTCCGCACGGCCAGGCGGACACCCGAACGCTGCAAGCAGCGTTCAGCTGTCCGCCTGTCCGTGCGGAGGCGAGCGGAGCGGAGGCTGAACGCCGCCAGACTGATGCAGTCTGAGCGGATCCGCCTCCATTCAGACTGCATCAGGGCTGGACGGCTGCGTTCGGGTCCGCTCGTGAGCTCCTTCAAACGGAGCTCACGAACGGAAACCCGAACGCTAGTGTGAAAGCAGCCTTAGCACGCAACGTCTTTCACAAGAGAACCGGGTGGATACTGGTTATGCAGAAATGGCCCCCATTTGCTGCATTATCTCAATGAAGAGAATCCTGATCACCATGTTTCGTTTGCGAAAGGGTATCACAGCATTTGCAGTGGGACCCACATATTGCAGGTCCAACACAGAACCTATTTGGTGAAGGGGCCCTAAAAAGCAGAAGCCCATATACAAAATTAGCATATGGACTGCTTGCATTTTATTTTTTTATTTTTTTGCTAATACTGTCATTTTGATGCCAATGTTTTGGGAATGATAGGCCAGCATATTCATAACTCTGCTAGAAGTATGGTACATAACTTATGTGCTAATCTACAAGTGATTGTAATACATGAACAGGAAGGAGCACAGTCCTTTACATTGGATCAAATAGTTAGCTTTCAGGGAAACTGTGCAGCTACACAGACTGCACATACAGCATGCCCACCCTAGTTGAAGGGATAGCATCTGCTATTTGTTTTAGGCCTCTTTCACACTACCGTTTTTTTTTCCGTTTTGCGGTCCGTTTTTTGCGTTCCGTATATGGTCCGTATACGGAACCATTCATTTCAATGGTTCCGCAAAAAAAACAGAATGTGTTCCGTATGCATTTCGTTTCCGTATTTCCGTTTTTCCGTTCCGTTGAAAGATAGAACATGTCCTATATTTTGCCGCAAATCACGGTCCGTGGCTCCATTAAAGTCAATGGGTCCGCAAAAAAAACGGAACACATACGGAAATGCATCCGTATGTCTTCCGTATCCGTTCCGTTTTTTGCGGAACCATCTATTGAAAATGTTATGCCCAGCCCAATTTTTTCAATGTAATTACTGTATACTGTATATGCCATACAGAAAAACGGAACGGAACAACGGAACGGAAACGGAACCACAACGGAAGCAAAAAAACGGAACAACGGATCCGTGAAAAACGGACCGTAAAACACTGAAATGGACATACTGTAGTGTGAAAGAGGCCTTATAATGATTTTGTATGCTACTTATTTGTGACTACATATAGTCTAACTTGAAAGGCAAATAGTGAGGTGCTAATCATGTTAATCATGTCCTTCAGGATCCTTATGTTGAGCTAAGGAAATACATCATTCCAGTTATTTCTTTAGATTTTGTGTAGAGAATTGTTTAAATAGTAGAGATTTGGATTGTATTGGTGCTAGTGTTCAACTGCTTTTAATGATCTATGGCATTTATCAATACTTTCATTTTAATATAACATTTTTAAATGTTTTACTTATGCTTTATTTATAGCATTATGAACTCTTGAATATAAATGGTAACATTGTATTAAATACATCCTTTGTGCCATGCATTCATTTGAAATTTGTTTAAAAAAATGTACTAAGTTATTCTGAAACGATAGCAGGGGTATTTATGGCCAGTTCCATTTAGACAGAAAAAAAAAAATCAATTCTATAATTGTTTCAGAAAAGTCCTTGAAGCAAATTGTTAATATGAAGTCACTGACAATATTCCTTTACAAACGTGGATACTGACAATAATATAAAGTAGACCTTCAGAACTTCTATTCAGTAGTCACTTTACTATGAAATCCCATGCAAAAGAAAACACAAAGATCTATTTCCATGCTTTGACTACACATTATGTCAAGTCTATGTGACCCCAAAATACCAGGGACAAACCTCAAGGCCTTCTATTGTATATTGTACAAGGTAGGTCTGCCTATACAGGAAAATGGTTTCAGAGATGGGCTTAGGATTGCAATGAATTTGAAGAAAGCATTTTTGTAAGCCTTATAGAATAGACCATAAAATAAATGGCTTCCTTAAATTATGTGCCATGTGGACCATCAAGATTAAAGATGTTCTCTGGGAATTAATAAAATAAAATTACTGAAAATGCTTAAATATTACTTTATTATTAGTATATTCCCCAATACCTTTCATTAGTTAAAAAAAAAATGTCTTGATACTCTCCAAAATAGGTAATGTAATTCCACTTATTCACTACTGCCCTCTACCGCTCACAAAGCCTGGCCAACATGTGGTACGTCAAGTTCCAGCACGTGCTCACGTCGCACAACAGCCGGTGAGCTATCAATTTCAAGCACTGTTGCAGAGTTGACAAACCAGCTAAAGCTGTTGGTGACTTGCGGAAATGTGCACACACACGGCACACCTTCACCAGTAGCTCATACAAATTGTGGTACGTTTTGAGAAACCACTGAACCACAAGGTTGAAGACGTGGGCAAAACATGGGATTTGTCTAAGCTTGCCGAGCTCCAAAGTGGCCACCAAGTTACGGCCATTATCAGACACAACCATGCCTGGTTCTAGGTTGGGTGGCGAGAGCCACAGCTCAGTCTGGTCTCTTATGCCCTGCCACAGCTCTGCGGCGGTGTGCTGTTTGTCCCCTAAGCATATCAGCTTCATATTAGCTTCATATCACCCTACTGCAGTGCTACACTGCTTCCAGGTACCGACTGATGACTGACTGGTGCTGCATGTGGATAATTCCGAGGTGGAAGTGGAGGAGTAGGAGAAGTGGGGGCTGTAGCCACTAACATAGGTACTGGTGGATACCCTGATCAACATAGGGCCCACAATCCTTGGCGTCGGTAGCACCTGTGCCATCCCAGGGTACGACTCGCTCCCAGCCTCCACAACAATCACCCAGTGTGCCATCAGGGAAATGTAGCATTGCTGGCCGAATGCACTTGTCCATGTGTCCGTGGTTAAGTGGTCCTTCCCAGTAACTGCATTGGTCAGGGCATGTGTGATGTTACGGGACACATGTTGGTGTAAGGCAGGCATCGCACACCTTGAATAATAGTGGCGGCTGGGGACTGCGGAATGCGGTACGGCCGCTGACATCAGGATGCAGAAGGTATCAGTGTCCACTAGCCTAAATGGCAACATTTCCAGTGCCAGAAACTTGGAAAGTTGCACATTTAGTGCTATGGCCTGTGGGTGGATGGCTGGGTATTTTCGTTAGCGTTCAAAGGCCTGGGGTAAGGACATTTGAATGCTGCGCTGGGACACAGAAGTGGATGTGGTCACTGACGGTGCCTTCGACAGGTTACCGGCCAGCACTAGGGTTGAGCGAACCCAAACTGTAAGGTTCGGGTTCGTACCGAACTTTAGGATTTTTGGACCCCGGACCTGAACCCCAACATTTCTGTAAAGGTTTGGGTTGAATTCAGCGATCTACATAGATTTTGTTGTGTGGGTGCAGTGCCCAATCTTTTTACCCGGCCCTGAGCCCAGTGACAGAGAAAAATAACTTTTATCCGTACGTTAGGTGGGTGGCGGCGGCAGCCATTTTATGCAAGCTCAGTGCACCAGCACTGCATATGTGCTTTTGTGACATTTAAATCCAAGCTTGAAATACTGCAATAATATTCTGGTTTTAAAAAAAGCACACTTATTTTGGCAATATCCTACATCTGGTGCCTTTGCAGCATTATTCAGTGTGCAATTTAAGTTAGAAATACAGTTATAATTTTCTGGCTTGGAAAAAACACCCATTTTTGGCTACTTTCACACTTGCGTTCGGAGCGGATCCATCTGGTGTCTGCACAGACAGATCCGCTCCTATAATGCAGATGATGGGATCCGTTCAGAACGGATCCGTCTGCATTATATTTCAGAAAAAGTTCTAAGTGTGAAAGTTAGTCAAACGGATCCGTACAGACTTTACATTGAAAGCCAATGGGGGGATGGATCAGTTTAAAATTGAGCCATATTGTGTCAACTTCAAACGGATCCGTCCCCATTGACTTACATTGTAAGTCTTGACGGATCCGTTTGCCTCCGCACGGCCAGGTGGACACCCGAACGCTGCAAGCAGCGTTCGGGTGTCCGCCTGCTGAGCAGAGCGGAGGCCAAACAGTGCCATTCTGAGAGGATCCACATCCACTCAGAATGCATTGGGGCAGTACGGATGCGTTCGGGGCCGCTTGTGAGAGCCTATAAACGGAACTCACAAGCGGAGCCCCAAACGCTAGTGTGAAAGTAGCCTTTGGCAATAACCTTCATCTTGGGCCTCTGCCACATTTGTCAGTGTGCAATTTAAGCTAGAAATACAGCTATAATTTTCTGGGTTATAATAAAACACCCTTTTTGGGCAAAATATACAATTGTACAGCCCTTGCTGCACCTGCACGTGTGAAATTCAACCGTTATATACAGACTGGAAAGAAGAGATATAAGACCGGCACTCAATATATGGGTCATATAAGAAGTTACAATTTAATATATTATTCACAGCAATAAAATCAGCACATAATAATAAAAAACAATTCTAAAGAACTAAGTAAGTCTGCTCTGCTGTCCACAGTTGAAATTGCGATGTATATCTATGACTGAGACAGAAAGCAGAATATAAAATAACAATCGCAATATAAAATAACAATCGCAAAGAAATCGCTGGATAATCGCACATTAATCGCATGAAGTGAAATAATCGCAAAATACTCGCAAGGACCGCGTGAGGGCATATACACAGAGTTCCTTAATTCACTGTCACGAAGGGGTTTGGAATTATCATGTAAAAAAACATCCTTTTAGTTTTGGCGATATTTATTCAGTAGGTGGCCTCCAATGGGCGACAATATATTTTGAATCCCCAAGTGTTCCCCTAGATGGGAAAGGTCAGTCCATAGGTTACACACACTGTTAACATACAGTGATTCGATCCGGCAGAAACAGTCACTGTTATTAAAGCTGAAATTTGCCAAATATGTCACTGGCAGTTAAGGATAGGTGGTGAGTAAGGCGATATTAGGTGTCTTACCAGTGGAGGATCGAAACCGGTAGCTGGAGATCCTGTCTCACGAGCCACTACTTACCGCACCGTACAGCTGTGTCTCTTGCCGTTGGCGTCCTTACTCGCAGATGCGTGACACGTGGTTCCCGTCAAAGAATCGCGAGAGTAGCCTTTCAGTCTTAATGTCATCAAACAATTTCCAGATAGAACGTTTTGGAGCGCTCCAATCTTTGTTGCTTGTCCAATGTTCCACGGTATATCCAATTAATGCCGGTGCAGGGGGGGATTACGCCAGACGCGTTTTGGGAACCTCTCTCCCCTTCCTCAGTGGCTCTACCCCCGCTGATCCATAACATCCTTTTATAGTCCCGTCGGTAATCTCCAAAAACTGGACCAGAACACAGATTCACTCCTTGCGGTATAGTTGCGTTTTGTATGCGATTTTTCATGTTCATATGCGTTTTTTACATATTGTCTCCACATTGTTGCGATTAAGCTAGGTAATAAAAGAAACAATCCTACGACATTGCTTTCTTTGGACAACACATACCAAACTATACAGATATATCCATAAATAAACAATAATCGACATGCGCTGTAAAATGGTAGAACAATATCTACATACATGCTAAAAAAAGAAAAGGGGGGAAAAAACCCCATACTAGGTAAAACTCATATAATGCTTTTTCTATGCGATTTAAGATGTTCTTGTGCGTTTCCTACATATTGACTCCACATAGCTATAATTAAGCTGATTCATTGAAGAACATCCTGCGATGTTGCTTCTTTACAATAAAAAGCCCATAAAATGTGTATAACTGATATAAAAAAGTTGGGGACTGAACCCCATACTAAAAATCAACCTCATGCATATTTTGTATGGAAACATAGCTCTCTACGTCAGATCCAACCATGAAAAGATACTTGGAAAATAGTAATATGTAACAGAGAAACCAATTTTTACATAATGTGTTCTGTAACTTGGTTTCATCCTCTATATCTTAAAGTAGCTAGACCGGATGAGAAGCCGGTAGAGGATGAGGAAGCAGAGTAGGAGGAGGAAGTAACAGGAGGCAAACTGAAGCGCACTGCACTCCTCGGTGGTAGAAGGACATGTGCCAAACTGCTATCCGCCTCAGGCCCAGCCGCCACTGCATTTATCCAGTGTGCTGTTATGGAGATATAACGGCCCTGACCGTGCTTACTGGTCCATGCTTTCTGGTCCACGTAACCGTAGTCAGGTGCACCTTGCCACAGATGGCGTTGTGCAGTGCACACCTGATTTTGTCCACTACTTGGTTGTGCAGGAAAAGTATTGGCCGCTGGGCATGACGTACTGTGGGACAGCCACCGCCATAAGGCCTTTAAAACTATCCGTCTCCACCAGACGAAATGAGGCATGGCTGTGATGGCTTCTAAGGTCAGACAGTTAACCGCTTGTTGATTGGCTGCTGTGCAGCCTTTCAAAAAGTGCCAAGAAAGCGCCGAACACCGAACCCAAACTTTTACTGAAATGTTCAGGTTCGGGTCCGGGGTACAAAAATCCTAAAGTTCGGTACGAACTCGAACTTTACAGTTTGGGTTCGCTCAACCCTAGTTGCAATAAATAGAATAATGACTCAGTATTCTATTTATTGCAAAAAATAGGCAAAGTAATATTCTCGCATTGCGAATCCAACTTAGAGCTGTCCATAGGCAACTTTCCTATTGGCTTGCTAGAATTAACGAATATAGATAATATAGCGCTATATTCGTTATCTTCGTTAATTCTAGAAAGCCAACCAATAGGAAAGTTACCTTATATAAATAAACTTGCAATATGCAAATAATTAAATTGCATATTAATCGCGATAAATATAATAAGACGAATATTCGATTTCGACGAATATAAGACGAATATTCAATCGAATATTCGCGAAATATCGCAAAATCGAATAAGGCACCTCCCGCTCATCACTTGCTGCAAAAAGGTTAACAAAAATCTATGAGGAGCACTGGGGCGGGAGTAGCCATGAATTTATCAGGTAAAGGTTGTACATCCATAGGTGGAGATGGGCGAAATTTTTACAAATTCGATTCGGCAGCTTCGCCGAAGTGTGACAAGAAATTCAATTTGTCATGAATAATTTATTACTATGTTAAAACCCCATATAGCCTGGGAGCACACAATGGCGTCATTACACTCACTGCAGGTCCTTCGGCAGATCTTTTTCAATCAAGAGAGGAGCGGACTGCCTCTGTGCGAGCAAGTGGATGAAGTGAGTATTTCATTTCTTTCTAAGATAACTCCAGCTGCCATTTTAAGAGAATTGACAAAGCGCAAGGAAATTCGGCTTTGTTTAGAATAAAATTTTTGTGAAAATTTGAACCGAATTCCACTTTGCTTTGATCAACACTCTACATAGGTCTGCAAAGTAGCTGTAAAGGTAAAAATCACCTTTTGAATTCTATATAATATTTTTAATTTTCCATTTTGGTATAATTTAACAATATGTATTGTTTTGTCACAGTTCTATTATATCTAAAGTATACATTCTGAAAGATTTTTATTATGTGTTCCATTGCATTCACTTTAATGTATTTATACTCACAAACTAAATGAATGTTGGATTTCTGTTCTTTTATAAACAAAACCTTTTAAAGGGAAGCCCAGTGAATTACTATATGATTTCAGTCTTGACCAGGAGTATCTTATGCTGATCCATTCTCACGGAATCCATAATGTAATTCAATGCCGCCATGCCTTTAGAGGCATTCTGTTTTGCATGGTGTCATAATACAAGTGTATGGCCAGCAGAATGGAATCCTCAGAGCTGGTCATACACTTGTATTATGTGGCATGCCGTCATTGAATTATGTGATGGATTCTGTGAGCATAATCCATCATGTAATTCACTTAAACCCCAAACCCGAACTCGAACCTGCCAAAAGTCAGGTACGCTCAACTCTATTGATAAATATTCCCTGAAATTCATTCTGTGAAAGATGGTAAAAGGCAAAGATAAAACTGTAAATAAAAACGTTAAAAGTTTTGAGTTATATAAAAACTTTTTTTTTCAAATTTTGCTCATTGTAGAAAACTATACTTCAATCATTAGCATTAGAAAAATGTGCAAATGTCCAATTCTCTTCATTATGGTGCTAAAAATTAAACCTTTATTGTAGTCTGCAGTGTCAAACTGTGCACATTGCTTCTTATAACATAAAATCTTAAAAAAGAAGAAAAAAATCACACATATACACACACACACACACACACATTGGAGTCCAGCAGTTCCCTTTGACGCCCCCGGACAGTATTTTCAGAACTCATTTGTTTGAGGGGCTTTAATCTGAAGACATTGAAAAGTTGCACCTGCTGTGATGTCGTCAATCACGCCAGGAGGAAAAATAGTGGCATGATTTGTTATCTGTTATTTGCCGTGCTGTGGTGCGGTCTCCCAGTGCCAAGTCTGTCCTTAAGGCCATCACTTATAGGGACCACTGTCTGTCAAAAACACAGCCAACTTTAAGGGCTGTCTTTGTTGGAGCAGACAAATGAGTATGACCTTTTACGATAAAATAGGCACCTGCTGAGAAAGATGAAACAGCAGCTAAAATTAAGAACACTGTACAGCCATTTCAAACACTGAAGGAAAGTTAGAAGTTGAACTATAACTTAATTATACACCAATATGGGTAGATGTTCTCCGTAATGAAAGAACTATGGTCAGATATTATATTGATTATAGAACCAAGCAAAATGAAAGAGTCAAATTATGACAGTGTAACATAGTCGAGTCGCTGATGTAATCTTTTTCACAATAGCTAGTCACAAATTCTAGATCAGTGAAAAAGGAAACATAGGTTTGATACCAATTGCTTCTTGGATGGTCTTCACAGATATATATGTGAGCCTGGACAATCCGGCTGTTTTTCAGCCAATGAGATTTTAGAATGTTACAGAGATGAGACTGGAACGTCCAGAGAGCGCATTGCAAAGACCTCAGGGCAGTTTGTGGGTTTTGAAGGCTCTAGAAACCTAACCTACCAAGTAGTCAGCAGAGACCTACAGACCTACGCAAATCAATCAGACTGAGCACATTTCAAGTAATGTAATTCTCTGTCTGTAACAATAATGAAATAAGCTAATGGATTTGTTTTCAACATAGAAATACCATTTGAATATTTAATGAAGAAACAGTTGTATACTACATGTGTGGTTTTAGAAAAAAAAAAATCTCTATATCTATCTAGCTGCCTGTCTATCTATCTATTTATCTATCTTTCTTTTATGTATCTATCTATCCTCCCCAAAAATTAGGCATAAGTCCAAAGCCTGTGATAAAAATATAGTTCTCTTCAGGGATGTAGCTAACGGCTCATAGGCCCTGGTGCAAGAGTTCATCTTGGGCCCCCCTTTCCTCAGTGATTTGTGGTGAGGGGCAAGGAAGCACACAGCCTTCATGCTGCCTGAGGCAAAAATTGAAATAGCACTCCCCCATGCCAAATTTGTGACCTAACACCTTCCCTCCAGGTAAAGGTTTAACTTGACCAGCATGCACTTTCATTAATACAGCACAAGGGTTTTTTGGCCCCCTCAGGCTCCTGGGCCTGGTAGCGACTGCTACCTCTGCACCCCCTATAGCCAAGGCCCTGGTTATCTTGTTTGAAAAAGGTCTCATTGATCAGGACTGAGACATAGTATGGGTGAATAAAAGAAACTATATTTTTTCACCACAGACTAAGGACTATTGTTAGCAAGACATGGGCCTTGGGTCTTTAGCTATCTGTCTGTACCCATAACAGATATATATATATATATATATATATATATATATATATACAGTGGCTATAAAAAGTCTACACACCCCTGTTAAAATGTCAGGTTTCTGTGATGTAAAAAAATGAGACAAAGATTGATCATTTCAGAACTTTTTCCACCGTTAATGTGACCTATAAACTGTACAACTCAATTGTAAAACAAACTGAAATCTTTTAGGTAGAGGGGAGGAAAAATATAAAAATAAAATAATATGGTACAATAAGTGTGCACACCCTTAAACTAATACTTTGTTGAAGCACTTTTTGATTTTATTACAGCACTCAGTCTTTTTGGGTATGAGTCTATTAGCATGGCACATTTTGACTTGGTAAAATTTGTCCACTCTTCTTTGCAAAAACACTCCAAATCTGTCAGATTGCGAGGGCATCTCCTGTGCACAGCCCTCTTCAGATTACCCCACAGATTTCAAGTCATCTTCAGGTCTGTTCTCTAGCTGGGCCATTCCAAAACTTGAATCTTCTTCTGGTGAAGCCATTCCTTTGTTGATTTGGATGTATGCTTTGGGTCATTGGCATGCTGAAAGATGAAGTTCCTCTTCATATTCAGCTTTCTAGCAGAAGCCTGAGCGTTTTTTGCCAATATTGACTGGTATTTGGAACTGTTCATAATTCCCTCTAGCTTAACTAAGGCCCCAGTTCTAACTGAAGAAAAACAGCCCCGAAGCATGCTTCACTGTGGGTATGGTGTTCTTTTGGTGATGTTTAGTGTTGTTTTTGGCGCCAAACATATCTTTTGAAATTATGGCCAAAAAGTTCAACCTTGGTTTTATCAGACCATAACACCTTTACCCACATGCTTTTGGGAGTCTTCAGATGTGTTTTTGCAAATTGTAGCCTGGCTTGGATGTTTTTATTCGGAAGAAAAGGCTTTCATCTTGCCACTCTACCCCATAGCCCCCCATAGCCCAGACATATTAAGAATACGGGAGAATGTTGTCACATGTACCACAAAACCAGTACTTCCAGATATACCTGCAGCTCCTTTAATATTGCTGTATGCCTCTTGGTAGCTGACCAGATCAGTTTTCTTCTCGTCTGTTCAACAATTTTGGAGGGACGTCCAGTTCTTGGTAATGTCACTGTTGTGCCATATTTTCTCACTTTGATGTCTGTTCCATGGTATATCTAATGCCTTGGAAATTCTTTTGTACCGTTCTCCTGACTGATACCTTTTAACAATGAGATCCCTCTGATGCTTTGGAAGCTCTCTGTGGACCATGGCTTTTGCTGTGGGATGCAACTAAGAAAATTTCAGGAAAGACCAACTAGAGCAGTTGAACTTTATTTGGGGTTAATCAGAGGCACTTTAAATGATGGCAGGTGTATTCTGACTCCTATTTAACATGATTTTGAATGTGATTGCTTAATTTTGAACACAGCTACATCCCCAGTTATAAGAGGATGTGCACACTTATGCAACCACATTATTTGACTTTTTTAGTTTTCTTCTCTCCACCTAAAAGATGTCAGTGTGTTTTTCAATTGTGTGCTACAGTTTAAAGGTCACATTAAAGGTGGAAAAAGTTCTGAAATGATTTATCTTTGTCTCATTTTTTACATCACATAAACCTGACATTTTAACAGGGGTGTGTAAACGTTTTATATCCATTGTGTATATATATATATATATATATATATATATATATATATATATATATATTATAGTCAGCTCCTCCTGATCTATAACATGCTACCTGCAGATTGCATTTCAAATATGTGCAAAGAGTAACTATGATATGTGAGTCATCTCCTGGTATGTGTCAATGGAAACAAAGGAAATCATAATAGGGGTCTTACAGTATTTACAGCTAGTGACATTAAGATATTGCAATAGCATTGCTCAATTATTAAGACACATTCCAAAAAAGAAAACATTTTGTTACCATTCATTTATAATGTATTCTAACAATCAGATATACTCATCATATGACTTTGTTATGTTTTTAGATTTTTGAGATTTTCCGTTGCCATATATGCTTTACAGAAAAATAAAAACTCTTCTGAAAACGATATGTATGTACGTGTTGACAGCTAAATTGTGCAGACACTTATACGATATTCATGATCCTAAGGTACAGTCTGTATTTTAGCCCAGAGCTGCATTCATAGTTCTGCCACTTAATAGAAGCTTGTCATCAGGCACACTCCTAACATCTTGGCTCAGCTCCTATAATGCAGGGTAGAACATTAGGGCTAGGGCTACTCTGAGACTTTTTATCTTTCACTACAAGGAAATCACAGTGATACGGTTTTCTATAGAAATGTATTCAATAACGTCTTCGAAATTGCTCCAGTCAAGCAAGTTGCCAACAATTTCTTTAATGTACTACATATTGAGATTCCTAAGCAATTTAAGAAAGCAGTTGCTCCCTTTTCCTCCTGGAAAGTACTGTGGCTCAGTGGTAAGTCTTGTAGCACTGTGGTCCTCCCTACCAGTTCAAATCTGATGAATGACAACATCTGCATGGAGTTTATAGGTCCTCCCTGTGTTTGCATGGGTTTCCTCCTGTTTCTGCCCGGGTTCTGCCTGGAATATTTGAATTTGAAGTCTACAAAAAAAAAAAAAAAAATCTTGGTGTAGCCTTTGTTCCTCTTACATCAAACTTCTGTGTAGTATCTAGAATAAAGGGTCAGAGCAAGCCTACAGAATTGAGAATGCTGCTCTGGACTATAATACAGCCTGTACTTAAGTATCAGTGCAAGACAACTATGTACATTTCTGCTATGCCTGTTGTTAATAGCACTTATGAATAACTCACACATTCACTCAATATTGCAGAATATGGGTTATTTTAGGCATCTTACCTTAGTTTATGCACAGATATAGCAAATGTTAACTTAAGCTAAATAAACACTTGCTGGCAACTACATTGAAACACAAAACCAATGAAAAAGTCAAGTTAAACTTTGCTGCAACTGTGCCTTTAATCATTATGTGTTAATTTAACTTTTGCTCTGTAACTGTAAAGGATTATGGAAATTCTTGCAGACTACTAAATGTTGTAGATGTGTTTCTGGGTCAACTGTCACTTTAAAAAATGTGTATAAATATATACTGTATGTCTATAGTTTGTAGAAATCGATTATTTAGCTAATTAAACTTTTATCAGAGTTAGCTTTTGCAGATCATAGAAACTCACATGTGTAATGTTAGTATTGGAATAGCATTGGTGCTTGCTTTCCATAGATACAGAGCTACGTCTGGCCGGCTATCATTCCATTCTGTCTGCCTCCAGGTAGGCTGTTTCATAAGAAAGAAAACATGACTCTAGTATTCTAACAGAGGTGAATCTACAACAGTGCTCACTCGCTGCAAAAGGAATATTCAGAGAGCACCGAGATCGCCCTAGGGACACCTAAAGCTATACTAAATACTGACAAAAGTGGAGGTCTGCTGGGAACTGACTGCAAGCTCTAAAATCTGAAAAAAGCTATAAGAACCGCTAGGGCTGTTAGCTTTTAAATGTATTTAAAAAGGCATAACAGTAGCTGCAATGCAAAAAATACTTGCTGAAAAAGACTACCAGGCTTATAACATGGACAAACAGATGAAATAATTAGATGTTAAAGCTCTAAAAGATGATATACGAAGAGATGATTTTTACCAGTTTTGGCCCAGAGTACCCTCAAAACCAGACTTTAGTTGTTTCAATATGCTTAAAAGCTATGTACACCTTTGGAGGCAATTTTTGTTTATGGTTGCAGTTTACTCATTTTTAGCTAAAAATCATATTTTTAATTGACCAAATATTGAGCTGTTCTGTCACAAAGTGTTAACAGTTTTTCTAATTGTGTGACGGGTCCTTTCACTTTCACGTTGTGCTGGTCATCTAATAACCCTTATCTCTAAACTATTTAGAGGTCATAAACACTTATTTATGCCACATTTTTATCAGTAAGATACGGTTTGAGCTATAATGAATGAGTCAGAGGGCAGAAATAAGGAGCCTCTCAGCTGCCCAACTGACAGAAAAGAGAGAAAATCCAAAGGATGCTACTAGAGCCAATTGAAAAAATTATTTTATCTCAAAATGAGTACAATGCAATAATAAACAAAAATTGCCCCCAAAGGTGTACATAGCCTTTAAGGTTATATTTTAGAACTTTTGTAACAATTTTATTTCTTGTTTGGACTATTGGCATGATTTATGGTTTCTTATTAATTTCGTACATAGTTTTACTTTTTTTAAGATTGCTAGTGCTGCTATAGACTGTCACGTTCACGCACACACAGGGGGGAAGGATAGTGACCACTGCGCTCCACCCTCACCCCTGGCCCTGCCTATTTGCCGCACAAGTCCTGCCACAACAGGTCAGGTCAGAAGCCAAAGGTCAAGCCAAGAGGTCACATCTAAAACTAAGGAGCAAACAGTAGCGGGTCACAAACGGGCATGGGTCAAAATCCAAATAGCACTGGGAACAAAGTAACTACTAGCCTTGGACAATGAATCACAGGCAACCTGTGGCTAACAGGTTGCCTGTGTAACGGTCACGTACACACACACACAGGGGGAGGATTGTCACCACTGAACTTCAACCTCACCCCTGGCCCTGCCTACTTGCCACACGAGTCCTGATGACAGGGGACAACTGGACAGCAGTCCCTAACTTAGTATACGTGCGGGAAGGACAGACAAGAAAAATAACGGAACATGAACGGACCTGGTAAATACCAAGAGAGCTATGCAGTACCAAAGAATAAGCAGAGAATCATCAGGGAACACAGGATCAGGTAAGTATGCAGGAAACCAAACAAACGCCAGATACCTAATTAACAGGCAACCTGTGGCCAGCAGGCTGTCTGTTATATACTGGCAGGCTGAGGTCATGTGATGTGGCCAGCGCCACATGACCTGCACCAGGGAGAACAGCCGAGCACTGAGTGTCAAGCTCGGTGCTCACACTTCTCCTGGTTACTGGGGGAACTGAGGACGATGGCAACGCGGAGGAGACGTGCGCTGCCGGTCCGTCCCGCCCCCTGTTACCTAGGAGACGAGGGCGCTGTGCGTGTCCTCTGTCCTGTACAGCAAAGGGATGCCAACGGTGCTGAGGAGAGCAGGCACCTCGGCGTCCCGTGACAGTACCCCTCCTCTTATGCGGGGCCACCGGACCCAAGACTTCAGGCGACAGCCTTTCAGGATGTTCTAAATTAAATTTTCGAACCAGTCTAGGAGCATGAACCTCCCTAGCAGGTACCCAAGATCCCTCTTCGGGTCCATCCCCCTTCCAGTGAATCAGGTACTGTAAGGAATTACGCACTCTCCTGACTTCCACTATCTTAGACACCACATACTTGACAGCATCATTAACAAAAAACAGCGGAGGTGAGGCTTTCGATGGTACAACAGGTTTAAAATATTTTTTAAGTAGAGATTTATGAAACACATTATGAATGTGGAACGACTCGGGCAGCTCCAACCTAAACGATACCTGATTAATCACCTCCGTGATCTTTTACAGTCCAATATAACGAGGAGCAAATTTTCTAGAAGCTACCTTGAGAGAGAGATTCTTAGAGGACAACCATACCTTATCCCCAACCTGAAAATTCACTCTCTTGGAACATCTCCTATCGGCCTTGAGTTTCCGGGAACATTGAGCCCTTTCTAGGTTCGATTGAACCCGGGCCCAAACTGTGCACAGTTCAGAGGAGAGCCTATCCACCTCAGGGTTAGAGGAGGAGACAGATGACCCAGAATGAAAATGGGGATTAAAACCATGGTTACAAAAGAAAGGTGAAACCCCAGCAGAAGAATTAACACGGTTATTCAAAGCAAATTCAGCCAATGGAAGGTATTTAACCCGTAATTGCTGGTCATCAGCAACATACAACCTCAAGAATTGTTCCACAGACTGTCAATCTGCCCATTACTCTCAGGGTGGTAGGCGGAGGAAAAAGACAATGAAATTTGACAATGAAAGCCCTCCAAAATTTGGACAAAAAATGCACACCCCTGTCAGACACAATATTTTCCGGAATACCATGTAAACAAACAATTTCTTTCACAAAAATAGACGCCAGGGTTTTGGCATTCAGGAGTTTAGACAGGGGAATTAAATGGACCATCTTGCTAAACCTATCGACCACTACCCAAACCACAGTATTACCCTTCGCCGGCGGTAGATCAGTAATAAAATCCATTGATATATGGGACCAGGGTCTACTGGGAATAGGTAAGGGTCGTAGGTTACCAGCAGGGCGAGTTTTAGGTGTCTTAGACCTAGCACAAACCTCACAGGTTGACACATAGGACTTAACATGGGCCACCAATAAGATCTCAAAACCAGATCCTTAGTGCCCTCAACACCCGAATGTCCACAAAAGGCAGAATCATGACACTCACCCAACAGCTGGAGACATAATTGTATGGGAACAAACAACTTATCTGTTGGGGTGGATACCAGTGCCAGATGTTGTTCAGCCTTAATGAGAGCTGAGATATCCTGGGTTAAGGCTGCTATGAAGATATTTGCTGGTAGGATGGATTCAGGGGGTGCATCTGTAGGTTGAAAAGCATGGAAGCGCCGAGATAATGTGTCCGCCTTCACGTTTTTACTTCCCGGCCTGAACGTAATGGAGAAATCAAAACGAGTAAAAAACAGAACCCATCTGGCTTGACGGGGATTCAACCACTTAGCAGACTCGAGAAACTTTAGCTTTTTATGGTCAGTGACAACAGTTACACAATGCCCCCTCCAGAAAATGCCTCCACTCCTCAAATGCCCAATTAATGGCCAGCAATTCCCTATTCCCTATGTCGTAGTTTCTCTCAGTGGGAGAAAATTTCCTGGAAAAGAAGGCACACGGTCTCAGGTTAGTAAGGTTAGCAGGACCTTGTGAAAGAACTGCTCCTGCGCCATCCTCGGACGCATCCACCTCCACAATAAAAGGTCTCTCCTGATCAGATTGGATCAGAATGGCGGCGCTACTGAATGCCTTTTTTAGTGTTTAAATTGAAGAAATGGCCTCAGTAGACCAATTCTCCAAATCCGCCCCTTTCTTAGTGAGGTCGGTCAACGGTTTAGCAATTACAGAAAAATTCTTAATAAATTTACGGTAGCAATTGGCGAAACCCAAGAACTGTTGTAAGGCCTTTAAGGCTGAATAACTTACCGATTCCTTATTTGCTAGTACTTTACCAGGATCCATCTTGAAGGCGTGAGGAGTCAGGACATGCCCTAGAAACAGTATCTCCTGTACACCAAAGACATTTTTCTTGTTTGGCGGATAACTGGTTCTCCCTCAACACCTCTAATACTTGTCTAACATGAGACACATGAGATTTGAAATCAGGAGAGAATATCAAAATGTTGTCAAGATAGACAATAACAAATTTACCTAAGAACTCCCTAATAATATCGTTCAAAAAGTTTTGGAACACAGCTGGGGCACTGCTGAGTCCAAAAGGCATAACCTGATATTCAAAGTGTCCTGTCGGAGTGTTGAACGCCGTCTTCCATTCGTCTCACTCCTTGATTCGGATAAGATTGTACACCCCTTTCAGGTCAATCTTGGAAAACCAGGTTGCCCCCAGAACCTGGTTAAATAAATCCAGAATCAATGGGAGAGAGTATCTATTCTGGACAGTGATTTTATTTCATCTCCGATAATCGATACAAGTCCTAAAACCACCATCCTTATTCTTAACAAAGAAAAACCCCGCTCCCATAGGAGAGACAGAAGGTCTAATGTGCCCTTTACCGAGGCTCTCGTTAATATAATCTTCCATGGCCTTGCGTTCAGGCTTAGAAAGATTATAAATTCGCCCCTTAGGAAACTTGGCACATTCTACTAACTCTATGGCGCAATCGTAAGGTCTATGGGGTGGTAGAACCTCCCGGGTAGGTGATAAGAACACATCAGAATATCCCTTAATGACTGTGGGTAATGTATCAGACTTTACTGAGACCCCAGCCTGTACCACGGACAAGCACGAGTCACACATAGGTCCCCATTTCACCAACTCTCCCTTAAACCAATCTATAGTGGGGTTGTGTAATCGGAGCCAAGGCAACCCTAGTACCACCACAACTGGTAAGTTCTCCAGGACTAAAAGGAAACATCTCTCAGAGTGGCACACACCCATGGTTAGAGAAACCTCTGAGGTACATGACCTCACCATACCACCAATCAGGGGAGTAGCGTCAATAGCCGTGTCATAGATAGGTGTAGTTAGAGCAAACATTGGAATACCCAGTTTAACAGCGTACGCAGAGTTGATAAAGCTGGCCGCTGAGCCAGAATCAATAAAGGCCTTACCCGGCCATTTATTAACCCCCAGAGATATTGTTATGGGTACCAAAAGTTTACATTTAGTAAAATCAGGGTGTACCTGGTCTTTAGGTTGCCTTGCCTTTGGAGACTTGACGGAGAGGACCTTCTTAGGACACTGGTTGATCCAATGGTCTGGCTCTTCGCAGTAGAAGCACACTCCACGTCTGCGGCGAAGATTCCCTTGGGTCATGCCAACCTGCATGGGTTCTTCAGTAGAGACCTCAGCGTAATCTCTGGGATAGGCCTCAGGTTGGACCACCATCTGAGAAGAGAACTGTCGTTCCTGTCGTCTCTATCTAACCCGTCGGTCAAATCGGACAACAAGGGTCATCATCTCCTCTAGGGTCTCTGGAAGTTGATAACTGACTAGAAGATCCTTTAAGGTATCAGACAGACCTGACCTAAACTGACTCTTAAGGGCTGGTTCGTTCCATCCTAAGGGGACGCACCACCTTCTGAATTAGGTGCAATACTTCTCCGCAGGTAGATTGCCCTGAACCAGTGCCTTTAGAGCCATCTCGACTACCAGAGCCCTGTCTGGTTCATCATAGAGGGTACCCAGGGCCTAAAAAAAAAAATCCACTGTTGTTAAACAACTGGCGCCAGCAGTTAAAGAGAATGCCCAGTCCTGGGGATCACCCTGTAGTCAAGAAATGACAATGCCCATGCATTGACTCTCGGGCCAGAGGACCCGGGGCGCAAACTGAAATAAAGTTTTCAATTTTCCTTAAAGGAAAGAAACTTTTTCCGGTCTCCAGAAAAGGGTTCTGTGAGCTTAATCTGGAGCTCTAAATGCAGACTGGAGGCCTGAAGAATGGAAGAACCTTGTCCTAGCTCAAAAGAACAGATTTTCTCCCCTAGCTCCTGCACCATCTGCGTAAGGTTAGAGACATGGTCAGTCAGGGTCACCAGAGGATTTATAATACAGTGGTTATTGGGCCTGTTAATCTGTAACGGTCACATACACACACACAGGGGGAAGGATATTGGCCACTGCGCTCCACCCTCACCCCTGGGCCTGCCTACTTGCCACACGAGTCCTGATGACAGGGGACAACTGGATAGCAGACAAATAACGGAACGTGAACGGACCGGGTCAATACCACGAGAGCTACGCAGTACCAAGGAATAAGCAGAGAATAGTAAGGAGAAGCCAAGGTCAAATACTAGGAGAGATGAAGTACAACAGGAGTCCGCAAAGAATCATCAGGTGGAAGCTGGGGTCTGAATACCAGGAGAGATGCGCAGTACAGGAGTAGCAGGCAGAGAATAGTCAGGGAACACAGGTAAGTATGCAGGAAACCAAACAAAAGCCAGATACCTAATTAACAGGCAACCTGCCGCCTATTTGCACATGAGGAAGGTGTTTCACTTGGGCGTGTAGCTTGCACAGATCGACCATGTCCTCTACCTGCAATAGGAGCTCCACCAACACCAGCAGCACCACGACCAGGGCCACATCCCTTGTTTGACGCTCGCCTCATTTTTGCGGTCACCCACTGAAGTAACAGACATTTTTGCTAAATTAAGTTCCTTGTGAACAATACAGAGCAGGGGTCTTCTGACGGCCACAATAGGTTAATGTCACCCAACAACGGAACAGACATATTTCAGAAACTTAGGTCCCTGTCACCTAGGGTTTTTTGGACGGGAAAAATGGGTTAATGTCACCAAACAATGGAACAGACGATTTTATTTTTTATTTTTTAACTTATTCCCCGGCTGCTATGCAGTACAGGCAGCAAAGGTACTTTATTATCGCACAATGAAACAGATGGGTTTAACTGTATTTCTTTAACTACCAGAAATGCAGCACAGGGTAAAAAGGTACTTGTATTTTTAATACCCAAAATGAAGCAGATGGATTTGACTGAGATTATATTTCACTGTCACAAATGAAGCACAGGGGTTTTTTATTGTTTTTTTTTTTACATAAGAAATGGTGGATATGTCACCCCTACAATGGAACTAATGGATTTGTTGAATTTATGTCCCTGCCTGTCACATGTGCAGGCCTCAGAGGTACTTTACACCCAAAAATGGGAATTTGAAGCCCAAAAATGTAACAACAGTATTAATTGGTTTTATTTGACTGACAGGAACACAGCGTAGGCTGCAAATGTACTTTATAGCAATAAAAATTGGAATATTTCAGCAAAAAATTTAACTGTAGAATTTGGCGGTTTTATTGGACTGTCAGAGATGCAGCACAGCGCTAAAAAGTACTCTATTGCCCCCCCAAAAAAGGGTTTCTTTAACCATAAATGAAACAGATGGATTTAACTGAGATTATATTTCAATCTCACAAATGAAGTACAGGTTTTTTTTTACTTAAAAAATGGTGGATATGTCACCCTTACAATGGAACAGATGGATTTGCTGAATTTATGTGCCTGCCTGTCACATATGCAGTGCAGGCCTGAGAGGTACTTTACAACAAAAAATTTGAATATGTCACCCCACAATGGAACAGATGGATTTAACTAATTATATTTCACTCTTAGTAATGCAGCACAGGGGTACTTTACAGAACAAAATTGGGGATATCTCACCCCATGGGTCCCTGAACTCACAGAAGGTATTATTTTCCCTTCCCCTGGCACATGTGCAGTGCATCTGCACTTTTAAAATGGGTATATGTCAGCCACTGAACTACAAGAACATGATTAAATGATTATCCCTGGCACATATGCAGTGATGGTGCACTGCTGTTGCACAAAATGGTCGCCGATGCCCACCTAACTAACAGACGGATTAAAACTCTTTTTTTTACTCTCACTGGGCTCAGGGCAGGGTACAAAAATGTTGCATTGCACCTCCAAAACTAAAAACGCTGTAGATCGCTGACTTCACACCAAGTACAGATATCAGAGTCTTTCCTAATTTCTCCCTCACAGCAGCAGCATCCTATGCCTACAACTAGTAAGAGCAGAGTGACGTGCTGCGCTACGTGACTCCAGCTTATATAGAGGCTGGGTCACATGCTGCACTTGGCCAATCATAGCTATGCCATTAGAAGGCATTGCTGTGATGGCTTCTAAAGGCACACGAGTGTCACGAGGGTGTCAAGAGCCACGTCTGACTCCGTTATACCCGGGGTCAGGAAGTCGCAGCGGGTGGCTGCGCGCTCTATGTCTAGAGATCACGTTGTTTCTTAGTGATTGTTTTCTGTGTTTGCCTTGCTATCCTTTTTGTCTCACTCAGGGATCCGTAGCTTCTCCTCCTCAGCTGTTTCTTGTCTGCCACTCCCAACCTCCTTATATTCTCCTCTCACACTTCTCTAGTTGCCAGTTATAGAGCTTCCTGCCTGGACTTCTATACTGACCCACTGGAGCTGTGAATCCTGGTTGTTGTTCCAGAGTGCTACCCTCCGGATCCCTGTTGGGCTTTTTGTTGTCTCCTGTTGTCGCCCACCTGGGATTATATGTTGAGTCTGTATTGTCTGTCCTCCCCTTGGTGTTTTCCTTTAGAGCTAGTGGTGCGGACTAGTGTTCCCACCGCCCTGTTCACTATCTAGGGCTCATCTTAGGGAAAGCCAGGGTGTTAGGCACGTGATCGGCGTACGGGTGAGGAACCCGTCTAGGGACGTCAGGGCAGCCAGGTGCCAGCCGCAAGGTGAGTCAAGGGTCACCACCTTCCCTCTCACTTGGGCAGGGCCTCCCTCTTTCCCTCCCTCTGTGTCACGTATGTGATAGTCACGCCGATCGTGATAACGAGTTAAACGCTTGTTGATTGGCTGCTCTACAGCTTTTCAGCAAGCGCCATTAAATCACCGAACACCAAACTCGAAACCAAACTTTTTGCGAAAATGTTTGGGTTTGGGTCCGGGTACAAAACCCTACTAACTAGAAAATTATATCACAGTACAAAAAGCAATTGAAAGCCATTGAAAAGTCAATTCAAAGGCTCTTGTTTCCTTAACGGGATTAAGAGATTGACTGGGAATTTACTGGGAACTATAGAGGTAATTTTCTATCCAGAAATATGCCTATATCAGACGTAATTCTGGCGCACATTGCAGCGCAAGGAGGTTGGCTTATATTTAGACTGGATCAGGATACGCCGAAGTTATGTAGAGGCCAGCGTCACTTCATAACTTTGGCGGTTCCACCACCAGCTGTAGGGGTTGTTAAGACCTGTGTCTAAACCGTCAATCTTAATAAATTACCCTCTATATTTACAATTGACAGAAAGGGAAAGAGCCTGACTAGGTAGTTATTGGACACTTTATTTGCAGTACTAGGGGAGAAGGAGACTAACTGTGGAGTAGGGAGAGTAAAAAAAAAAATATAGGTGCCAATATATAGGGGCACATTAATTAAGACCGGCTTTTTAGACTCTGGTCTTAATAAGCCGCTGCGCTGGCAGTGGATCGCCAAAGTTATGTAGAGGCTCCAGATTCCTTGCTGTCCTACATTTATACCATTTATACTCCTAAACCAGGTGTAGAAAATGGTGAATGAGACAAGACTGCTGACCTGTCCCTTTTGCCGCCACATCCCTTTTTTAGACCTGGCGCGAGTGGGGAAGAAGACCCAAATTCTGCCACAACATGGCGTGTTCTTTATACTGTGGACGTGCCTGGAACTTAATGGAAAGGACGCACAATAGGATAGTATGTTCAGAATTGTATTTATAGTATAAACAGTGTGCAAATGGAGGCTCACCATGTGGGGTTGTGTTACTATAGGCACAAACCTATTGTAGGCCTATAAAACAAGATCTTGTCAACAGTTGTGCTGCCGCAGGTCGTAGTTCCTTTGGGAAGGAATGTCCAGTCCCTCCAAATTGTGCTTTGAGAGAAAAAAAAAAAAAAAAATTGGATTTCTGCTCCGGCGCTTCAAACCCAGTCTAGACAGTCTTGAGTGTAAAATCTTCTCTATTTCATTAAAATGTGCACAGAATAAGAGCAACGCGTTTTAGGGAGGCTATAGTCCCCTTCATCAGGTTAGCATTAATAATCATACAAATGGTGCAAGTAGAGGTATATATGTAGTTAAAAAAAAATGACAAAAAAACGCATCTGTGGGTGGTTACTGTCTTGTGGGACCACCCACACATTTTGTCTCATTAGCAAAAACATAATTCACTATATATCAATTTATTTCCACATAGATAAAATGAAGCAATAAAACGTTCCTTAGAATTGCTAATATGTCAATGTATTCTTGTTATTTTTGTTAATTTACGGTACTTTAATAAGTTTATTCCTTATTAACATATGGGATGGGCTGCGGCAGTACACTGTCACGTAATTGTAAGGTTCCTGATCACATGACTGGTTTCATAGCAACTAGGGATGTTATGTAGTGATCTGGCCTATCTCACATGGTCACAAGAATGTAGGCTGTCACATGGCGTCATGTTACCCTCTCGGTGGTGTGATGATGATCGCGTTAAGTCACGTGAGCTGTAGTCAGTCGTCCGGAAGTGGTAATATATTGGATCGGGTCGTGTTATTCATATGTGGTCACATGATCCGTTTCCATGGGACTAAGATGCTAACGGGAACAAAATGTATTGGAAACAAAGACCTGACATTATATGGGTTAAAAATGACCTGGCAATTGGACTGGTATTATATCTATGTAAATACATAATACATTTTAGAAAATATAAAAAAATAAAAGGACATGATATGTGTGGAAATTAATAGTGGCCGTGAAGTAGCTGTTAAATGCAAAAGTAGCATTGGAAATCAATCATGACTGAATAAATAATAAATGGAAAAAATAAAATAATAAATAATGATTTGGTAACAAATATTGAAATAAAATAAATTATTAAATAAAAAAATAAAAAATAAAAATTGATTTAAAAAAATTGTGAAAAAACTGAAAATAATGAAAAGTGAAGGGGAGGCTTAAAAATGAAAATATATATATATATATATAGGAAGAGAAGTTCAAGGCAGCACTCCTAGTAGTTAAAGTTGGGTGCCAGCGGTGAAAGCACCTTACCAAGGTGTGCAATATGAAATAAAGAATGACACCGCAGCACGTCCGTGTGGTGAAACAAGTGGGACCCTTTATTCACCTATGCGACGTTTCGGTCCGTCTACTGGGACCATTTTCAAGCAATACAACATTGTGAAGACTGTGTGTATTTATGCAGTCATAGTCAATTAACATACATAAGTGGCAATCAGTGAAACATACAAAAAACAGAGTATCTAATATATATCATGAAAATAGAAATGTGACAGGCCCGGAAGGTAGCTAAGATCAAAACCGGAATCGGTATATATAAAGCTTCCAGGTATACATATTCATTAATAATACCATAAAATTACATAAGTGACAATTAACAGTGAATCATTATCACCTGTAAAAATGTGAAATTGACAGGACCAAACGTGGAATCAGGCGTGCTCATTGATGGGAGGGTAAACTATAGAGAGTTGCGCCGCATGGATACGGCGTCCGGGAACTGCAACTGCGCATGTCAGTGACGTCACTGTGAGTGACTCACGTGATCTCTCAGTGAAACGTCACATGACAAGCGGCATTACACATCGCTATCAGGGAAATAAGTATAAAGCCAACGTCATAACAAGAAATACTGCAGTAATTCAAGGACAGTGTGGTCGGATGGCGTGCCATCTTGCGATGCACTGTCATCCGGCACCTACAGGCACGAAAAGAGGGAGGGGACAGCGGCAGCCATCACCCTCCCACTGTATTCGTCACAATTTAACCCCTTAACGGGTGAAAGTCCTCCACAGTAACTATGTAGATACACCAGTAGAAATTGTAACAATAGTGAATGTGTATAATATAATAAGCAGTAATCCAGGGATAAGCCGCACATGTCCAAAGTAAGCATCTCGCTTCCCGTTGAGCAAAGCCCATCCAACAGCAGGTCCTGAAAGTGAAGCGATAAAAGAAATATGTTATCCAAATATATTCATTAAAAACAAGAAAACAATTTTTTCAACACATACACCGGCAGGAACATAACTAAGGAAAATCATATGAAAAGCCATGGCCTATATTTTACGTTCAAGCCCATCGGTCGAATGGTTTGTAGCTTAAAAATCCATTCGGACTCGCGTTTCTTGAGCATTTTTATGCGGTCGCCACCAGTCCGCGGTAACGGAACATAATCAAGGATCATGAACTTGAGATCTCCTTCAACATGGTCCATGTCCGTGAAGTGGTGTGAAACAGGCAGGTCCTTAAGTTTTTTCCGTATGGAAAATCGGTGTTGGTTAAACCGGGACTTAAAGTCGCATGTGGTCTCGCCCATGTATAGTAATTTACAAGGGCACCATAAAACATAAATCACAAAACAAGAGTCACAGGTCAAATAAAATTTGAGGGGGTAAGAAATCCCAGTTTGTGGATGAGTGAATACTCGTCCCTTCACCATGTATTTACAATTTACACAGTGAAGGCACGGGTAACTACCACTATTTTTCGGGGCCAAAAGTCATTGCCGTGTACTTTTTTGTGAACCTATATCATTTTTGACTAATTTGTCTTTTATGTTACGAGCTCTCTTATAGGAAATGAGCGGTCTACTGCAGAGTTCGGGGATGTTTTTGTGTTCAGTTTTGAGAATTGACCAGTGTTTATTAAGTATTTTATTGACATGTGGACTTGCTTCACAAAAGGTGGAAACAAAAGGTATTCTTTGGGAATGCTCCCGTTGGATACCTTGAAACAATTCACTTCTTTCTTTCTGGTTAATGCGTTTAAGTTGTTGCTGCAATATAGAAGCTGGGTACTGTCTTTGTCTAAAGCTATGTGTCATTATCTCCAGAGTTGCATCGAGCACCGAGGTATCGCTGACTATGCGTTTAGCCCTAATAAACTGGCTGTAAGGTAATGACCGCACCATCCTCCGGGGACGAGCGCTATCAAACCTCAGGATGGTATTGCGGTCAGTAGGTTTAGTGTAAACCTCAGTGCTCAATGCACGTCCAGCACAACGCACATTCACATCCAAGAAATGTAACATATTGGTGGAAAATTCCAAGGTAAATTGTGTGTCAGGAATCAGGCTATTTAAATAATTGTGAAACAGGTGTAACTCAGAGGCAGTACCTGTCCAAATAACAAAAATATCGTCTATGTATCTCCACCACCTCAGCACATGGCTGAAGTGGTGGGACACATAGACATGCTGTTCCTCCAAATGGGAGACGACCATGTTGGCGTAAGTGGGAGCCACATTCGTCCCCATGGCCGTCCCTCTGATTTGCATGTAATAATCATCCCCGAAAAGGAAATAATTATTATGCAAAATCATGCGTAATAAGGCCAAAAAGAAAGTTTGCGCCTCAATGGTGAAGTCAGAGTTAGCTAAAGCGGATTCCACAACTGCCATCCCTATATCATGCTGTATAGAAGTATACAGACTGACGATGTCGAAAGAGGCCAAAATGGCGTCCTCCGGCATCGTCACGTCTGCTAACTTAGACAAAAAATCTGTGGTATCACTCAAATACGATCTTGAGTTGACCACATATGTCTGCAAAATTTTGTCTAGGAAGATTGAAGCATTACTAAGTAAAGAGCCACGGCCAGAAACAATAGGTCGGCCGGGTGGACACTGTAAATTTTTATGAATTTTAGGCACTAAATAAAATAAAGGGGTGACAGGATGTTCTATCTGCAGGAACTCGCTCAGTTGTTCATCAATGAGGCCGATTTGTGCATAGGTGTTAACTAATGATTTAAATTCACGTTGTATGTCAAATCTGGGATCCCTTTGGAGTTTAACATAAACCGCAGAGTCAGATAGCTGGCGGGTTGCCTCTGTCAAATACATAGCCGTATCCATGACCACTACCGCACTACCCTTGTCAGCGGACTTGATGGTAAGGTTAGTGGTCATGGATTAGCTGCTCTAGTGCCTGTAATTCCTGTTTGGAAATATTAGGGTGCTGGATGTGATCCAAGAGTCCGGATTGTTTAAGCTCTTGTATATCACCCAGTACCGTGTCTGAAAACACGTCAAATGCCTTGGAGGATATTTGAGGGGAAAATCCCTCTTGACCCTCAATCCCCAATCAGATAAACGTAATTCATGCATAGGTTGAGTAGTAACACTGTGTACATCCTGAAAATGGATTTTAAGTTTAATTAATCTAAAAAAAATACAGTAAATCAGCTTCCAATTCATACCAATTAATACTGCTAGCCGGACAAAAACTTAGACCCTTTTCGAGTAGCTGTATTTGTACCGGTGTCAATATGTGGGAAGATATATTTACCACCGTCCGTTCGGTCAGGCATTGGTCTTTCTCTGCATCTTTTGGCTTCTTGTTTTTACAGTATCGATTTCTGTTTCGACCGCCCCTTCTTGTAGCTTTTTTCCATGAGCTGGTGGAGGCCCTAAAAAAGTTGCTGGATTACCAATGTTAGAATCATCCCGCTTTTTGGTTCTTTTCTGACTCGGGTTTGGATTCGGTCGATTGCTTTCATTCCAGTTATAGACGTGGCCTGTGGTGTAGTCCATTGTGTCCCTTTGCCATTTTCCTCGCTTGGTTTCTTGAATGTCACTTTTAAGTTTATTCAGATGGGGTTGGAATTTGTTATAGTAATCATTAAAGTCCTGTGAGGACAAAGTAGCCTTTAGTGCGGCTTCATCTTCGATCTTATTCGCTGCTGTGGAAAATAAATCTTTGCGCATAAATTCAATGTTTAAAAGCATTAAATCCAGGGAGTATTTGTTGGAAATTTGTTCGTATTTCGACCGGAATTCTAGGTCATTAGAATACATAGAAGATCTTGGTTGCACACGCATCCCCCTCGGTATGCGGTTAGTTTTGACATATTCCACTAGAGTAGTGGAGTGTAATTCCAGAGTAAGGCATTTTTTAGTGTCACGTTCATACCTCTTTTTGATATCAAGCAGTGAAGGAACCGAAAGAAAGTCCACATTGCCTCCACATGCTCCCACGATTCTGTCCCTGTCGGCTTCAGTGTATGAAAAAGTGGCCGGTGAAGGCTGATTTAACAGCAGATCCATGGATGCACGTTAAGTAGATGATACTTCCTCTCAATGTAAAATGATGGGTGCCCGCTCCTGTGGTATTATGCAGGAAGAGAAGTTCAAGGCAGCACTCCTAGTAGTTAAAGTTGGGTGCCAGCGGTGAAAGCACCTTACCAAGGTGTGCAATATGAAATAAAGAATGACATTCTGTTCTTGAATTACTGCAGTATTTCTTGTTATGACGTTGGCTTTATACTTATTTCCCTGATAGCGATGTGTAATGCCGCTTGTCATGTGACGTTTCACCAAGAGATCACGTGAGTCACTCACAGTGACGTCACTAACATGCGCAGTTGCAGTTCCGGGACGCCGTATCCATGCGGTGCAACTTGATATAGTTTACCCTCCCATCATTGAGCATGCCTGATTCCACGTTTGGTCCTGTCAATTTCACATTTTTACAGGTGATAATGATTCACTGTTAATTGTCACTTATGTATTTTTATGGTATTATTAATGAATATGTATACCTGGAAGCTTTATATATACCGATTCCGGTTTTGATCTTAGCTACCTTCCGGGCCTGTCACATTTCTATTTTCATGATATATATTAGATACTCTGTTTTTTGTATGTTTCACTGATTGCCACTTATGTATGTTAATTGACTATGACTGCATAAATACACACAGTCTTCACAATGTTGTATTGCTTGAAAATGGTCCCAGTAATTGGACCGAAACGTCGCATAGGTGAATAAAGGGTCCCACTTGTTTCACCACACGGACGTGCTGCGGTGTCATTCTTTATATTATATATATATATATATATATATATATATATATATATATATATGGGATGAACTGCACGTTGTGTACATATATGGTCATACCGAGATTTCATTGTGACCATACAGAAATGTATAATATGTTACTCTCTATTTATTTTAGTGCATACTTATACGTGCACGTATGTATGCTCACATGGTTCTGTCATGTATAAAAAGATTGTATAGTCTTGCACTGTATACAATTAGTTATAGTGCGTTTATGTACACTACACTCCTTGGTGGCTACACGTTTGAAGAATGGTAAATACATGTATAAAAGAGTGCATCTTTACATATATTTCTGAACTTCTAGACAAAAACACAAACAAATGGGACATTAGAAGGGGAAAAAGATGGGTCTCGAAACATTAAGTTTAAGATATTTTTTCTTTATGTTGGATCTGTGTTTGTTCAATCTGTGTTGGTATGGTTCGTCCAACATATATTAAATTGCAAGGACATTCAAGTACATAGATGACGTTGGTTAAATAACAGTCTAGTTCTGAAAAAATTGGATAGGAGATTCCATCTCTTTTGTTCAGGAAGGACACTGTTTGGCAGATCATTAGTCAGCATAGACATCTTGATTGTCTGCATCTTTTGCTGCCTTTTTGTTTTTCATTTTTAGTGTTGTCCTTTCTATTTTCTGTATCCCTGAGATTGCTTGGAGCCAATATATTTTTCAGGGTGCACGCTCTTCTATATGTTAGTTGTGGCACTCTAAGGATGGGGTTAGTGTTGGGCACATCGCGGTGTTCGGCCGAATACTGTGTGTGCTTGAGTGCGATGCTTGAATCACCTCCCCGAGCGTTTGTTGGTTGCTACTCAGCCAATAAACGTGCAGGCAAATACTGCCATTCACTGTAATGCCGTACCCATGTTGGCTGCTGGCATTACAGTGATTGGCTGGCTGGAACGCGTCATTGGGTGTGATATAGCACCCGATGACACGTGTTCAGGCCAGTATTAGTCAGGGAGAGCTGGACAGCAGAAGAGAAAGATAGTGTAGTGATTGAAATAGCAATAATTTAGTATTTATACTTGTTATAGACCGAAAAGTCTTTTTTAAGGACTATTGTGTGTGGCAGAAATATATATTTTTAGTGCAACCTGCACTAAATTGCTATAACTTGTTAGAGACCCAAAAGTCCTATTAAGGATTATAGTTGTATCTGGCAACAATGTATATTTTTAGCACAACCTGCGCTAAATAGCTTTTAATTGTTTGGCCGCTGCAGTATCCGAAATTTCATTGACATTCTGTCAAAATTTTTTGCTGCTGGTGGCGGCGACATTACCTGCGCTACATCTCCAGTATAACGTTAGCGCATCCGAAATATAACTGACATTCAGTCTAATTTGTTTGCTGCTGGTGGCAGCGACATTACATGCGCTACATCTCCATTATAACGTTAGCGCATCTGAAATATCAGTGACAATAAATGTAATTTTTTTGATGCCGGTGGCAGCGACATTACCTGCGCTACATCTTCAGTATAACGTTAGCGCATCCTAAATATCAGTGACATTCATTCCAAATTTTTTGCTGCTGGTGGCAGCAACATTACCTGCACTACATTTCCAGTATAACATTAGCGCATCCAAAATATCAGTGACATTCAGTGTAATTTTTTTTGCCGCTGGTGACAGCGACATTATCTGCGCTACATCTCCTGAGTAACGTGTGCGCGGCCTAAAAATATCAGTGAAATCCAATGTACTTTTCTGTAGACGGTGTCTGCTGCATACAGTTACATTACCTGCGCTACATCTCCTGTATAACGTTTGCCCATCCTAAATATCAATGACATTAATTTAGTGCAATTTTTTATTAGCCGCTGGTGACAGCAACATTACTTGGGCTATATTTCCTGTTTAACGTTTGTGCATCCTAAATATCAGTAACATTCATTCAGTGTAATTTTTTATTAGGCGGTGGTGACAGCGACATTACTTGTGCTATACCTCCTTTATAACGTTTGTGCAACCTAAATATCATCGACATTAATTCAAAGTAATTTTTCATTTGGCGGTGGTTACTTGCTCTATACCTCCTGTTAAATTTGTGCGCATCCTAAAAATATCTGTGACATTCTGCGTACTTTATTTGCGCATACACTTACAAAACCTGCGCTACTGTACGTGTGACATACTTGCAAGCATAAATATCATTTAATATCAGCAAGGCGAGCAGTAAGGGACGAGGAAGATGGTGCACGCAGAGGCCGTGGCCCTGGGTACGGTGAAACTGTGCCTGATGCCAGAGAACAAGAAACACATCCACGATACCTACGGTAGCTTCATGTCCCAGTTTGCAGGGTGGAGCAGGATACCACTTTCGAAGTCAGACCAGTGCGAACAGGTGGTCAGTTGGATTGCAGCAGTTAATGCTTTGAGTCAGTTAAGCACCACCCTGTCTTTTACAAAGTCCAGTCTCAGTAGCCAAGAGTTTGGTCAAAAGAATCCTTACCCTGATACTCCTTCCACCCACCATGGAGAGTTTTTGCAAACAAGTGATCCCACACTCGGATATTCCGATGAGCTGTTTTCATCGCCAATCCTTAATTTGGGCCTCTCGCCAAGCCCGCTTGAAGGGGGACATGAGGAGATCTTGTGCCCTGATTCCCAAACTCTGGAGCATCCACAGTGAGAAGAAGATGACGGTGGGGAATGGCAATTAGTGTTTCATGAGGTGGATGATGATGATGATGAGACACAGTTGTCAATAACTGAAGTTGTTGTTAGGTCAACAAGTCAGGAGGATGACCAGAGAGAGGATGTGGAAGAGGAGGTGCTGGATGATGAAGTCACTGACCCAACATGGGAAGGTGGCAAGCCAAGTGAGGACAGCAGTACAAAGGGGAAGAGATCCGCAGCACCGCAACAGGCTGGAATAGGCAGTTAGGTGGCAAAAGAAAGAAAGCAGGCCACACCGAACAGGCCCACAACTGTTCCCCAGAGCACCCCCTTGCAGCAATCACCCTTGCCAATGGGTAGGTGTTCCGCAGTCTGGAAATTTTTTGAGGAAAGTGCAGAGGATAAAAGAATTGTCATTTGCAACTTGTGCCGTACCAAAATGAGAAGAGGCGTGAACACTAGAAAACTCACCACCACCAGTATGATCTGCCACATGGCATCAAAGCACCCTTAAAGGTGGGCTGAACGCCTGTGTCCACAACCGGTTTCTGCGGGTCACACCACTGCCTCCTCTTCCCTTATGTTGCGTGCTGGCCAATCCCCTGTCCAAGACGCAGGCCCGGATGCCTCCCGCCATGCACCTGGACCTTTGCAAGCACCATCTGCTAGCACATCCACTTCTGTGTTCCAGCACAGCATACAGATTTCTATACACCAGGCCTTTGAACAAAAGCACAAATACCCAGCCACCCACTCACAAGCCATATTACTAAATTTGCATCTTTCCAAATTGCTGGACCTGGAAATGTTGCCATTTAGGCTTGTGGACACTGAGGCTTTCCGCAGTACTTTGTCCCCAGCCGCCAATATGTTTTACAGTGTGCAGTCCCAGCCTTACACCAGCATGTGTCCTGTAACATCACTTGTGCCCTGACCAATGCAGTTATTGGGAAGGTCCACTTAACGACTGAGAAATGGAGAAGCGATTTGGCCAGGGATGCAACATTTCCCTAACGGCACACTGGGTGAACATTTTGGAGGCGGGGAGTGAGTTCTCCTCCATTTCCACCTCTGAATTATCATCTTGCAGCAAAAGTTAGACATCAGTCTGTAGCTAGAAGCAGTGTAGCACTACAGTGGGGTAGTGGCAACAGGCCGTGCTTAAACTGATCTGCTTATTTGACAATTAGCACACCGCCACTCTCGTCACTCAACCTACAACCAGGAATGGTTGAGTCTGATAATGGCTGTAACTTAGTGGCGGCTTTGGAGCTCGGCAAGCTCACACACATACCATGCCTAGCCCATGTGTTCAACCTAGTGGTTTAGCGGTTTCTCAAAACCTCCTTCTATTTGCCTAAGCTACTGGTGAAGGTGTGCCATGTGTGTGTGCATATCCGCAAGTCATCGACAGCTTCCGCTGGTCTGGCAACATTGGAGCAGCGCTTGCAATTGCCAGCTCACCGACTGTTGTGCTACGTGAGCACGCGCTGGAACTGCACATTCCACATGTTGGCTAGGCTTTGTGAGCAGCAGAGGGCAGTAGTGGAATACCAGCAGCAACATGGTCGTCGCCTTTCCAGTCAGCTTCTGCTCTTCACAAGAGGCGAGTGGGCATGGATGTCTGACCTCTGTGAGGTTTTAAGCAACTATGAGGAATCAACAGAGATGGTGAGCGGCGATAACGCTATTATCAGCGTAACCATCTCACTTCTGTGTCTACTCAGACGCTCGCTGTTTGCAATTAAGGCGGACGCTTTGCATGTGGAAGAAGTGTAAATGGGGGAACACAGTACACAGGGTGATAGCCAGACCACCCTCAGTTCGTCTTTTCAGAGCAAATTGGATGATGATGAGGAGGAGGAGCAGGAGACGTTTGCCTCCGCTTCACTATGGAAGGGTAGCTTAGGAGGAAGAAGATGAGGAGATTGAGAGTCATCCTCCTGATGAGGCCAACACCGATTACTGGTTGTTCACCATTCTCGACCCGCTATAACTTCTCATCTCTCATTCCTGTGGTGGAGAGGAGGAGCAAAATGGTGCAATTCCAGAAGGTCCAAAAATTTAAAGCTGAAAACGCTGGCTGCAGAGTACGTAGTTCCTTGGTCAAGCGAGAAGGGGAGATGACGGGTACGCACAGCAACTCCAACAGAGGCATGGCAACACGGTCCAAGGCCTGGGACAGTTTAATGACACCCCGCCAGCACACTCAACCTGATATGCGACCTAGTGTCACAAGGAGGGAACATTTTTGGAAGATGGTGAAGGAGTACGTAGCAGACCATGTCAGTATCCTCAGTGATACCTGTTTGTCTTACAAGTATTGGGTGTCCAAGCTGGACATGTGGCACAAACTGGCGCTCTGCGCCTTGGAGGTTCTGGCCTGGCCTGCCACCAGCATTTTGTCAGAGCGGGTATTTAGAGCTGCTGGGGGCATAATAACTGAAAAGCGCATCCGCCTGTCAACTGAAAATACTGACTGGTTGACTCTTATAAAAATGGACAAGGCCTGGATTGACCCTGACTTCTCTACTTCACCAGAGGAAAGCGGCTGAACATAAAGGCACTCTAAAATGTGGCTTTTATGGTGTACTGAATACACTGTATTTCCTTCCACTACTAAAAAGGGTATATGGTTTAATCTCCCTTTTCTCGTCCTTCTCCGACTCCTCCATCATATCAACATGCTTATTAGGCTGCCCTCGCTCCTAATGTTTTAGAGGGTCAGCTCAGCAGCAGGCCCTCACCCATAATGTTTTAAAGGAGTCACCAGCAGGCCCTCACCCATAATGTTTTTGAAGGTCACCACCAGCAGACCCTCACCTCTAAATTTATATTTGGTTGGCTCAGCAGCAGGCCCTCTCCCACAAAATTGTTTAAAAGGTCAGCTCGGCAGCAGGCCCTCGCCCACAAACTTTTTTAGATGGTCAGCTCGGCAGCAGGCCCTCGCTCACAATTTCTTTTGCATGGTCAGCTCGGCAGCAGGCCCTTGCCCACAACATTTTTTACATGGTCAGCTCGGTAGCAGGCCCTTGCCCACAGAATTTTTTACATAGTCAGCTCGGCAGCAGGCCCTCACCCACAACATTTTTAGATGGTCAGCTCAGCAGCAGGTCCTCGCCCCTAATGTTTAGAGGGTCCCCAGCAGGCCCTTGCTTCTAATGTTTTTGAGGTTACCAGCAGGTCATTAATCCTATTTTTTTCATGGTGTGTATGATGCCACCCTTTATGTGTAATAAAGGGTGTATTGGAGTGCTGGTTCCTTGTAATTTTTGGCAGCCCTTTCCCTTAGTGCAGAGATGGCCAACCTGTGGTACTCCAGCTGTTGTAAAACCACAACTCCCAGCATGCCCTGCTGTAGGCTGAAAGCTGAAGGCGTTCTGGGCATGCTGGGAGTTGTAGTTTTGCAACAGCTGGAGAGCCACAGGTTGGCCATCACAGGTTGGCCATCCCTGCCTTAGTGCATAGGCTTTATGAGTGTAGGAGTCCCACTATCTGAACAATTGTACCACAATGTCAATGAGGCCCTCCTTTATGTTATATACAGGTTGTATCAGAGTGCCTCTTCCTTGCAATTTCTGGCAGCACTTGCACTTCATATACAAGTAAATATACTAGAAAGAATGTTCCCTAACAATTTTTCCTCTAAAATTGATTTTATCTTCGGTTTGGTCCGTATTATTGTCAGTCCTTAAAAGTGGCGTACTACTCGGACAACATCGTTCCCATGGGAGTCCAAGATGCATCCAGACATCCTCCCCATGCTGTCCCCGAACCATTTCAGTGGTGTTTCCATCAATTTCTGACCTTTCCTTCGAACCAGACACCCTCCTCTCTTCAGAGCAGGGGGGTGTCTGGTTTAATGCTTGTGTTCTCCCATTGATTTCCATTGTGCTCGGGTGCTCGATAGAGCACCCGAGCATCCCGAGGTGTTCTACTCAAGCACCCGAGCACTTTGGTGCTCGATCGACACTAGATAGGATCCTTTTTTAGAATGTGCCAATGTTTGGCTAGGATTGATTTGCTGTATTATGTCTTTGGTTATAGGTAGTGATAAAATTTCAGTGATAACTCTCAATTTTGCTGACTTGTTTCTGTTGGGGTTCAAGACATTCCAACTGTGTTAATCTGTCTGCCTTCTCATGTACAGCAGTAATGATACTTTTAGGGTAGCCTTTTTCATGAAATCCAGTTGATAGTATTTTACTCTGGTGTTTGTAGTCTTCCTCTGATGTACAGTTTTGTCTTATTCTTTTGAATTGGCTAAACAGTATATTTTGTTTCCATTTTATGAAATGTATACTGGTGTTACGTGACCGCGTGAGATAGGACGGATCACCACATAGCATCCCTGGCTGCTATGAAACCAGTCACATGATCGGGAACCTTGCGATCGCATGACAGTGTACCGCCCCAGCCCATCCCATATATTAAAGGGCTTCTGTCACCCCACTAAAGACTTTTTTTTTCGCCTGCGCCGATGACATCACCGAAAGAGAAGATGTCATCGGCGCAGGCGCACTGAGGGAGTGCTGAGAAGGTGAGCCTCTTCATCTCAGAGCGCCTACGCCGAATGTACACAGGCGCGCGATTTTTGAAATGCTGACAGGGCCGTCCAGAGGAGGAGATCGCGGCTGGCCCTGACAATCAACACGACGACGAAGGAATTTAACTAGCCCAAAAAAAAAAATTACTTTAGTGGGGTGACAGAAGCCCTTTAATAAGGGTTAAACTTAAAAAAAGTAAATTTACAAAAATAACAATAAATTAACATATTAGCAATTCTAATGAACATTTTATTGCTTAATTTTAACTATACCCACTAGATTTGATCACTGGGTTATAATGAATACTTAGTGCTGAGAGCAGCCCAAACAATTCCATAAACTAAACACACCAAAAATTAGCACGAAACACATGTATATATAAAAATGAAAGAGTCTTTATTTAACATACATTAATTTAGCATGTATAAAAATATACTTTGTAAAAACAGCAGCAAGGAAGGGGGAAACCTTCAGTGAGGAAAAAACAACCCTAGAGGAGGCTGAGGGGTCAACACACAAGGGTATATAGATTGCAGATAGAAGCCACACACAAGCAGGCCAATAAGACAATAGAAGCCATCAGACATAAAAATCCTAAGTAAGGCATAAACAGACCTATGAGTGGAAAGGATAAACAAATAACTACCCAGGAATGCGTCTGGAACCCTCAGCCACCTCCTCCCAACATTGTTTTGCCAGTAACACCTGGCTTCTTCCTGGGATAAGAAACAATTTCACAAAGCCTCCTCTAGGGCTGTTTTTTCCACACTGAAGGTTTCCCCCTTCCTTGCTGCTGTTTTTGCAAAATAAATCAATATATAATGATATGGTTTGCATATGTTTATGCTAATGAGACAACATATGTGGGTGGTCCCACAAGACAGTAACCACCCACAGATGTGTTTTTTGGGCGTTATTTTTACTACATACAGTACAGACCAAAAGTTTGGACACACCTTCTCATTTAAAGAGTTTTCTTTCTTTTCATAACTATGAAAATTGTAGATTCACACTGAAGGCATCAAAACTTTGAAATAACACATGTGGAATTATATACATAACAAAAAAGTGTTAAAACAACTGAAAATATGTCATATTCTAGGTTCTTCAAAGTAGCCACCTTTTGCTTTGATTTCTGCTTTGCACACTCTTGGCATTCTCTTGATGAGCTTCAAGAGGTAGTCACCTGAAATGGTTTTCACTTCATAGGTGTGCCCTGTCAGGTTTAATAAGTGGGATTTCTTGCCTTATAAATCGGGTTGGGACCATCAGTTGCGTTGTGGAGAAGTCAGGTGGATACACAGCTGATAGTCCTACTGAATAGACTGTTAGAATTTGTATTATGGCAAAAAAAAAAAGCAGCTAAGTAAAGAAAAACGAGTGGCCATCATTACTTTAAGAAATGAAGGTCAATCAGTTTGAAAAATTGGGAAAACTTTGAAAGTGTCCCCAAGTGCAGTCACAAAAACCATCAAGTGCTACAAAGAAACTGGCTCACATGCAGACCGCCCCAGGAAAGGAAGACCAAGAGTCATCTCTGCTGCAGAGGATAAGTTTATCCGAGTCACCAGCCTCAGAAATCGCAGGTTAACAACAGCTCAGATTAGAGACCAGGTCAATGCCACACAGAGTTCTAGCAGCAGACACATCTCTAGAACAACTGTTAAGAGGAGACTGTGTGAATCAGGCCTTCATGGTAGAATATCTGCTAGGAAACCACTGCTAAGGACAGGCAACAAGCAGAAGAGACTTGTTTGGGCTAAAGAACACAAGAAATCGACATTAGACCAGTGGAAATCTGTGCTTTGGTCTGATGAGTCCAAATTTGAGATCTTTGGTTCAAACCACGGTGTCTTTGTGCGACGCAGAAAAGGTGAAGGGATGGATCTACGTGCCTGGTTCCCACCGTGAAGCATGGGGGAGGAGGTGTGATGGTGTGGGGGTGCTTTGCTGGTGACACTGTTGGGGATTTATTCAAAATTGAAGGCATTCTGAACCAGCATGGCTACCACAGCATCTTGCAGTGGCATGCTATTCCATCTGGTTTGCGTTTTGTTGGACCATCATTTATTTTTCAACAGGACAATGACCCCAAACACACCTCCAGGCTGTGTAAGAGCTATTTCACCATGAAGGAGAGTGATGGGGTGCTGCGCCAGATGACCTGTCCTCCACAGTCACCGGACCTGAACCCAATTCGAGATGGTTTGGGGTGAGCTGGACCACAGAGTGAAGGCAAAAGGGCCAACAAGTGCTAAGCATCTCTGGGAACTCCTTCAAGACTGTTGGAAGACCATTTCAGGTGACTACCTCTTGAAGCTCATCAAGAGAATGCCAAGAGTGTGCAAAGCAGTAATCAAAGCAAAAGGTGGCTACTTTGAAGAACCTAGAATATGACATATTTTTAGTTGTTTCACACTTTTTTGTTATGTATATAATTCCACATGTGTTAATTCATAGTTTTGATGCCTTCAGTATGAATCTACAATTTTCATAGTTATGAAAATAAAGAAAACTCTTTGAATGAGAAGGTGTGTCCAATAAGGCTAACCTGATGAAGGAGACTATAGCCTCCCCGAAATGCATTGTTCTTATTCTGTGCACATTTTAATGAAATAAAGAAGATTTTACATTCAAGACTGTCTACACTGGGTTTTGAAGCGTTAGAGCAGGAATCTGAGGATTTTTTTTCTCTCGCAACATTGCATGTGTCAGAATCTGCGCCAAATATCCACCACAAAAGTGGTGCATATCTGTTTGTAAATGACCCCCTTAGTACATATAAGGGGTTTTAGAAGATATAGGCAGAATTATTATTTTTTTTATTATGTGGCGCAGCCTAGCAGAGATTCATAGTCATGCCGAGGGGAAGAGAAAGCTTGAAAAATTATGGAATGGTATATTTTTGGGTGTAAAAAAATATAAGGTAGTTAAAAATAGTGGTTTCTGATCTTTTGGTCCTTTTTATATTAACTTGATTTGCGGGAAAACCCCTTTAACTCTTTCTGTGCATCAGAAAAATGGAGCCCTGATCACGTGAATTATTCACCACGTTTTTTATCTATTTATTTTACTCACTTATATAGCACTGACATATTTCAAAAATTTTCACACTAGACTCAATAAACTACATTGTACATGAACACTATAGCTATTCACTAAAGCTTCTAGGCTTGCTGCTTTTTTTTTTTTAATTCCTTTCATAATACAAAATTAAAATTTACTTTGACAATACAAAATCTGAGTTCAAGAATACAAAATCTGCTAAAAAAAATTCAATATAACAAGTAATATACAATAATTAATAGAGACAGTTCTACAATTTTAAAGTAATCTGTTCCATTTTGGAAGTTCCGCGGCTTCTCATCGAACTTCACAATAGATTTAACACAGACTTTGTCATTGTCTATCTAAATTAACTTACCCCCCACCTTAAACGGACCCTTTACACAGACCAATTATCATCCAGATGAGCGCTTACAAGTATTCATAGGAACACTCGTTAGTGACTATCTGGCAGTGCATACTGTGGAGGAGATTGCTGCATGTAAACGCCGTGATCGCCTTCACGAGATTAGCCCTTGTAAAGGGCCTTTAGCCAATTTGTTAGTAAGGATGACATTTACATTAGTTCGTAGAATACCTCCCTCTTCTGGTGGGATTCAGTTGACGGACCTGCTCACACAGCGCTGAACACTCCTGATTACCAAACAAAGCTACTGTATGAATCATTTCACAGCATTGAGTCTCATAACAGATGTCCAGCAGTAGTATCAGTAGTACAGAAAGCCTGGCTTTAGACCGGAACCCTTAGGAAACCCTTTATGACTTAATGAAGCAGCATTCTGATCTGTTTGAAACTGATGAAAGCCATATGGCTAATGTGAACATAGTCTTATGCAATCTGACTGTATAATAGTATGTTGATCTGTTTATCTCATATTTGTTCATAAAGGTATATACCTAAAATCTTGACTACTTGTACATATGTGGTATTTCATATGTGACTGATGCAACAGCATAGATATAGGGCATCTGTCAGCAGATTTGTACCTATGACACTGGCTGACCTGTTACATGTGCACTAATGTGCCCGCATTGCTGGGAAAAATGACATTTTAATGTCTGCATATGAGCCTTTAGGAGCAATGGGGGCGTTGCCCTTACACCTAAAGGCTCTGCTCTCTCTGCAACTGCCGCGCCCTCCACTTTGATTAACAGGGCTAGGTTTGATTGTTTTCACTGTCTAACTTCAACAATCAAAGTGCAGAGGGCACGGCAGTTACAGAGAGAGAAGAGCCTCTAGGTGTAATGGCAACGCCCCTGTTGCTCCTTTAGGCTAATTTGCATATATTAAAACATCATTCTTCTCAGAAATGTGGGCACACATGAACATGGGACCAACACAGATGCCTTCAGCTGCCAAGTGTACATGTAAAAGGTCAGCCAGTTTCATAGGTGCAAATCTGCTGACAGAGGAATTGATAGGAAAGTTATACAAAACTACTTTTTACTCTAAATTGTATTTTTATCAATTTTTTTCAGACATTTATGGCATGTCCTGTAGGTATGTCATAAACATCTACAGTAGGAATATTCCTGTCAGGACAGAAGGACATATTCCCATTACACTATACAAAGTTTGCAATATAACTCTAGTAAAAACTCTGAAATAATGCAAAACCTATACAAAGTGCATATTCAAAAAACATAAAAAAGAGAATTTTGTGAAAATGGAAATAACATTTTGGCTGGTTCTTTCCTTATTTTAATTGTATCCCTTTGTCATCCCTTCACATATTTGACCATAAGCAGGGTGCAGAAGAAAATAGTGTTCTCTTAAGGAATAGAAAACCAATATAGATGCAGAGTACTTCCGCTCAAAATTCTAGATTTATCTTTGTTGCTCAAACATAGCAGCCAGGCTATATATTAAAAAAGCATTCTAGATGCAAATACGTACAACATAAAATAAACTTTATGGTATTACACAAGGCTAGAAAGAATTATTTACCATAGCACTACATACAATATATTATCTCCATTGCATTGTCCACAATATCTATTTTCTTGAGATTTTATTTGATTCTGTACAGGTTAGATCTTCATATTCTTCCTATTCATCAAAAAGGGGAATATGAAAGTGTATAAATAATGTATGGCGGTAGGACACAAACAATGTAGTCAAGAACTCAAGTCAAAGTTGAACAGTAGACAACTTCTTTGGAAGGTATTTGGATATAGGGGGTCATTTACTATACAGAAATATATATGCCTATATTAGGCTATTTCTGGTGCAGATTGCGGCACAAAGATTATTTGCATTGCAATCTGTGACTTTTCCTTGCTCACGCTAGGTCTAAAAGTGGGCATGGTGTGGGCGGGGAAGGGGACGGGATGGCAGGCCTGACTCATTCATCATTTTCTATTCCTGTTTAGTCTGCTAAATGTGTTCTGCAATGACGGATATAAGTGATGAAAATACTGGATGCCCTGCTGCTTATGTCTTACCTACAGTGTGATCACAAGCCTCCGATGCTAATACAGTGGTCCCTCAAGTTACAATATTAATTGGTTTCATGAGGGCCATTGTAAATAGAAAATATTGTAACATGAGTCCATAAATCTATAGAATAATGATTGGTTTCAAAGACACAAAATGTCACCCAAAATAAAAGGAAATGAAGATTCAAGAAATATAAGCACATAGCTAAAACAGATAAAGCAAGTCCAAGAGTTGCTGGACGCTGTAAATCACTTTAGATATAGAGAACAGGAGCTTCTTCAGGTGCACTAGAAAATAAAAAGGAGCCACCCTCATTTGCTGTATTCTGAGGCCACTGTAACATGAGGGACCGCTTTATAGTCAATGCCATCATATATGTACTTAATGCGGGGACTATAAGGCAACTTTGGTCGTGACAAGTTACAGTATAGCAGTTCAGCCTCAAAACATAAAGGAACTGAATTAGGAAACGACACAACTCACAAGTAGCCTTGACATTGACCCCAAAATCACAAAATGTTCAGCAATGCTAGATTTTTGTCTACTCTGACGTCGGGAACAAGGCAATGTCTGAATCACACTGTAACCCCAGTTCTGTTATGGGACTTGAGACAACACTACTACCTAGTACCTTATTCTACTAATGCTTGTCACAATTACAGCCAAAGTCACCATGAAGCCCCAACTTAACTCGAAACTCCTAAGATTGCTCTCTTCTTATATAGCAGAAGGAGTATGTATCCCTCAACCCACAGGGCTTAAGCAGACCCAGTTGATTCCCCCACCCCTGAGATATAGTCCACCATTACAGAGAAACCTTATAATGGCACCAATAGTAGGGAACCATAATACATGATCTGCAGCTACACAGGCTTAATGCAAATGGTTTTGTTTTTGTTTGGTGCACAAACCATTAAACTAGACTGAACTTGAGTACAGTAGGTAATCATTGCTTAGGTAGGTTCAATAGCTCTAACTAGTTTAGATTGGTTGTCCATGTGACACACACTGGAAAACGGCATCTAGACACACAACACAATAGCAGTTGTTTTTCAGAAATGTGGATCTTATTTTTAACTTTACAACTGGAAATAATGTACAAAAATACAGTATGTTTTAAAAGCTTAACAATTACCCAGAACACCTGTGCAGCATTAACCAATGTACCAGCACTGAGCCCTTCAGACTGCCATGCTTCTCTCTGGGCTCATATGCCATTGTTTATTCTGTTGTGTAGAAGTGAGATTTCTGGAGCTAAGCTCCAGCCTCCAGCAGTTCCTGATAAGGGTGTGCACATGGACAACAATTTAACTAACAGCTTAGGTGTTTAGTTGCAAAACTGAGTGTAAGAATTAGATATGTCTCTGATGAATAAGGCAAAGGTACAAAAGATGCCGGATAATGTTTGGCATTTAAAATACATAATAAATATTTTTAAATGATTGTGACCTGTCATTCATTGCATCAATAAGAACTGATTCCATTTCTTCAATTTTTACTCCATTTATGTCATATGCAACAATACCTATACAGGTGAAACTAGAAAAATTTAAATATTGTTTAAAAGTCCATTTATTTAAGTAATGCAAATTAAAAGGAATTGCAGTAATGCAGCTTAAAATTCAAATTTTGTGAAAAGGTTCAATATTCTAGGCTCAAAGTGTCACACTCTAGTCAACTAATTAACCCATACCCCCTGAGCAAAGGGGACCTCAAAATTGTGACTTTGGGGTTTCGTAAGCTGTAAGCCATAATCATCCAAATTATAACAAATAAAGGCCTGAAATATCTCGCTTTGCATGTAATGAGTCTCTCATATGTTAGTTTCACCTTTAAGTTGCATTACTGAAATAAATAAACTTTGCACAATATTCAAATTTTTCGTGTTTCACCTGTATATGGAACAGCATACAATGCATAGCTTTATAGTTATTGTGGATACTAACCTCTATAAAAAAAAAAAGAGTATACGTTAATAAGAGTCCCCAGATCAGCACTGTTATCAATTAGTCAGAGCACAGATTGACAAAAAAAAAAAGAGTATGTCCGCCTACTGATGGTAGTAGGTACTTTGTAATTCTATATTTCTCCTGTGGAGGCGCTGTAGGGGAACTGAATATTCACTACTAGTTTTCCGGATATATTGAAACAGGGTGTTCCATCAAGGAAGGGACTGTCCAAATAGGAAAATCCCTCTAAATATTTGCAGACCTTGGAGGTACCAAATAACCTTTATCACTTCAAGCATTGTGACAAAATGGCCTGGAAATAATTAGCAACTCAAATTGGTGTCATTTGTTAATCATCTTTGTCATTAACAGTGGTTTATACTGTAATTGTCTTGTGCTGTGAGATTATTAGCACATGTACAATAATTTGAAATATACTATGGGGTCTTAATAACCCCTATAGGTGGCAGTGGATCTGCTAAAGTTATGAAGAGGCGCTGGTTTCTACATAACGTTGGCGCATCTAGCGCCAGTTCTAAATGTAAGACAGCTTCCTGTTTTAGGCGTAGAAAATTATGAAGGAGATGGGCCTGCTGACCCGTCCCCGTCCACACCATGCCCACTTTTTAGAACAGGCGAGAGTGAGGAAAAGTCACAGATTGCGGTGCAACAAACCTTTTTACTGCATTCTGCTCCAGAAATACACCTCATATAGGTGTATTTCTGGATAATAAATGACCCCTTATAGTTGTACAATGCAATTGTATGAACTATTAAAAAAAAAATGCTGTCTCATTACTTAAACAGCACATCTATATGTGTCTTTAGCTTGAATGACTATTTTAGACATATTTTGTTTTATGTCTTAGCACAAGTAATACATTAACGTAAGAACCCTGAAGCAATTTATATTCCATGTTTTGCAAAAGAAAATTGCATGCACCTCATTCAGTCGACAGATGAAGTCATCAAAACTATTCAATCTTTGTCACTAATGGACTAAATCCCTAGGATGAATTGTCAAATCAAAAACAAAAAATGTCCCACAACTGCATTATGTCCTGATCTGGAACTTATTGTAAAGCCCTATTATTCAATTACCTTAAAGTTTCTATATATACCTCAAAAATCAAAGAATGTGCTGTAGGATATTGACATATCACTGCTATCTCCCACATGTACCTTGCCGACAGATACATAAAAACATATAGTGATTTAAAGGATTGCTGACAACCAAAGACATCTGTACATATTGCAATTATCTTCAATACATGCTTTATCGGGGCCTGAAGAGAATAAGAGGAGAGAGAGAACCACTGTCACTTTGGTTCTGATAAATATATGAAGGTTTATGTTGTTTATTGAGTTATAGAACTGATTCATAACGTTATATTTAATCATCTGTACACATCTATCCTTTGTTCTGTTAGAATTTGAAGTTCATGTCCTTCCACTAACAGATATAGTGCTGGTCTCCTTTATATATACTGCTAACTGTAATGTCTTTAATGTATCAAAATGTGTGCGACATAAGATCTATACCCTCACAAAAATGTTGAACAGTGTAGCCAACTTGTAAGTTACACTACATAGAGACAATGTTTAATGTATTACAATATCAATATAAAATCACAGATGAATGGGTAACGGAAAAAAGTGAAAAAAAATTGAAACTGTACCTAGAACACACAGCAAACTAAAGAATATTTTAAGTTTAGATATTTCTACAGGGTGGGCCATTTATATGGATGCACCTTAATAAAATGAGAATGGTTGGTGATATTAACTTCCTGTTTGTAGCACATTAGTATATGTGAGGGGGGAAACTTTTCAAGATGGGTGGTGACCATGGCGGCCATTTTGAAGTTGGCCATTTTGAATCAATTTTTTGTTTTTTCAATAGGAAGAGGGTCATGTGACACATCAAACTTATTGGGAATTTCACAAGAAAAACTATGGTTTTAACGTAACTTTATTCTTTCATGAGTTATTTACAAGTTTCTGACCACTTATAAAATGTGTTCAATGTGCTGCCCATTGTGTTGGATTGTCAATGCAACCCTCATCTCCCACTCTTCACACACTGATAGCAACACCACAGGAGAAATGCTAGCACAGGCTTCCAGTATCCGTAGTTTCAGGTGCTGCACATCTCGTATCTTCACAGCATAGACAATTGCTGTGAAGATACAAGATGTGCAGCACCTGAAACTACGGATACTGGAATCCTGTGCTAGCATTTCTCCTGCGGTGTTGCTATCAGTGTGTGAAGAGTGGGAGAAGAGGGTTGCATTGACAATCCAACACAATGGGCAGCACATTGAACACATTTTATAAGTGGTCAGAAACTTGTAAAAAACTCATGAAAGAATAAAGTTATGTTAAAACCAAGCACACCATTGTTTTTCTTGTGAGATTCACAATACGTTTGATGTGTCACATGACCCTCTTCCTATTGAAAAAACAAAAGTTGGTTTCAAAATGTCCGACTTCAAAATGGCCGCCATGGTCACCACCCATCTTGAAAAGTTTCCCCCCTCACATATACTAATGTGCCACAAACAGAAAGTTAATATCACCAACCATTCCCATTTTATTAAGGTGTATCCATATAAATGGCCCACCCTGTACTATTAATTAGTGATGAGCAGCAAGGGTTATATTTGAATTTGTGATATTTTGCAAATATTTTGTAAAATATTCGTCATATAGTTACAAATTCATATTTTCATTATATTCTACATACTTTTTTTTACGAAAAAATCGACAAGGTAATGATTGCGTAATATGCAAATATTGCGCTCTCAATACAGGCGTGGGTCAAAAATGAATATATAGCACTATAGAATATAGTGCTATATATTCGTAATGATGAATATTCATCATTTTTTTCCATCTGAACACATGATTCCTCCCTGCTTCTTGCTTGTGGGCCAATGACATCATTGGCCCGCAAGCAACTTAAGCAGGGAGGAATCATGGCTTCAGATGGAAAAACAATGACAAATATTCTAAAAAACGAATACAGTCCTGATCAAAAGTTTAAGACAACTTCCAAACGTAAACTCAGTAATGAGTAGCTCCGCCGTTATTATTGTTGATCACTTCAAACATTAGTTTCGGCATGCTTGATGCAAGCGTTTCCATGCGGTGAGTGGGAACATTTCTCCAAGTGGTGAAGACGGCCACACGAAGTCCATCTACTGTCTGGAACTGTTGTCCATTTTTGTAAACTTCCCTTGCCATCCAAAGGTTCCCAATTGGATTTAGATCAGGGGAACACGCAGGATGGGCCAAAAGAGTGATGTTATTCTCCTGGAAGAAGTCCCTTGTCCGGCGGGCATTGTGTACTGTAGCGTTGTCCTATTGAAAAACCTAGTCATTACCACACAGACGACGGCCCTCAGTCATGAGGAATGCTCTCTGCAACATCTGGACAAAGCCAGCGGCCGTTTGACGCCCCTGCACTTCCTGAAGCTCCATTGTTCCACTGAAGGAAAAAGCACCCCAAACCATTATGGTGCCCCCTCCACTGTGGCACGTAGAAAACATCTCAGGTGGGATCTGCTAGTCATGCTAGTAACGTTGGAAACCATCAGGGTTAAATTTTTTCTCATCAGAGAATAAAACTTTCTTCCACCTTTGAATGTCCCATGTTTGGTGCTCTCTTGCAAAGTCCAAACGAGCAGTTTTCTGGCGTTCAAGGAGACGAGGTCTTTGAACAAGTTTTTTGTTTTTTAAAGCCCTTCAGTCTCAGATGCCATCTGATGGTTATGGGGCTGCAGTCAAGACCAGTAAGGGCCTTAATTTGGGTTGAGGATCGTCCAGTGTCTTGACGGAGAGCCAGTTGGATCCTCCGGCTCAGTGCTGGTGACATATTTTGGAGTCTTCCACTTGACATTTTTGTTCCATAACCATCAGGATCATTTAAGAAATTCCAAATGACTGTCTTACTGCGTCCCACCTCAGCAGCGATGGCATGCTGTGAGAGACCCTGCTTATGCAGTTCAACAACCTGACCACGTTCCAAAAGGGAGAGTTTTTTGCCTTTGCCATCACAACTAGGGATGAGCGAACCCGAACTGTATAGTTCGGGTTCGTACCGAATTTTGGGGTGTCCGTGACACGGACCCGAACCCGGACATTTTCGTAAAAGTCCGGGTTCGGGTTCGGTGTTCGTCGCTTTCTTCGCGCTTTTGTGACGCTTTCTTGGCGCTTTTTGAAAGGCTGCAAAGCAGCCAATCAACAAGCGTCATACTACTTGCCCCAAGAGGCCATCACAGCCATGCCTACTATTGGCATGGCTGTGATTGGCCAGAGCACCATGTGACCCAGCCTCTATTTAAGCTGGAGTCACATAGCGCCGCCCGTCACTCTGCTCTGATTAGCGTAGGGAGAGGTTGCGGCTGCGACAGTAGGGCGAGATTAGGCAGATTAACTCCTCCAAAGGACTTGATTAACTGATCGATCTGCAGCTGTGGATCATTGAGCTGCTGATCCTCAATTGCTCACTGTTTTTAGGCTGCACAGACCGTTTGTCAGTCTCATTTTTCTGGGGTGATCGGCGGCCATTTTGTGTCTTGTGGTGCGCCAGCACAAGCTGCGACCAAGTGCATTTAACCCTCAATGGTGTGGTTGTTTTTTGGCTAAAGCCTACATCAGGGTGAAGCTGTGACACCAAGTGCATTTAACCAGCAATAGTCTGTTCATTTTTTGGCCATATACAAAATCAGGGGCAAGCTGCGCCTGTCACCAAGTGCATTTAACCCTCAATGGTGTGGTTGTTTTTTGGCTAAAGCCTACATCAGGGTGAAGCTGTCACACCAAGTGCATTTAACCAGCAATAGTCTGTTCATTTTTTGGCCATATACAAAATCAGGGGCAAGCTGCGCCTGTCACCAAGTGCATTTAACCCTCAATGGTGTGGTTGTTTTTTGGCTAAAGCCTACATCAGGGTGAAGCTGTCACACCAAGTGCATTTAACCAGCAATAGTCTGTTCATTTTTTGGCCATATACAAAATCAGGGGCAAGCTGCGCCTGTCACCAAGTGCATTTAACCCTCAATGGTGTGGTTGTTTTTTGGCTAAAGCCTACATCAGGGTGAAGCTGTCACACCAAGTGCATTTAACCAGCAATAGTCTGTTCATTTTTTGGCCATATCCCAGTCTAATTCTGTCACTAAATCCATACCGGTCACCCAGCGCCTAAATACTAGGCCTCAAATTTATATCCAGCTAAATCTGTCCCTAGTGCTGTAGCTGGGCGAGTTATTTAGTGTCCGTTCAAGCACATTTCTTGTTCTGGGTTGAAATACAATTCCCAATTTAGCAATTTCATAATTTAGTGGTTCCTGCTATATCAGAGCTCTTTGAAATCTATCCCAAAAAGGGTATATAATATTGAAGGTGCACATAGGGTCATTCAGAGTAACTTCACACACACCCGCTACTGTGTATTTCCAAGTCTAATTCTGTCACTAAATCCATACCGGTGACCCAGCGCCTAAATACTAGGCCTCAAATTTAATTCCCTCTAAATCTCTCGTTACCCACCGCTGTACTGTTGTTGCTGGGCAAGATATTTAGTGTCCGTCAAAGCACATTTTTTGTTCTGGGTTGAAGTACAATTCCCAATTTAGCAATTTCATAATTTAGTGGTTTCTGCTATATCAGAGCTATTTGAAATCTATCCCAAAAAGGGTATATAATATTGAAGGTGCACATAGGGTCATTCAGAATAACTTCACACACACCCGCTACTGTGTATTTCCAAGTCTAATTCTGTCACTAAACCCATACCTGTCACCCAGCGCCTAAATACTAGGCCTCAAATTTAAATCCCTCTAAATCTCTCGTTACCGTTGTCCTGTTGTAGCTGGGAAAGTTATTTAGTGCCCGTCAAAGCACATTTTTTGTTCTGGGTTGAAGTACAATTCCCAATTTAGCAATTTCATAATTTAGTGGTTCCTGCTATATCAGAGCTATTTGAAATCTATCCCAAAAAGGGTATATAATATTGAAGGTGCACATAGGGTCATTCAGAATAACTTCACACACACCCGCTACTGTGTATTTCCAAGTCTAATTCTGTCACTAAATCCATACCGGTGACCCAGCGCCTAAATACTAGGCCTCAAATTTAATTCCCTCTAAATCTCTCGTTACCCACCGCTGTACTGTTGTTGCTGGGCAAGATATTTAGTGTCCGTCAAAGCACATTTTTTGTTCTGGGTTGAAGTACAATTCCCAATTTAGCAATTTCATAATTTAGTGGTTTCTGCTATATCAGAGCTATTTGAAATCTATCCCTAAAAGGGTATATAATATTGAAGGTGCACATAGGGTCATTCAGAATAACTTCACACACACCCGCTACTGTGTATTTCCAAGTCTAATTCTGTCACTAAACCCATACCTGTCACCCAGCGCCTAAATACTAGGCCTCAAATTTATATCCAGCTAAATCTGTCCCTAGTGCTGTAGCTGGGCGAGTTATTTAGTGTCCGTTCAAGCACATTTCTTGTTCTGGGTTGAAATACAATTCCCAATTTAGCAATTTCATAATTTAGTGGTTCCTGCTATATCAGAGCTCTTTGAAATCTATCCCAAAAAGGGTATATAATATTGAAGGTGCACATAGGGTCATTCAGAGTAACTTCACACACACCCGCTACTGTGTATTTCCAAGTCTAATTCTGTCACTAAATCCATACCGGTGACCCAGCGCCTAAATACTAGGCCTCAAATTTAATTCCCTCTAAATCTCTCGTTACCCACCGCTGTACTGTTGTTGCTGGGCAAGATATTTAGTGTCCGTCAAAGCACATTTTTTGTTCTGGGTTGAAGTACAATTCCCAATTTAGCAATTTCATAATTTAGTGGTTTCTGCTATATCAGAGCTATTTGAAATCTATCCCAAAAAGGGTATATAATATTGAAGGTGCACATAGGGTCATTCAGAATAACTTCACACACACCCGCTACTGTGTATTTCCAAGTCTAATTCTGTCACTAAACCCATACCTGTCACCCAGCGCCTAAATACTAGGCCTCAAATTTAAATCCCTCTAAATCTCTCGTTACCGTTGTCCTGTTGTAGCTGGGAAAGTTATTTAGTGCCCGTCAAAGCACATTTTTTGTTCTGGGTTGAAGTACAATTCCCAATTTAGCAATTTCATAATTTAGTGGTTCCTGCTATATCAGAGCTATTTGAAATCTATCCCAAAAAGGGTATATAATATTGAAGGTGCACATAGGGTCATTCAGAATAACTTCACACACACCCGCTACTGTGTATTTCCAAGTCTAATTCTGTCACTAAATCCATACCGGTGACCCAGCGCCTAAATACTAGGCCTCAAATTTAATTCCCTCTAAATCTCTCGTTACCCACCGCTGTACTGTTGTTGCTGGGCAAGATATTTAGTGTCCGTCAAAGCACATTTTTTGTTCTGGGTTGAAGTACAATTCCCAATTTAGCAATTTCATAATTTAGTGGTTTCTGCTATATCAGAGCTATTTGAAATCTATCCCTAAAAGGGTATATAATATTGAAGGTGCACATAGGGTCATTCAGAATAACTTCACACACACCCGCTACTGTGTATTTCCAAGTCTAATTCTGTCACTAAACCCATACCTGTCACCCAGCGCCTAAATACTAGGCCTCAAATTTATATCCAGCTAAATCTGTCCCTAGTGCTGTAGCTGGGCGAGTTATTTAGTGTCCGTTCAAGCACATTTCTTGTTCTGGGTTGAAATACAATTCCCAATTTAGCAATTTCATAATTTAGTGGTTCCTGCTATATCAGAGCTCTTTGAAATCTATCCCAAAAAGGGTATATAATATTGAAGGTGCACATAGGGTCATTCAGAGTAACTTCACACACACCCGCTACTGTGTATTTCCAAGTCTAATTCTGTCACTAAATCCATACCGGTGACCCAGCGCCTAAATACTAGGCCTCAAATTTAATTCCCTCTAAATCTCTCGTTACCCACCGCTGTACTGTTGTTGCTGGGCAAGATATTTAGTGTCCGTCAAAGCACATTTTTTGTTCTGGGTTGAAGTACAATTCCCAATTTAGCAATTTCATAATTTAGTGGTTTCTGCTATATCAGAGCTATTTGAAATCTATCCCAAAAAGGGTATATAATATTGAAGGTGCACATAGGGTCATTCAGAATAACTTCACACACACCCGCTACTGTGTATTTCCAAGTCTAATTCTGTCACTAAACCCATACCTGTCACCCAGCGCCTAAATACTAGGCCTCAAATTTAAATCCCTCTAAATCTCTCGTTACCGTTGTCCTGTTGTAGCTGGGAAAGTTATTTAGTGCCCGTCAAAGCACATTTTTTGTTCTGGGTTGAAGTACAATTCCCAATTTAGCAATTTCATAATTTAGTGGTTCCTGCTATATCAGAGCTATTTGAAATCTATCCCAAAAAGGGTATATAATATTGAAGGTGCACATAGGGTCATTCAGAATAACTTCACACACACCCGCTACTGTGTATTTCCAAGTCTAATTCTGTCACTAAATCCATACCGGTGACCCAGCGCCTAAATACTAGGCCTCAAATTTAATTCCCTCTAAATCTCTCGTTACCCACCGGTGTACTGTTGTTGCTGGGCAAGATATTTAGTGTCCGTCAAAGCACATTTTTTGTTCTGGGTTGAAGTACAATTCCCAATTTAGCAATTTCATAATTTAGTGGTTTCTGCTATATCAGAGCTATTTGAAATCTATCCCTAAAAGGGTATATAATATTGAAGGTGCACATAGGGTCATTCAGAATAACTTCACACACACCCGCTACTGTGTATTTCCAAGTCTAATTCTGTCACTAAACCCATACCTGTCACCCAGCGCCTAAATACTAGGCCTCAAATTTAAATCCCTCTAAATCTCTCGTTACCGTTGTCCTGTTGTAGCTGGGAAAGTTATTTAGTGCCCGTCAAAGCACATTTTTTGTTCTGGGTTGAAGTACAATTCCCAATTTAGCAATTTCATAATTTAGTGGTTCCTGCTATATCAGAGCTATTTGAAATCTATCCCAAAAAGGGTATATAATATTGAAGGTGCACATTGGGTCATTCAGAATAACTTCACACACACGCTTCTGTGCATTTCCAAGTCTAATTCTGTCACTAAATCCATACCGGTGACCCAGCGCCTAAATACTAGGCCTCAAATTTAATTCCCTCTAAATCTCTCGTTACCCACCGCTGTACTGTTGTTGCTGGGCAAGATATTTAGTGTCCGTCAAAGCACATTTTTTGTTCTGGGTTGAAGTACAATTCCCAATTTAGCAATTTCATAATTTAGTGGTTTCTGCTATATCAGAGCTATTTGAAATCTATCCCTAAAAGGGTATATAATATTGAAGGTGCACATAGGGTCATTCAGAATAACTTCACACACACCCGCTACTGTGTATTTCCAAGTCTAATTCTGTCACTAAATCCATACCGGTGACCCAGCGCCTAAATACTAGGCCTCAAATTTAATTCCCTCTAAATCTCTCGTTACCCACCGTTGTACTGTTGTTGCTGGGCAAGATATTTAGTGTCCGTCAAAGCACATTTTTTGTTCTGGGTTGAAGTACAATTCCCAATTTAGCAATTTCATAATTTAGTGGTTTCTGCTATATCAGAGCTATTTGAAATCTATCCCTAAAAGGGTATATAATATTCAAGGTGCACATTGGGTCATTCAGAATAACTTCACACACACACGCTTCTGTGCATTTCCAAGTCTAATTCTGTCACTAAATCCATACCGGTCACCCAGCGCCTAAATACTAGGCCTCAAATTTATATCCCGCTGAATTTGAATACAATACATTGGGCCAAATAATATATTTGTTGTTGTGGTGAACCATAACAATGAGAAAAACATCTAGTAAGGGACGCGGACGTGGACATGGTCGTGGTGGTGTTAGTGGACCCTCTGGTGCTGGGAGAGGACGTGGCCGTTCTGCCACATCCACACGTCCTAGTGTACCAACTACCTCAGGTCCCAGTAGCCGCCAGAATTTACAGCGATATATGGTGGGGCCCAATGCCGTTCTAAGGATGGTAAGGCCTGAGCAGGTACAGGCATTAGTCAATTGGGTGGCCGACAGTGGATCCAGCACGTTCACATTATCTCCCACCCAGTCTTCTGCAGAAAGCGCACAGATGGCGCCTGAAAACCAACCCCATCAGTCTGTCACATCACCCCCATGCATACCAGGGAAACTGTCTCAGCCTCAAGTTATGCAGCAGTCTCTTATGCTGTTTGAAGACTCCGCTGGCAGGGTTTCCCAAGGGCATCCACCTAGCCCTTCCCCAGCGGTGAAAGACATAGAATGCACTGACGCACAACCACTTATGTTTCCTGATGATGAGGACATGGGAATACCACCTCAGCATGTCTCTGATGATGACGAAACACAGGTGCCAACTGCTGCGTCTTTCTGCAGTGTGCAGACTGAACAGGAGGTCAGGGATCAAGACTGGGTGGAAGACGATGCAGGGGACGATGAGGTCCTAGACCCCACATGGAATGAAGGTCGTGCCACTGACTTTCACAGTTCGGAGGAAGAGGCAGTGGTGAGACCGAGCCAACAGCGTAGCAAAAGAGGGAGCAGTGGGCAAAAGCAGAACACCCGCCGCCAAGAGACTCCGCCTGCTACTGACCGCCGCCATCTGGGACCGAGCACCCCAAAGGCAGCTTCAAGGAGTTCCCTGGCATGGCACTTCTTCAAACAATGTGCTGACGACAAGACCCGAGTGGTTTGCACGCTGTGCCATCAGAGCCTGAAGCGAGGCATTAACGTTCTGAACCTGAGCACAACCTGCATGACCAGGCACCTGCATGCAAAGCATGAACTGCAGTGGAGTAAACACCTTAAAACCAAGGAAGTCACTCAGGCTCCCCCTGCTACCTCTTCTGCTGCTGCCGCCTCGGCCTATTCTGCTGCTGCCGCCTCGGCCTCTTCCTCCGCCTCTGGAGGAACGTTGGCACCTGCCGCCCAGCAAACAGGGGATGTACCACCAACACCACCACCACCACCTCCGTCACCAAGCGTCTCAACCATGTCACACGCCAGCGTTCAGCTCTCCATCTCACAAACATTTGATAGAAAGCGTAAATTCCCACCTAGCCACCCTCGATCCCTGGCCCTGAATGCCAGCATTTCTAAACTACTGGCCTATGAAATGCTGTCATTTAGGCTGGTGGACACAGACAGCTTCAAACAGCTCATGTCGCTTGCTGTCCCACAGTATGTTGTTCCCAGCCGGCACTACTTCTCCAAGAGAGCCGTGCCTTCCCTGCACAACCAAGTATCCGATAAAATCAAGTGTGCACTGCGCAACGCCATCTGTAGCAAGGTCCACCTAACCACAGATACGTGGACCAGTAAGCACGGCCAGGGACGCTATATCTCCCTAACTGCACACTGGGTAAATGTAGTGGCAGCTGGGCCCCAGGCGGAGAGCTGTTTGGCGCACGTCCTTCCGCCGCCAAGGATCGCAGGGCAACATTCTTTGCCTCCTGTTGCCACCTCCTCCTTCTCGGCTTCCTCCTCCTCTTCTTCCACCTGCTCATCCAGTCAGCCACACACCTTCACCACCAACTTCAGCACAGCCCGGGGTAAACGTCAGCAGGCCATTCTGAAACTCATATGTTTGGGGGACAGGCCCCACACCGCACAGGAGTTGTGGCGGGGTATAGAACAACAGACCGACGAGTGGTTGCTGCCGGTGAGCCTCAAGCCCGGCCTGGTGGTGTGTGATAATGGGCGAAATCTCGTTGCAGCTCTGGGACTAGCCAATTTGACGCACATCCCTTGCTTGGCGCATGTGCTGAATTTGGTGGTGCAGAAGTTCATTCACAACTACCCCGACATGTCAGAGCTGCTGCATAAAGTGCGGGCCGTCTGTTCGCGCTTCCGGCGTTCACATCCTGCTGCTGCTCGCCTGTCTGCGCTACAGCGTAACTTCGGCCTTCCCGCTCACCGCCTCATATGCGACGTGCCCACCAGGTGGAACTCCACCTTGCACATGCTGGACAGACTGTGCGAGCAGCAGCAGGCCATAGTGGAGTTTCAGCTGCAGCACGCACGGGTCAGTCGCACTACAGAACAGCACCACTTCACCACCAATGACTGGGCCTCCATGCGAGACCTGTGTGCCCTGTTGCGCTGTTTCGAGTACTCCACCAACATGGCCAGTGGCGATGACACCGTTATCAGCGTTACAATACCACTTCTATGTCTCCTTGAGAAAACACTTAGGGCGATGATGGAAGAGGAGGTGGCCCAGGAGGAGGAGGAGGAGGAGGAGGAAGAGGGGTCATTTTTAGCACTTTCAGGCCAGTCTCTTCGAAGTGACTCAGAGGGAGGTTTTTGGCAACAGCAGAGGCCAGGTACAAATGTGGCCAGCCAGGGCCCACTACTGGAGGACGAGGAGGACGAGGATGAGGAGGAGGTGGAGGAGGATGAGGATGAAGCATGGTCACAGCGGGGTGGCACCCAACGCAGCTCGGGTCCATCACTGGTGCGTGGCTGGGGGGAAAGGCAGGACGATGACGATACGCCTCCCACAGAGGACAGCTTGTCCTTATCCCTGGGCAGCCTGGCACACATGAGCGACTACATGCTGCAGTGCCTGCGCAACGACAGCAGAGTTGCCCACATTTTAACCTGTGCGGACTACTGGGTTGCCACCCTGCTGGATCCACGCTACAAAGACAATGTGCCCACCTTACTTCCTGCACTGGAGCGTGATAGGAAGATGCGCGAGTACAAGCGCACGTTGGTAGACACGCTACTGAGAGCATTCCCAAATGTCACAGGGGAACAAGTGGAAGCCCAAGGCCAAGGCAGAGGAGGAGCAAGAGGTCGCCAAGGCAGCTGTGTCACGGCCAGCTCCTCTGAGGGCAGGGTTAGCATGGCAGAGATGTGGAAAACTTTTGTCAACACGCCACAGCTAACTGCACCACCACCTGATACGCAACGTGTTAGCAGGAGGCAACATTTCACTAACATGGTGGAACAGTACGTGTGCACACCCCTCCACGTACTGACTGATGGTTCGGCCCCATTCAACTTCTGGGTCTCTAAATTGTCCACGTGGCCAGAGCTAGCCTTTTATGCCTTGGAGGTGCTGGCCTGCCCGGCAGCCAGCGTTTTGTCTGAACGTGTATTCAGCACGGCAGGGGGCGTCATTACAGACAAACGCAGCCGCCTGTCTACAGCCAATGTGGACAAGCTGACGTTCATAAAAATGAACCAGGCATGGATCCCACAGGACCTGTCCGTCCCTTGTCCAGATTAGACATTAACTACCTCCCCATAACCATATATTATTGGACTCCAGGGCACTTCCTCATTCAATCCTATTTTTATTTTCATTTTACCATTATATTGCGAGGCTACCCAAAGTTGAATGAACCTCTCCTCTGCCTGTGTGCTAGGCCTAAATATATGCCAATGGACTGTTGCAGTGGTGGGTGACGTGAAGCCTCATTCTCTGCTATGACATGCAGACTGATTCTCTGCTGACATGAAGCCAGATCCTCTGTTACGGGAGCTCTCTCCTCTGCCTGGGTGCTGGGCCTAAATTTATGACAATTGACTGTTGCAGTGGTGGGTGACGTGAAGCCTGATTCTCTGCTATGATATGAAGACTGATTCTCTGCTGACATGAAGCCAGATTGTCTGTTACGGGACCTTTCTCCTCTGCCTGGGTTCTGGGCCTAAATTTATGAAAATTGACTGTTGCAGTGGTGGGTGACGTGAAGCCTGATTCTCTGCTATGATATGAAGACTGATTCTCTGCTGACATGAAGCCAGATTGTCTGTTACGGGACCTTTCTCCTCTGCCTGGGTTCTGGGCCTAAATTTATGAAAATTGACTCTTACAGTGGTGGGTGACGTGAAGCCTGATTCTCTGCTATGATATGAAGACTGATTCTCTGCTGACATGAAGCCAGATTCTCTGTTACGGGACCTCTCTCCTCTGCCTGGGTGCTGGGCCTAAATTTATGACAATGGACTGTTGCAGTGGTGGCTGACGTGAAGCCTGATTCTCTGCTATGACATGCAGACTGATTCTCTGCTGTCATGAAGCCAGATTGTCTGTTACGGGACCTCTCTGCTCTGCCTGTGTGCTAGGCCTAAATATATGCCAATGGACTGTTGCAGTGGTGGCTGACGTGAAGCCTCATTCTCTGCTATGACATGCAGACTGATTCTCTGCTGTCATGAAGCCAGATTGTCTGTTACGGGACCTCTCTGCTCTGCCTGTGTGCTAGGCCTAAATATATGCCAATGGACTGTTGCAGTGGTGGGTGACGTGAAGCCTCATTCTCTGCTATGACATGCAGACTGATTCTCTGCTGACATGAAGCCAGATTGTCTGTTACGGGACCTCTCTGCTCTGCCTGTGTGCTAGGCCTAAATATATGCCAATGGACTGTTGCAGTGGTGGGTGACGTGAAGCCTCATTCTCTGCTATGACATGCAGACTGATTCTCTGCTGACATGAAGCCAGATTGTCTGTTACGGGACCTCTCTGCTCTGCCTGTGTGCTAGGCCTAAATATATGCCAATGGACTGTTGCAGTGGTGGGTGACGTGAAGCCTCATTCTCTGCTATGACATGCAGACTGATTCTCTGCTGACATGAAGCCAGATTGTCTGTTACGGGACCTCTCTGCTCTGCCTGTGTGCTAGGCCTAAATATATGCCAATGGACTGTTGCAGTGGTGGGTGACGTGAAGCCTCATTCTCTGCTATGACATGCAGACTGATTCTCTGCTGACATGAAGCCAGATTGTCTGTTACGGGACCTCTCTGCTCTGCCTGTGTGCTAGGCCTAAATATATGCCAATGGACTGTTGCAGTGGTGGGTGACGTGAAGCCTCATTCTCTGCTATGACATGCAGACTGATTCTCTGCTGACATGAAGCCAGATCCTCTGTTACGGGAGCTCTCTCCTCTGCCTGGGTGCTGGGCCTAAATTTATGACAATTGACTGTTGCAGTGGTGGGTGACGTGAAGCCTGATTCTCTGCTATGATATGAAGACTGATTCTCTGCTGACATGAAGCCAGATTGTCTGTTACGGGACCTTTCTCCTCTGCCTGGGTTCTGGGCCTAAATTTATGAAAATTGACTCTTACAGTGGTGGGTGACGTGAAGCCTGATTCTCTGCTATGATATGAAGACTGATTCTCTGCTGACATGAAGCCAGATTCTCTGTTACGGGACCTCTCTCCTCTGCCTGGGTGCTGGGTAGTGTTGAGCGCGAATATTCGAAAAGCAAATTTTTTTCGCGAATATCGCAACTTCGCGATTTCGCGAATATTTCGAATATAGTGCTATATATTCGTAAAAACGAATATTCGTTTTTTGTTTCCCCCCCCCCCCCCACAAAATTACAGTACACATATAATTGATTGTTTCCCAAAGGTCCAACAGCTCAGATCTTACTCACATTGCCTAGAAAGTGATTGAGGCGCGAATCTTCGTAAGGCGATTTTATTAGCGCACATGCGAATATCGGCACGTCCCAGAACAGAGGCAAAGGGCTTTGCATTCATACATTAGTGAATTGAGTTGCGAATCTTCGTAAGGCGATTTTATTAGCGCACATGCGAATATCTACACTTGTCCCAGAACAGAGGCAAAGGGCTTTGCATTCATACATTAGTGATTGAATTGAGCTGCGAATCTTCGTAAGGCGATTTTATTAACGCAAATGCAAATATCTACACTTGTCCCCAGAACAGAGAGGCAAAGGCCTGTGCATTCATATAGTATAGCACCATATTCGCGAATACGTAGAACTTCGTAAAAGTCGATTTACGAATATTCGTATTTTTTATTTTACTTTCCACCTTACAGATTACATTGATCTGTACTCTGTCAACTACTGTCATCACCCCCCACTGTATCTCGATTGATTCCCAAAAGTCTCACATTCCCTAGAAAGTGATTGAGGTGCGAATCTTCGTAAGGCGATTTTATTAGCGCACATGCGAATATCTACACTTGTCCCAGAACAGAGGCAAAGGGCATTGCATTCATACATTAGTGATTGAATTGAGTTGCGAATCTTCGTAAGGCGATTTCATTAGCGCACATGTGAATTTTGCATAGCATATGTATTATGCGATAATTCGAATTATCGCATATGCGAAATAATAACGAATTTGAATAATCGCGAATATTTTACGAATATTCTTTCGAATATTCACAAAATTTCGCGAATTCGAATATGGGACATGCCGCTCAACACTAGTGCTGGGCCTAAATTTATGACAATGGACTGTTGCAGTGGTGGGTGACGTGAAGCCTGATTCTCTGCTATGACATGCAGACTGATTCTCTGCTGACATGAAGCCAGATTGTCTGTTACGGGACCTCTCTCCTCTGCCTGGGTGCTGGGCCTAAATATATGCCAATGGACTGTTGCAGTGGTGGCTGACGTGAAGCCTCATTCTCTGCTATGACATGCAGACTAATTCTCTGCTGACATGAAGACAGATTCTCTGTTACGGGACCTCTCTCCTCTGCCTGGGTGCCGGGGCCTAAATATCTGAGAATGGACTGTTCCAGTGGTGGCTGACGTGAAGCCTCATTCTCTGCTATGACATGCAGACTAATTCTCTGCTGACATGAAGACAGATTCTCTGTTACGGGACCTCCCTCCTCTGCCTGGGTGCTGGGCCTAAATATATGCCAATGGACTGTTGCAGTGGTGGCTGACGTGAAGCCTCATTCTCTGCTATGACATGCAGACTAATTCTCTGCTGACATGAAGCCAGATTCTCTGTTACGGGACCTCTCTCCTCTGCCTGTGTGTGTGCTGGGCCTAAATATATGCCAATGGACTGTTGCAGTGGTGGCTGACGTGAAGCCTCATTCTCTGCTATGACATGCAGACTGATTCTCTGCTGACATGAAGCCAGATTCTCTGTTACGGGACCTCTCTCCTCTGCCTGTGTGTGTGCTGGGCCTAAATATATGCCAATGGACTGTTGCAGTGGTGGCTGACGTGAAGCCTCATTCTCTGCTATGACATGCAGACTAATTCTCTGCTGACATGAAGACAGATTCTCTGTTACGGGACCTCCCTCCTCTGCCTGGGTGCTGGGCCTAAATATATGCCAATGGACTGTTGCAGTGGTGGCTGACGTGAAGCCTCATTCTCTGCTATGACATGCAGACTGATTCTCTGCTGACATGAAGCCAGATTCTCTGTTACGGGACCTCTCTCCTCTGCCTGTGTGTGTGCTGGGCCTAAATATATGCCAATGGACTGTTGCAGTGGTGGCTGACGTGAAGCCTCATTCTCTGCTATGACATGCAGACTGATTCTCTGCTGACATGAAGCCAGATTCTCTGTTACGGGACCTCTCTCCTCTGCCTGTGTGTGTGCTGGGCCTAAATATATGCCAATGGACTGTTGCAGTGGTGGCTGACGTGAAGCCTCATTCTCTGCTATGACATGCAGACTAATTCTCTGCTGACATGAAGACAGATTCTCTGTTACGGGACCTCCCTCCTCTGCCTGGGTGCTGGGCCTAAATATATGCCAATGGACTGTTGCAGTGGTGGCTGACGTGAAGCCTCATTCTCTGCTATGACATGCAGACTAATTCTCTGCTGACATGAAGACAGATTCTCTGTTACGGGACCTCTCTCCTCTGCCTGGGTGCCGGGGCCTAAATATCTGAGAATGGACTGTTCCAGTGGTGGGTGACGGGAAGCCAGATTCTCTGCTATGGAACCTCTCTCCAATTGATTTTGGTTAATTTTTATTTATTTAATTTTTATTTTAATTCATTTCCCTATCCACATTTGTTTGCAGGGGATTTACCTACATGTTGCTGCCTTTTGCAGCCCTCTAGCTCTTTCCTGGGCTGTTTTACAGCCTTTTTAGTGCCGAAAAGTTCGGGTCCCCATTGACTTCAATGGGGTTCGGGTTCGGGACGAAGTTCGGATCGGGTTCGGATCCCGAACCCGAACATTTCCGGGATGTTCGGCCGAACTTCTCGAACCCGAACATCCAGGTGTTCGCTCAACTCTAATCACAACGTGTGACTACCTGACAGAAAATGGCAATGAATCCGCACCTTTGCACAGATTTGGCCTTTTAAAGGAGTGTGTTCCTAAAATTTGGATCAGCTGAAAAACCGCCTGTTTCAGTTTTATAGTTATTTGCAATTAATTGAATGCTCAAAAAATGTTTTGTCTCACTCTCATTTCTTCTTGTTGCATGTTGGAGCTCTACTTTAAACCTTGTTAAGATCCAACAATGTAAAATATGATTTTTTGCCATTTTTCAAGTGGTCTTAAACTTTTGATCAGGACTGTATATAGCACTATATTGAATATAGTGCTATATATTCATTTTTAGAATATTTGTCATTTTTTTCCATCTGAAGTGAACACATGATTCTTCCCTGCTTATTGTTTGTGGGCCAATGACGTCATTGGCTCACAAGCAAGAAGCAGGGAGGAATGAAGTGTTCAGATGGAAAAAAAATTATGAATATTCGTCATTGCGAATATATAGCACTTTATTCAAAATATTTGCAAATTCTTGAAGTGCCGATATTCGAGATTAAAATTCGCTAGTCGGATATTCGCGCTTAGCACTACTATTAATGGGTATTTCTGGGTGTTTCTGTGTATCTGAATCTGATCTGTGAAGATTTTACTCCCTGCACCCCTATTGATCAGATGTTTGAAGAGGTCATGGTGCTCCTGCAAGTGCTGCAGCCTATTCCTAGGTGACATGTTCATCAGTTACAAGGCCTAGGAGCAGCTCAGTCCTATTCAAGCTACAGTTTTCCCCAGTTTATAAGAATGTGAAAAAAATGATAACCAATACACATCTGTTAAAGTAATTGCTACTCCAAAGCCATTTCAGGAGCCCCCAATAATCTTTGCTTTCCTTGCTTCAAATCCAAACCGGATTCCAAAAAAGTTGGGACACTATACAAATCGTGATTAAAAACTGAATGCAATGATGTGGAGGTGCCAACTTCTAATATTTTATTCAGAATAGAACATAAATCACGAAACAAAAGTTTAAACTGAGAAAATGTACCATTTTAAGGGAAAAATATGTTGAATAAGAATTTCATGGTGTCAACAAATCCCCTAAAAGTTGGGACAAGGCCATTTTCACCACTGTGTGGCATCTCCCCGTCTTCTTACAACACTCAACAAATGTCTGGGGACCGAGAAGACCAGTTTTTCAAGTTTAGAAATAGGAATGCTCTCCCATTCTTGTCTAATACAGGCCTCTAACTGTTCAATCGTCTTGGGCCTTCTTTGTTGCACCTTCCTCTTTATGATGCGCCAAATGTTCTCTATAGGTGAAAGATCTGGACTGCAGACTGGCCATTTCAGTACCCGGATCCTTCTCCTACGCAGCCATGATGTTGTGATTGATGCAGAATGTGGTCTGGCATTATCTTGTTGAAAAATGCAGGGTCTTCCCTGAAAGAGATGACGTCTAGATGGGAGCATATGTTGTTCTAGAACCTGAATATATTTTTCTTCATTGATAGTGCCTTTCCAGACATGCAAGCTGCCCATGCCACATGCACTCATGCAACCCCATACCATCAGAGATGCAAGCTTCTGAACTGAGCGTTGATAACAACTTGGGTTGTCCTTGTCCTCTTTGGTCCGGATGACATGGCGTCCCAGATTTCCAAAAAGAACTTCGAATCGTGACTCGTCTGACCACAGAACAGTCTTCCATTTTGCCACACTCCATTTTAAATGATCCCTGGCCCAGTGAAAATGCCTGAGCTTGTGGATCTTGCTTAGAAATGGCTTCTTCTTTGCACTGTAGAGTTTCAGCTGGCAACGGCGGATGGCACGGTGGATTGTGTTCACTGACAATGGTTTCTGGAAGTATTCCTGAGCCCATTCTGTGATTTCCTTTACAGTAGCATTCCTGTTTGTGGTGCAGTGTCGTTTAAGGGCCCAGAGATCATGGGCATCCAGTATGGTTTTACGGCCTTGACCCTTACGCACAGAGATTGTTCCAGATTCTCTGAATCTTCGGATGATGTTATGCACAGTTGATGATAATAGATGCAAAGTCTTTGCAATTTTTCACTGGGTAACACCTTTCTGATATCGCTCCACTATCTTTCTGTGCAACATTGTGGGAATTGGTGATCCACTACCCATCTTGGCTTCTGAGAGACACTGCCACTCTGAGAAGCTCTTTTTATACCCAATCATGTTGCCAATTGACCTAATTAGTGTTAATTGGTCTTCCAGCTCTTTGTTATGCTCAAATTTACTTTTTCCAGCCTCTTATTGCTACTTGTCCCAACTTTTTGGGGATTTGTTGAAATTTGAATCAACGTATTTTTCCTTTAAAATGATACATTTACTCGGATTAAACGTTTGATATGTCATCTACGTTCTATTACAAATAAAACATTGACATTTGCCATCTCCACATCATTGCATTCAGTTTTTATTCACAATTTGTTTAGTGTCCCAACTTTTTTGGAATCCGGTTTGTATTATGTAGCAATATGGCCCTTTCAGCCAATCACTTGCCTCAGCAGTTTTGAGCCATATACTGCTGAGGTGCACACAATACAACTACAGGTCATTCACTGGCTGCAGCCATCATGTGGTTAGATGGGCATGTTATTTGTGCAACAAAGGAAATTAAGACTATGCAGGGACCACCGAAGAGGCTCTGGAGCAGAAATATATTTCTCAGGTGAAGATTGCATATTTTATTTTTATTTTAGTATAATTTAATTTAATTAGTGATCCCAACTGTGACAAGATGTTTATATTGCAGATTTAAAGGTCATAGGAAGCTAGAACTCATCTCCAAGAATGGTCCAATTGATAACTGTCCATGCTCACCATTCTCCATATCAATTCAGTATAACAAGAAACACTTGTAATGTGCTTTTATCACAAAGAACTGATTGTGATGAATGTTGAAGTCCATAGTTATCACATGTGTTATGGGCCTTTGGTTGTAAAGGTTTGTCGAGGATTCATAAAAACAGCAAATTCTGGTTTGTACCTATCTAACATTTCACAAGTATTGTCAGATTATCAATGACAATGCAATACTTTGTACTTTTAAAAATTTATATCCCAATTTGAGACAAACCTTTGTCCACATTAATGTCACGGCAAGGGGGGATAAGAGGAACACCAAGAAAGCAAACAACAACAGGTAAACAGACTAGGCCCCAAAGCTAGGGAGAAGAGAATAGTAACCTCCTAACAATCCCGGAGTCTCTCCATGACTGCTGACAGTATGAGCTAGTCCTGATGGTGAACGAACTCATACACTGGAACCTAAGCCCTGCTGACACTGTAGCAAACCTTAACTTAGGGAGAGGGGAATGAGGCAGCCGGTACCTTCCACCATGAAGGGACCAGCGTCTCCCTGAGACCTAGCAGCAACACACGCACAAAGGAGAAAACAGGAGGACTTAGCTTGAGACGAGCTGGAAGAGGCGGACTTAAATAGAGCCTCTTAAACAGATAACAAGCAGAACCTGCGGAGAGGTTGGATCCAGCCCACAACAACAAACAGAAAGGAAACACAGAAAGACCTGTCAGATAGACTCACGTGCTGCAAGTCTATTCGATCTTCTCAGATCTCCCACAGGGCAGGCAGTGGCAATTAATCATCTTCTCATTCTTGCTGGCTTCTCAGCTCATCTAGGGCAGTTTATGCCATAGCAATAGTATACTTATGGTTGGCCATGCCATTCACGAGTAAATGCAAAGTAAGTTTCTTTTATTTATCCACCCTGCATCTTATATAAGAATAGCCAAGGTTTTGGTCAGTGGCCCTTGTCGGCCTCACAGCCTATGTAATTATACAAACATTTGTGTAAATTGGCACATAATGAAACTACTTCACCTGATAATTTCCAATAATTCTGATGTCCTGGTGGCACAGTTCAGGGCTAGGGTGTGGCAAAGGCCACAAACTCTTATAATACAAGAAAACTCATAGTACAGCAAGTACAAAAAGTTTAATGACACACAAATATAGTAAATCACGTCACACAATGTTTTAAGACAAGGCAAATTAATCACCATACATCAAATGACCCTATGTACAAAATATGGAGGCAAATAAGACGAGATCAAGAACTGGCAGTTTGACAATTTACAAGTGGAGTCTATGAATAGAAAGTATGCCTGTTTATATGGCCTGCCATTCATTTGAAGGAATGCTGTGGAATACTAAACCTCCCAGCAGTCACCAGCAGCTTCCATCGCGTTAGTTAGATCAGTCAGCAATATGGTGAACAACTGATGATTGGAGCAGCTCCAGATGAGGGATGAGTTAATTTTGTATAACATGTAAAGATTTGATTTTTTTTGAGGACTCAAAGCTCAATTTGCACCATTTTTTTAAAATAGAAAAATGTTAATAATTTTAATCAAACTAAGCAAATTGAGTTTTAATCACATAGAAATCAATGAGATCTGTCTCCACAAATATTTTTATGTTTGCCAGAGACAAACTTAAAAGAACTTTGGTAGAGACAATTCCATTTTATACAGTACTTTACTTCTTTAAAACCAATGTTTTATTTCAGATAATATCATTTATTGCAGATTAACACAGCGGCATCGAATTTTCTTAATGATAGCATTTTTATCCATCATCATGAAATTTAATATTTCAGACTGGGGCACAGAATTACAAATCTCCGATCTTTCACTCAATACAATAGGTGTTGACAACTTGAGCACCACGATGACAGTGTAAAGTAGCAGCCAGCCACTAACAATGGTAATTTTTATATTCTCTTGCAATGGACAAGTCCAATCATGTCCTTCTGAGGCTAAATACTGCTAATACACAATGTGATATAAATTGTAAGTAAAAGTTGCCAGATAAATGTTCTCTTTTTGAGCAGATTAAGAATTCTAACTCTTTAAAAAGAAGAAAAGTAATGTCCAGATTATTTGTGCATTTATTTGAGAATTATAAAGAGAGTAAGACAAAAAAAACCTGATACTATAGGTTTACTGATTTTCTATGAAGGTCATCCTAGAGTAAATGTATATAAGCAACATATATTGGTGCTATATACACATCATGATACTAGGCATAATTTAAAGGGGTTGTCATAAAGCTCATCAAAGACAGGAATTGTGAGAACAAAATAAAATAAGCTATACTCATCCATTACATCCCTGTCCAGCCTTCCATGCCAATTCCTGTCGTTAAGGCTGTTTCAGTTGAGCATGTCCAGTGCAGAAATCATGATGTGTGTGTGAGCATGATTCTCCATTATGGACACTGCTCTTTTCGCAGGAGCGCTCGGCAGTATACTGATTTATAATGTGCGTGCCTCTGCCTGAAATAATGCTGTCAGCTTAAAGCCTCATTCACATCACATGTCAGTGTTTTGGTCAGTAATTTCCATCAGTGATTGTGAGATGAGCAAAGCGAGCTTCGGATGTTACATCCGATGTTACTTTGTTCAAAACGTCGGATTAATACTGTACCTAGATTCGTCTTCGTACAGTATTAGAAACAGTATTAGAATGTATGTGCTCTGATGAGCCGAAGTTAGTTATTTGCAAAGTCACGTATTGACTTTGTTGAATAACTTTGGTAATTGATTTTTAAAGTGGTAAACCACTTTTAAACTTGAAACCAAACTCAGCTTCGGTTCCCTGGTACCAGTCTCCAGGACTAGGACTCCAATGCAAATTTTGCAACATGGCTCCCCACTTATGGTACCATGTTTATGACATTGTTGTCTTATTAACTGTCAGAGCATCTTTTCACACCACTTAAGCACCAGGGCTCAAGACAGGATACATACAGCAGAGCCGTATACACAGGGTCTTGAGGCAATACTATTCAATGGTCCCACAGACACTTATTAAAAATGTATTATCTTCCAGAGCTAACACTTCCAGGGTAGAAAGCCTCTGTAGCATGGCATTTGATGGAACAGGGAACTATTTGCGTTTCTCAAACACCATAAAAGTCGATATAAAAAATAAAAAAAACTCTGTATGAAATTTGGGGCATATGGAAGTGTGGTATAGAACTGTAGATTTCTATTGGTGTTGTGTTATTGCTGTCCACAACATTTTGTGGGGACCTTTAATACCCTCATGAGACTTAGTGAAAAAGTTAAGATGTTGCTACTATGCATATTATTTTTTTAAATAAACTTTTATAGATTATAAAATTGCATTTAAAAACACAAATTGAAGCAGCTTTTCATTTGTAGTATAATACTGTGTATTCAGTAATTAAAGTACGAAGGAAGCAATAGAAATGTAAAGTAACTGCTCTAATGACCAAAAGTAATTAAAGTGTGAATACATTATAATGGGATAATTATATGTTTACTTTCATATATATAAAATGAATAATGTAATGTTTTTTCTCTTTACTGAGTTGAAAGGCAAGTAATTATGGTAAATATTATGGTGAAGTAATATAAAAAAAAAGATTATATATTCTTTGTAACCCATGATACAAAGGTTAATCTTTCTATGTCAAAAACCTCAATTTAATGCTTATGCCAGTTAACTTAATTTGAGTTAGCAAAAATAAGATCATTAGTCATTATTTGTGTAAAAAAGATAATTACCATACATTGGTACTGTCTTGTGATAATTAAGACTTTTCATACATCAGTTACCATGACACTGACTTGGGCAATAGATTACTTTGTAATAGTTAAGACATATTAAGAAAATGCAACAATAACAATACAATATCAAGTGCAAAATCCTAAAATGTGTTTCTAAATGACACATACAGGAGAAGTGGAGACATAGGATACAGAAGAGAAAAAAAAAAAAAACAGGAACAAGAATAAAAGGGTTAGGGGGGGGATTGAGTACTGGAATGGTCATCTGGAACGAAATCACCAATGAAATCATCCCAATGCAAGACACTCTTTAGTGTAAATGGAGAAGAGTTACAACAGAAATGCTAAAAGTTCATTGTACTGTCATGTCTGTAAAAAAGCTCCTGCTGGAGCTCTCATGCCAGAACCTTGTGAGCCGCAAGCCAGCTGTACACAACAATGATGTCACTTCTATTTAGAGTCTCTTTCGAGGATCAACAACATGTCTGCTCAGGTAACATATACTGTATAGTAGATCTTCTAAGTTGAGCAACTAAAGCTGGCTATAAACATAATTATTATTGCCAAAGAGGTTTTCTAGTACTTAAATGATGATGACCTATCCTCAGCATAGGTCATCAATAGTGTTGATCAAACTTGCGATTTGCAAGTTCCGCATTCGGTTTATCTCAGAATTCCATTAACACGGACAGCATAGACATGTATTATGACGGAATGCAATACGGAATGCCTCTTTCAGGCTTCCGTGGTGCATGCCATCATATAATTCCGTTATGGTCCGTGGTAATGGAATCATTACAGAATTCTTAGATAACCCGAACCCGAATGCCGAAATTGCAAATCGCACGTTCATCAATTTCAAATAGGTTGTGATCAGACTCCCCATACACCCACTGATCAGCTTTTTCATCAGTACCAGAAACTATATAGTTGATATGATTTAATCCAGTGTGTTATTTCTGGCAGTGGCATACTGCAGCTTAGCTGCCATTCACTCAAATGGAAGCTGAGCTGCAGTACCCTGGCACAGTAACTACACAGTGAATGGAATATTGTGCTTCCAGATTTGTCTATTCTATACTGGTGGCTGCCAGAAACAGCTAATTGGTGGGGATGTACTGTAGGATATAGGAACCCAACCAATATTTAGGGTAGGTTATCAATACGTAGGTATGGAAAAAAAACACTTGCTAACTGTTGCACGACTATATACATTGAGATGGTAAGCTCTTATCTGTAACCCAATGTATTAAAGTGTTAGGTTACATTACGATCTGGCAGCACCCCTTGGTGCTCTAGATCATTGAGATTGTGCTGTCGTAAGGTAGCTGCGGTCACAGTGAAAATTCTGGAAGGGGTCTCCGATTATGTGAACCCTATGACATGCTGTCACAGGGATTCACAATAAAGAAAAGCCGACAGTTGTGTGTTCAGGGAAGATCCTTGATGTGAGAACGTCACCTGCTGGCTATAACATTAACTGTGATCCTTGAGGCTGTACAACATTTGTTCTAGTTGTACGGTGCCATAAAACCAGCAATAGAAAAAAAGACCTCCAGTCCTTTTAAGTTTTGCGGTGGCACCAGACAGTAGGTAAATTACAGAAATTACACACAGCAAGAACTTTAATGAGTGGTCCACGATCTCTGCTACGTCACAGAACCAGGCAGTAATGGGTTTTTGGAGAAATAAATGCAGCTAGGTATCTTCCAGTGAGAGCACACTATCAGTTTCTTAAAGCAACAAAATCCAGTAAGTGGTAGAACAGTGACTGTACCACCAGCAACTAGGTCAGGTGGGAGTTATGCTTGCACACCATCAGATTGCTGGGTGCGTAGAGTTGTTTCCTGGCCACACATTTCATTATCATGGGCTGACAAAGGTGTGGATTAGGAGGAGGAGGAGAAAGAGTTTGAGCAGGAAATTCTGAAACTGTAGATGACTATGACAATAACACTGTGGCACAAAGTAGACAGGGAGGGGGAGGGCAGAAGCACAATCTTGAGCTGACAGCTGGTGACTAGTGTTGATCGAGCACAAAAGTGCTCAGATGCTCTAGAACACCTTGGGATGCTCTACCGAGCACCCAAGCACAATGGACTGCTCTGAAGAGGGGAGGGTGTCTGGTTCACATGAAAAGTTCAGAAATTGATGGAAACACCACTGAAATGGTTCGGGAACAGCATGGGGAGGGCATCATACACACCCTTGAAAAATTATGATTGATGGCCTGCTGGTGCCCCTTAAAAACATTAGGAGCATAGGCCTGCTGATGACCCTCTAAAACATTAGGGGTGAGGGCCTGCTGCCGAGTTGACCATCTAAAACATTAGGGGTGAGTGTCTGCTGCTGAGCTGACCATCTAAAACATTAGGGGTGAGGGTCTGCTGCTGAGCTGGCTCTCTAAAACATTATGGGCGAGTGCCTACTGCTGATCTGACCATCTAAAACATTATATGCGAGGGCCTGCTGCTGAGCTGACCATCTAAAACATTAGGGGCGAGGGCCTGCTGCTGAGCTGACCATCTAAAACATTAGGTATGGGAGTCTGCTGCTGATCTGACCATGGAAAAAATTATAGGTGAGGACCTGCTGCCGAGCTGACCATCTAAAACATTATGGGTGAAGGCCTGCTGCCGAGCTGACAATCTAAAACATTATGGGCGAGGGCCTGCTGCCAGGCTGACCATCTAAAACATTAGGGGCAAGGGCCTGCTGCTCAACTGACCATCTAAAACATTAGGGATGAGGGTCTGCTGCTGAGATGACTCTCTAAAACATTAGGGGGTGAGGGCCTGCTGCTGATCTGACCATCCAAAACATTATGGGCGAGGGCCGGCTGCTGAGCTGACCATCTAAAAAATTAGGGGTGAGGGCCTGCTGTTGATCTGACCATCGAAAAAATTATGGTTGAGGGTCTGCTGCTGAGCTGACTCTCTAAAACATTAGAAGCAAGTGCCTGCTGCTGATCTGACCATGGAAAAAATTAGGGGCGAGAGCCTGCTCCTGAACTGACCATCTAAAACATTAGGGGTGAGGGTTTTCTGCCGAGCTGACTCTCTAAAACATTAGGGGTGAGTACCTGCTGCTGATCTGACCATGGAAAAAATTATGGGCGAGGGCCTGCTGCTGAGCTGACCATCAAAAACATTAAGGGTGATGGTCTGCTGCTGAGCTGACTCTCTAAAACATTAGTGGTGAGTGCCTGCTGCTGAGCTGACCATCGAAAAAATTATAGTTGAGGGCCTGCTGCTAAGCTGACCATTGAAAAAATAATGGTTGAGGGTCTGCTGGTGAGCTGACTCTCTAAAATATTAGGGGCGAGTGCCTGCTGCTGATCTGACCATGGAAAAAAATATGCGCGAGGGCCTGCTGCTGAGCTGACCATCAAAAAAATTATGGTTGTGGGCCTGCCCCAGCCTAATAAGCATGTTGATATGATGGAGGAGGAGGAGGAGAAGGACGAGAAAAGGAAGATTGAACCATTTGCCTTTTTTTGTGGTGGAAGTGGTGCATGGGAATACAGTGTATTCAATACACCATAAAAGCCACATTTAAAGTCCCTTAATGTTCAGCCACTATCCTCTGGTGGAGTAGAGAAGTCAGGGGCAATCCAGGACTTGTGCATTTTGATGAGTCAACCGGTCAGCATTTTTAGTTGACAGGCAGATGCGCTTATCAGTTATTATGCCCCTAGCAGCCCTAAATACCCACTCTGACAAAACGCTGGCGGAAGGGCAGGCCAGCACCTCCAAGGCGTAGAGCGCCAGATCGTGCCACATGTCCAGCTTGGACACCCAATAGTTGTAAGGCACGTACTCCTTCAACATCTTCCAAAATCTTTCCCTCCTTGTGACAGTAGGTAACGCATCAGGGTGAGGCTGCTGGCGGGGTGTCATGAAACTGTCCCAGGCCTTGGAGAGTGTTTCCTTGCCTCTGTTGGAACTGCTGTGTATTCCCTCGCCTCCCCTTCTCACTTGCCCAAAGAACTACATTGTCAGGAGGAAATTTTTGGAGCATTTTTTCCACAAGGACCTTCTTGTATTCTACCATTTTGCTAGTCCTCTCCACCACAGAAATGAGAGATGAGAAGTTCTCTTTATAGTGGGGGTCGAGAAGAGTGAATAACCAGTAATCGGTGTTGGCCAAAATGCATATAACGCGAGGGTCACAGGAAAGGCAGCATAACATAAAGTCAGCCATGTGTGCCAGAGTCACAACAGTCAAGACTTCACTGTCCTAATCAGGAGGATGACTCTCAATCTCCTCATCCTCTGCCTTCTCTTTGGCCCATCCATGCTGAACAGATGGGATAAACCAGCTATGGGTACTACCCTCTGTAGCGAGGCAACCGTCTCCTGCTCCTCCTCCTCCTCATCATCATCCAATTCATGCTGAGAAGATGAACTGAGGATGGTCTGGCTATCACCCTGTGTACTGTCTTCCTCATTTCCACCTCTTACACATGCAAAGTGTCTGCCTTTATTGAGAACAGAGAGCTTTCAGTAGACACAGAAGTGGGATGGTTATGCTGATAATAGCGGCATCGCTGCTCCCCATCTGTGTTGATTCCTCAAAGTTGCGTAAAACCTCACAGAGGTCAGACATCGATGCCCACTTGTCGATTGTGAATAGCGGAAGCTGACTCGTGAGGCAACAACCATTTTGCAGCTGGTATTCCACTACTGCCCTCTGCTGCTCACAAAGCCTGGCCAACATGTGGAAAGTGGAGTTCTAGCACGTGTTCATGTCGCACAACAGTCGGTGAGCTGGCAATTGCAAGCGCTGCTGCAATACTGCCAGACTGGCGGCAGCTGTAGAATTCTTTCGGAAATGGTCACACACGCGGTGCACCTTTACCAGTAGCTCAGGCAAATTGGGGTAGGTTTTGAGAAACCGCTAAACCACTAAGTTTAACACGTGGGCTAGGCATGGTATTTGTGTGAGCTTGCCGAGATCCAAAGCCGCCACCAAGGTGTGGCCATTATCAGACTCAACCATGCCTAGTTTAAGGTTGAGTGACGAGGGCCACAGCTCAGTCTGGTCCCTTATACCCTGCCATAACTCTGCGGCAGTGTGCTGTTTGTCACCTAAGCAAATAAGTTTCAGCTGGCCTGTTGTCACTTCCCCAATGCAGTGCTACACTGCTTCCAGCTACTGACTGATGGCTGACTGGTGCTGCAAGATGAAAATTTAGATGTGGGAGAGGAGGAGGAGAATAGGGGGTTGCAACCACTAATGTAGGTGGTGGAATTAGGGACCACAATCCTTGGCGCTAGTAGCACCTGTGCCATCCGAGGGTACAACTCGCTCCCAGCCTCCACAACGTTCACCCAGTGTGCCATCAAGGAAATGTAGCGTCCCTGGCCACAAGCACTTGTCCATGTGTCAATCGTTAAGTGGACATTCCCAATAACTGCGTTGGTCAGGGCACGGGTGATGTTACGGCACACATGCTGTTGCTAGGCGGATGCGGCACACCGGGCAAAATAGTGGTAGCTGGGTACTGAGTAACGAGGGACAGCTGCCACCATCAGGCTGCAGAAAGCCCCAGTGTCCACAGGCCTAAATGGCAATATTTCCACGGCCAGTAATTTGGAAATGTGCACATTTAGTGCTATGGCATGTGAGTGCGTGGCAGGGTATTTCGGAATTTAACTGTGCTGGGACACAGAAGTGGATGTGCTAGCTGATGGTGCTTGCAAAAGTCCAGGTGCAGGGCAGGAGGCACCCGGGCCAGCGTCTTGGATAGGGGATTGGCCAGCACGTAACACAGGGGAAGAGGAGGCAGTGGTGTGACCCACAAACACTGATTGTGGACCTAGGCATTCGGCCCACCTGATAGAGTGCTTTGATGTCATGTGGCGGATCATACTGGTGGTGGTGAGTTTGCTAGTGTTCACGCCCCTGCTCATTTTTGTACGGCACAGGGTGCAAATAACAATTATTTTATTGTCCGCACTTTCCTCAAAAAAGCGCCAGACTGCAGAACACCTACCCCTTGGCAAGTGAGATTTACGAAAAAGGGGTGCTTTGGGGAACAGTTGAGGGCCTTTTATGTGTGGCCCACCTTTTCCCTTTTGCCACCCTACTGCCTCTTTCAGCCTGTTGCAGTGCTGCAGATCCCTCCCCCTCTGTACTGCTGTCCTTGCTCAGTTTGTCACCTTCCAATGTTGGGTCAGTGATTACATGGTCCACCACTTCCTCTTCCACTTCCTCACTCTGGTCATCCTCCAGACTTCTTGAACTAACAACAACCTCAATTATTAACAACTGTGTCTCATCATCAACCTCTTGAGACACTAAGTGCCGTTGACTTATTGGCAACTGTTTCTCATCATCATCATCCACCTCGTGAAACACTAAATGCCGTTGCCCACCGCCATATTCTTTTGACTGTGGATGCTCAACAGTTTGGGAATCAGGGCACAAGTTATCCTCATGTCCCTCTTCAAGCGGGCTTGGCGAGAGGCCCAAATTAAGGAATAATGATGAAAAGATCTCCTCGGAATATCCGAATGTGGGATCACTTATTTGCAAAGACTCTCCATGGTGGGAGGAAGGAGGGTCAGAGTGAGGATTCTGTTGACCATACTCTTGGCTACTGAGACTGGACTTTGTGGGTGAGTCGTTACCCTCACCAGCATTTTTGTATTGTGTCTCTCTATGTGTGTTTTTGACCTGGGCTTGTGACCTCCCTCGAATTGACGTGACCTCTTGGCTTCTGACTCCTGATTGTGTTTTGACCTTGTTATTGTATTGCTCCCTGTGTACCTACATGACCTCCTGGCTTAGACTTTGGCTTGCCTGACTCTGTTACAGTACTTCTCTATCTTATTAGGCCGCTGCATGTATCTAAGCGAGGGACAGCCACCAAGTTGTACGCCGTCGGTTGGGCAGGGAACAGAGGTGGGGTGGAGTTTAGGGCTGCACATATCCCTACCCTCTGTCGTGACACCCAAGCCTCGTCATCGGAGAGTCAGAATGTGGGTCCTGGAGAAAGATCTTGGGTGACAGCGAGTAAGTTGCATGCTGAGAGGTTGGTGAGAAAGTTCCATCTTGCTCATCCGGAGAAACCTACTCCAGTGATTATGGGCCCGGTTGCCCCTCGTGGAAGGGGGGGTACTGTAACAGGGATCCGGCGATGCTCTTTCCCTTCGCACTGCCGCCGGCATTCAGTGCATGCAGTGGAGTGGGGACGCGGCTGGCGTCCTTGTTTCCACAGTAACCAGGGGGCGGGGAGGACCCGGCCGGACATGCCTCCTCAGCGCAGCCGGTGTCTTCCATCCCCTAGACAACGAGCTGCAGGGGAGCTGAGTGCCGATCATGGTGAGTCGACACTGAGTGCCGACTCACCATGATCATCGCTCAGCTCCCCTACAGCTCATTGTCTAGGAGTTAGAGGATGCTGGCTGCGCTAAGGAGACGTTTGCAGCCGGGTCCTTCCCGCCCCCTGGTTACTGTGGAAACGAGGACGCCGGCTGCGTCCCCGCTCCACTACATGCACTAGTTGCCGGCGGCGCTGCGAAGGGGAAGCGTGTCGCCGGCTCCCTGTTACATTGGGCCTTTTGTTTTATACCCTTCCACTTACCTGATATTATATTATAAGGCCTATAAATAAAAAGACACTGTATGGTATAGTACAAAGATTATAAAGTGGCGCTAGCAAACTTGCAAGAGGTTTTTTTTTTTTAGTTTTTTTTCTGCAATTTAAGACAAAGGCACAATTAGATCTCGTCTTCTGCAAACACACTGCACAATGGTAATAAGTTTTGCAGTAAAAACACTGAACAGATTGTTAAAGTAGCATATAGCACGTTTACTAACATGGGTATTATAATGAAGTTATTGTCGTATTGATTTTGGTGTAACATTGGCCAGTTTCTTGAAGTAATGAAACAACGTGTTCACTAATATGGATATAACAACGGCGTTATTACCGCATTGCTTTTGCTATAACACTGAATTAATATTTGGCAGTAATACACAACACATTCAATAACACAGGTACAATAATGGAGTTATTGCAATATTGTTTATGGTATAGTACTGAATGTTATCTTGCAGTAATATGCATGTTAAATAACTCGGGTATAAAAATGGCATTAATGCCGTCTTGTTTTGCTAAAACACAGAATGGTATCTTGCAGTAATATTGATTGCTTTTAACAACACAGGTATAATGCGTTGAAGAGTCCAATTACAAATGTTAAATAAAAATAGTTTTTAGGAAAAAAATGAAAATTTATGCTTGTTTGCAGCAGAATGTATGCTGTTGGGGTGCTGATAATAAGTCTATAAACTGTAGAAATAAAAAAATAAAAAAAAGCTGTCTGGTTTTTCATACAGAAAAATAGGGTTCTGCAATGTAGAACTTGCTAGCAAACTGACCAGCCCCTCACTCACATATATCCAGTTATATCTCCAAATCTCTCCCTATAGTGTCCCTAGTAACTGGCTTGTGTCTGCAATTGCTTTTTGGCAGACACAATCACTACACATCCGATATAACATCCACAAATGAGAACAGAATAGCATCTGGCTGATTCTCAGCAGCAGGACCTGGCTGAATACTGTCCCCGATCGGATGATCATTCTGTCTGTCAGACGCTGAGCCAATCAGGACAAGCCCTCACCAACACTTCTTCCCGTTGTCATGTCATGCTTCATCTTCTTCCTCCCTCTTTTTACCCTGTAAATTTCCACAGTAAAATAGCACCAGGAGTAACATCTCTGTACTTGTCCCCAATAGTGATGAGCGGCAGGAGCAATATTCGAATTCGCAATATTTCAGAAATATTTTGTAGAATATTTATCATATATTCGCAAATTCAAGAATTCGCTATTATTTTCTTGATTGCAAAAATCGTCAACGTAATATTTGCGTAAAGCGCTCGCAATACAGGCGTGGGTCACTTTTGCTACATTTTCCAAGCTGCTAGAAGTTTCCTGAGACTGGAGAAAATGGTTGGCACGGCAGAACATTAAAAATGGCATTATATGCAGAGTGCTCCAATATATTTGCAATTAATGATGCGCATGTTTGGCGCAATACGTGAAACTTCACATTTTAGCAGGTTTGACTACATATTACTGATTGGTGCACTATGTATTGTTGTGACATCACAGCACTATGTCTGTAGCATGTATGTATGGACAGCAGAACCTATCACACTACCTAACACCCTGCACTGCAACAGCTACACTATATCAGGATATAACCAACACTCCCACTCACTATATGCAATATATATATATATATATATATATATATATAAACTATCTAATGTAATGAGTGGAAAGCACAGAGCACAGCAAGGACACTGCTGTCTCTCTCAGAACTCCATAAAACTATAGAAAATGGCTGCTGGGGAGGTTCTTATATAGTAAGGGGTAGGTAACTTTCCTATTGGTTGCTAGGGATGTTACTAAGCTCAGACAAAGATATTGCAGCCTTCTCATTGGTCCACAAGCAAGAAGCAGGGAGGGATCATGACTATTTAGGGTCATCCTGGCAATATGATGATGTGCAAGTCATATGTTACATGTATGCAATAAAAGACATAGACATTGGTAAAAAGAAAATAATATGAAAAGAAAAGTTGAGATGGGAAAAGAAAGAGAAGACTAGGGGAAAGAGGGGGGGGGGAGGGAGATGTATTCGCCGATTTATAAGACTATTGAGTCTATCAATATCCTGAGAAACCTTACGACTGTTTGCCCTGTTGGTTACGTGATGGTCTTTTTCTCTCAATGTACTCTCGGCCCAACCCTAGATCAAGCCACCTCGCTCACCCTCATTCAGTGTCCTCCAAGGTTGCCAGGTTTTTAAGAATTTCTCATGGCTTCTATTAATCCAACTCGTCATTTCTTCGAATTGGGATATTTGATTAACTTTGGCTTCCCATTCCTGTATGGAAGGGGTATTGGTATTTCTCCCGTGGAGAGGGCTAATGGCCATAGCTGCCGAAATGAGATGGGTCATTAAATTGCGTTTAGATAGCCTATATAGGTCAGTTGGTAGGGAAAAGAAAACCATTTCTGCTGTGATCTTGAATTCAGGAGTGGTAACTTTATTAATTATCTTGGAGATATTCTCCCAGAAGGGTATGATCAGTGGGCATGACCACCATATGTGAGATAGTGAACCTGTACCTCTGCCACATCTCCAGCACAGTCGATCAGGGGTTACACCACATCTATGTAAGAACTCCGGAGTTCTATACCATCTGGTAAGAAGCTTGAAGTGGTTTTCCTGTAAGCGTATACATTGTGACGTTCCATGTGAGAATGCTAGGATCTTTTTGAGATCCTGATCAGAGAAGACAGTATCAAGTTCTCTCTCCCATTCCCTGACGTAAAGTGTTTTTTTCACCTTGCCCTCAGCTCCCACCAAAGCATAGAGCGATGCGATTCTCCTCTGCTTAGGGAGTGGTGAGATTATTATCTTTTCCAAGTCAGTTAAAGATCTACCTGGTGTGCACCTCTTTCCCAGTCCACCGCACACAGCACCTAAGTATGCTTTTGTTAGGAAAATGCCCGGTGAGTCTTTAATTCGTCCTGGGAGTCTGCTCAATATAGCTGCTTCTGTGTCCGGGAATAAATCGCCTATTCTAGTTATGGGTAAAGAAGACCAGATTTCCGGGTGAATATTGCTGCTTTTACCTAGTAGGTCAGGGATGAGGTTTGCTGGCAACAGTGGAGATGGGTTAGGGGCTAGTGTATTATTTAGCTCTTTCCAAGTCTCTCTGATCCGATTCAATAAGGGGTCGAGATCCCTGTTCTTATTGTGGCTTGTGTCGGGCAGCCAGAGGAGTCTCTGGAGCATGGGTCCTACATTTTGTTGCATTAAGTCTTGTACATCCGGTTGTCTCTTTGGATCTACTGATTCTAGCCATCTGTTTAGCTGTATAGCCTAGTAATATTTTGAAACATCCGGGAGGCCAAAACCTCATCTATCTTTATGTCTAACTAAGAGATTGTGTGAGAGTCTAGATCTCTTTCCGTTCCATAAGAACTGAGAAAAGATTCTTCTTATCTCCTGGAAGAATGTTTTTGGCAAGTGGATCGGGATCATTTGCATTACATACAGGATCTTGGGAAAAACATAAGCTTTAATCACATTCTTCCGGCCCATCCAGGATAAGTATGGCAAATTGTACTTTTGCAACAATTGTGGAGTGTCACTTTTGAGAGGCGTAAAATTGCATCTAAATAAATCCTCCAGGTTTCTAGGTATCAATATCCCAAGATATTTTAAAGGGCCCTTGGTCCAATGAAATGGAAGGTGGGACTGAAGGGAAGTTGCTCGTGATTCAGAGAATGAGATGTTTAATATTTCGGACTTAGAATGATTGACCTTAAAGTCTGAAATTTGGCTAAAAGTCTCAATCTTTTTGGTTAAGTGATCTAGTCCTGTCTCAGGGTTAGTCACCAGAAATAAAAGATCATCTGCAAAAGCAGTGCATTTCAAGTCCGCTTGACCATGACTAACTCCTTTAATCCCATGGGCCTGTCTGACTAACTGAAGGAGCGTTTCTAGAACCAAGATGAATAGGGAGGGGGACAATGGGCTCCCTATTCATCTTGGTCGTCTTGTGCCGTTTGAAATCTCAAAGGTTTGAGACAGGGTGCCATTCATCTTCAGCCTAGCATGAGGTTGCTGATAGAGAGTGAATATTGAATGTATAAAAGGTTTTGGTATGGCAAATTTTTCTAGTGTCATTTCCATGAAGTTCCAGTTGACTCTGTCAAATGCCTTCTCTGCATCTATGCTTAACAGAGTCAACGGGAACATTTTTGTTTTAGCTGCATGAATTGCGTGGAAGATTCTGTGGGTGTTGTCTTTCCCTTCTCTACCCTGGATGAATCCCGACTGTTCTGGGCCTATTAGGTAGGGAAGTAGCTTGCCTAGTCTGGTTGCTAAGATTTTGGCCCAAATCTTCAGGTCCAGATTCAAGAGGGAAACCGGCCTGTAGCTTCCGCAGTTCTGGGGATCTTTGCCTTCTTTATGTATGAGGGTGACATAAGATTCTTGTGTCTGCCTGGGCAACTGGCCTCCTTGTAAAAGTGTGTTGCATACGTCAGTAAGTCTGGGTGATAGGATGTCTTGAAAATTCTTATAGTAGAGAAGAGGCAGACCATCTGGTCCTGGACTCTTTCCCGGTGGGAAGCTGCTCACAATGGAGTTCACTTCCTCTTGTGTGATTGGGGTAATCAGGGAGTCTAAGTCAGCTGTGCGTACTACCGGGAGCTTTAGTGAGTCTAGACAGTTTCTGATATGCGTCCGCCTAGTTTCATTTTGGTTTAGGGGTTTATCTTTATTTAGGTTATAAAGGTCTTCATAGAATTTTTGAAAAAGGCTTCAGCTATTTCAGGAGTTTCCTGAGTTACGGTTCCATCTGCCTTCTTTATTTTGGGAATGTGTGACAAATTTTTAGTCTTTTTTAAGATCGCTCTCATCACTTTGCCTCCCTTATCACCATGTGCGTACACTTTGTGCTGAAAGTGTAGCCACTGTTTCCTCACTCTCTGGGCTAACAATTTTTTAAGCTGGGTTCTGAGCTCCACAAGTTCATCCTGTTTTTTTTTACATGCAGACAATTTGTTTAGTTTTTCAATCTTTGATATCTGGTCTAGTATGGAATCAAGGATCTTCTGCTGCTCTTTTTTGACCCTCGTCCCAATATAGATGAAGCAGCCCCTAATGTATGTCTTATGAGATTCCCATTCTATAGGAGAGGTGCAGTGTGCGGTGGAATTGGTCTTGAAATACAGCTCCAGTTGAGATCTAACCTGTTCAATGTGTAGTCTGTTGTTCAACAGGGATTCGTTAAGTTTCCAGTTCCAGGCGAGGGTCACGTGGCAGGGAGCATGGTCAGAGATGGTGATGCTCCCAATCTCGGCTGCGCTGGAGACAGGCAAAAGAGAAGCAGAAATTAAGATGTGGTCAAGTCTCTGATAGGAACTGTGCGGATTAGAGAAAAAGGAATAGTCTTTAACAGAGGGGTTGCTAGTTCTCCATACATCAATCAGTTGCAAGTTCTGTAGTTTTTTGTGTAGCCTGCTAATGTGTTTCTGAGCGATGTGTGACTTGGCGGTAGAGGAATCAAGTTCCGGGTTCAGAACCAGATTAAGATCAGCGCCCAGAATCACCTGACCCTCTGCTAAATGTTTGATGGTTTCCAAAGCTTTTGAGAAGCCATTGGACCGTAGCCTTGTTGGGGGTGTATAGGTTAGCTAAGGTGTATTTTCACAAGGCAATCTCCCCTTTCAGGATCAGAAGTCTACCCTCTTCATCCGTGTGTTGCTGGTGTAGTATAAAAGGTATAGAATGATGAATGGCAATAGAGACTCCCTTGGAGGCTGAAGTAGGGTGGGCACTGTGAAACCATTGGCTAAATACACGAGTTAGAATTTTTTACATTTTTTTTCTGTCGTAGGTGTGTCTCTTGTAGAAAGACTATGTGGGCTCCCATTTTCCTTATAGCTAGCATCACCTGACCTCTCTTTTGAGGTGAGTTGAGGCCTTTGACATTAAATGTTGCTATTTTCACTTCCGCCATTATCTCTTAGGTGACAAGCCTCTAGTGATCCTTACTAGTACAGTTAATTTGTGGGCGTTAACGATGTGTGGAGAGGGGAGGGATTGAAGGGCTAGAGTAGGACTAAGCAGACAGGAGGAAAAGAGAGAAGAAAAAGAAATTGTATAAAAATGCAAGTAATAAGCAGTACAACAGAATCTAGTGAGTAGGAGTCGGGAGGAAGTAAGAGATTTGACTTACCCCTCGCACTCCAAGCCTGCAAACCAGGCTATATTTTACTAACTGCTTGGTAATCCCACTAAACTGAGCAAGTTTCCCCTGCTCCTAGGGGTGGATAAAACATTTTTTGTCAAAATCTGTAACTTGCTAATGGGTCCAAAACCTACATAAGGCAGACGGAGGTGTATATCTCTGTGTATTCATTTCGTCATCAGCATGTTGGGGGTTTTTTTTGGCTTCAGTGCAAAAAAAAAGGGGGGATATGGGGAAGAGAGGTGGGAGAGAAGGAGAGGGGGGGTGAGGCAAAGGGAGAGAGGGGGGGTGGAGGGGGGGGAGAGGGATATGTATTAGTGGTTCGACTTCTGGGAAGCATTAGAGCACCACACAATAAGGGGGTAATGACAGTATGAACATTTTGGTATTTATCTATTTGAATACAATATAGATATACATTGGGGTCTAGAGTAAACGCACAAGCCCCATTTTTTTTTTTTTGAACAAACATCAGAGTCCTAATGACTCATACACTGACATGTTATGTTGAGTAAGAAATTGTTAAGACAAAAGAGAAAAACTCAGAGCTCAAACCCTGCGATCAGATATTTCTCTCCGACCGTCCTTCATAGGATGTGATCTGCGATCTCAAGTTCCTCTTTCAGGTCGGGGGGGAACGCATCTCGGCCGCCGCTCTGTTCATCTTGGACTTCTGTTTCTGTATCTTCCTCCAGGGCTCCATCTGCAGGAGGCTCGGTAAGTCAGTAGATGGTGCCACCGGCATCCATGAGGCGACTTCCACTGGGTGAATACCGATGGCATCCCAGGCTCTTTCCAGGTCGTCTGGGGTGTGGATCGCGATGCGTTTTCCATTTTTTATAATCGCAATTCCGAAAGGGTACAACCAAACATATGGAATCTTATGCGCTCTCAGTTCATCCAGAAGTGGCTTTATTGTGCGCCTCTTTGCGAGTGTGGTAGGTGCAATGTCTTGGTATAGAGCTATGTCAGTTCCATCATAAACTATTTGCTGTTTTTCTCTGGCGGCCGCCATTATGCGAGCGGTATCCACAAATGATAACAGGCCACAGATGACATCTCTGGGCCTTTCAGTCGGCTTCGGGCAGGCCTCAGTGCCCTATGAATTCGCTTGATTATTATCGCGCCAACAGACTCCTCGCTCAAAAGATTGGCAAATATTTCCAGGGCAACTTTGCGCAGGAATTCAGCGGCCCAAGATTCGGGTAGCCCCTTAATGCGAACATTTCGCCTCCTGCTTCTATTCTCTTGGTCTTCGAGCATTAACATTGCTCTGTTAAGCTCTGCAGTAGGAAAGTCCAGATATTCCGCTACTCCTGTGGAGTGTGACACTATCTCCTGTGTTGCGGTTTCACGAGATTCCACTCTATGCCCCATTTGTGTTATCTTTGATTTGATGTCGGACAGTTCATTTAGTACTGGCTTTATTGCCTTTTCCAGTGCCTGCCCCAGTACCTTTGTGAGAAAGGACTTCGAAACTGGTGAGGGGTCACCGGATTCCACTGCTTCTCCTTGACAGCTGGCTGCATCGGAGTTTTCACCTTCTTCGGCGCATGCTGCTGCCGCCGCTATTTTAGGTCCCGCACCTGGAGAGATGAGGGCTTTCTTTTTGAGAAATCTCTGCATGGCTTGTTGACTCTTTTGGGTTCTCGGGGTGTCAGGTGTGTCAGCACCCCTATCTCTCCCATATTTGACCATTTTGAAGTGGGTCACTGCTGTATAAATGGTTTGAATCGCTTGAGTACGGAGGAGCCGAGGTCTCACACAGCCATCTTCAGTCACGGCTAGGCTCCGCCCCCTTATCCAGGCCATTCTGAGATAGTTTTTTTCGTCACATATTGTACTTCATGACACTGGTAAAATGAAGTAAAAAAAAAAAAATATTTATAAAAAATACCAAATTTACAAAAAATTTGGAAAAAATAGCAAATTTCCAAGTTTCAATTTCTCTACTTCTATAATACATAGTAATACCTCCAAAAATAGTTATTACTTTACATTCCCCATATGTCTACTTCATGTTTGTTTGGATCATTTTGGGAATGACATTTTAGTTTTTGGGTAAAGTTACAAGGGTTAGAAGTTTAGAAGCAAATCTTGAAATTTTTCTGAAATTTTCGAAAAACTAATTTTTAGGGACAAGTTCAGGTCTGATGTCACTTTGTGAGGCTTACATAATAGAAACCACTTAAAAATGTCCCCAATCTAGATACTACACCCCTCAAAGTATTCAAAACTGATTATACAAGCATTGTTAACCCTTTAGGTGTTCCACAAGAGTTAATGGCAAATGGAGATAAAATTTCAGAATTTAGATTTTTTGACAAATTTTCCATTTTAATCCATTTTTTTCAGTAACAAAGCAAGGGTTAACAGCCAAACAAAATGCTATATTTATTGCACCGATTCTTAAGTTTGCAGAAACACCCCATATGTGGCCATAAACTACTGTACGGGCGCACAGTAGGGTGTAGAGGGAAAGGTGCGCTGTGTGGTTTTTGGAAGGCAGATTTTGCTGGACTGGTTTATTTACACCATGTCCCATTTGAAGCTCCCCTGATGCACCCCCTAGAGTAGAAAATCCATAAAAGTGACCCCATCTAAGAAACTACACCCCTCAAGTTATTCAAAACTGATTTTACAAACTTTGCTAACCCTTTAGGCAGTGCAGTTTCTAGGTAACATTTCACTCAGGGCGAGTGTCAAAAAAACTCCCCACCACCCATCAAAACTGCTCGATGAAATCATATCAGAAGAGTACTTGCAACCGTCTGACCATATTATTATTATTATCATTTTTTTAATGCTTAACACAATATTTATTGAGAGCAAAAGAAAATCATAAATTACTGCTTAAACTGCTAAAAGTCGCAGGCAGAGTGGTACAGGAGAACTGCAGTATAAACGAAGGCTATACCCTTAGAAGAGTAGTCATGAAATACAATCAATAATGTGCAAAACCAAAAGACTGTCATGTTAGGATTTCATAACTAACTAAAACCCAATCACAGCAGGTCTCAACTAGTACACGCAAGTGAATGTACAAAAACCAAGTAACATATAAAACCAGATTCAAAGCATAGATGGCAAGGCGGATTACTGTATACTGTACATAAAATGTATGAAGGTTACACCATGCCGGACAATATAACCTCTGTGCCATGCTGTACAATAAACAGTATAACCCCTACACAGTGTAGCGGTATACTGTATATTGTGTGGCACAGTGTAGGCTATATGTGTATAACATAAACATATTCCACATGAAAACTTACAATTACTTGGTTTGGCCCTTGGGGATCTCGGACGCCACTTCAACACTTTGGCCGGGGGGCTCGGTGGAGCTGACGATGTCTTTATCCTAATGAGAAAGATTTTATAATAAGGATTTGGAGAAGGGGCAGAGGGATAGCAGAGCAGGGAGAGGCCGGTGCTGCTACTAGGGGCTTATACCATGGGGGAGTAATAAAGCCCACCATAATGCCCCCCCAGTAGAAATAATTTTCCTTATAATGTGCAAAACATACCCCCTTGTAATGCCCCCAGTAGAGCTAATCTTCACATAATGTGCCAATATAAAACACCCCTTCTCAGTGCCCCTGTAGATTACCCCATAGTGCTCCTCTCCCCCTTCCCCATAGTACCCACTATAATGTGTCCCAGAGCCCCCAATATAAAATACCCCTTCTTTTTAGCCTCAGCAGATGCCCCTATAGTGCCACCCAATAATGTGCCAGTAAGATATGCCCCCTAATCATGTGCCAGTAAGATATGCCCCCCAATCATGTGCCAGTAATAAGAGCCCCCATAGATGCCCCCTAATCATGTGCCAGTAATAAGAGCCCCCCACCATCATGTGCCAGTAGCCAGAGTGCCCCCCCTATTATGTGCCAGTAGCCGCCCTATCAAGTGCAGGTAGCCCCCCTTATGTGCCAGTAGCCTCATATCGTGTGCCAGTAGCCTTCTAAAATGTGCCAGTAGCCCCCCTTATGTGCCAGTAGCCTCCTATCATGTGCCAGTAGCCCCCTTATATGCCAGTAGCCCCCCTTATGTGTCAGTAGCTCCCCTTATGTGCCAGTAGCCCCCTTATGTGCCAGTAATCGTTCCTATGTGCCAGTAGTCCCCCTTATCTGCCAGTAACCCCCCTTATATGCCATTAGTCCCCCTTATGTACCAATAGCCCCACTATCATGTGCCAGTAGCCCCCTTATGTGCCAGAAGCCACCCTAATGTGCCAGTAGCCCCCCTTATGTGCCAGCAGCCCCCTATCATGTGCCAGTAGTCCCCCTTATGTGCCATTAGTCCCCCTTATGTACCAATAGTCTCCCTATCATGTGCCAGTAGCCCTCTTATGTGCCAGTAGCCCCCCTTATGTGCCAGTAGTCCCCCTTATGTGCCAGTAGCCCCCCTTATGTGCCAGGACCCCCTCTTATGTGCCAGTAGTCCCCCTATCATGTACCAGTAGCCCCTTATTCGCCAGTAGCCACCCTTATGTGCCAGTAGCCCCCCTTATGTGTCAGTAGCCCCCATTATGTGCCAGTAGTCCTCCTTATGTGCCAGTAGCCCCCCTTATGTGTCAGCAGCCCCCATTATGTGCCAGCAGCCTCCATTATGTGCCAGTAGTCATCCTTATGTGCCAGTAGCCTCCTATCATGTGCCAGTAGCCCCCCTTTTATGCCAATAGCCCCCTTATGTGCCAGAAGCCACCCTTATGTGCCAGTAGCTCCCCTTATGTGCCAGTAGCCCCCCTTATGTGCCAGTAGTTCCCCTTATTATGTGCCATCTGCCCCCCTATGTGCCAGTAGTCCCCCTTATGTGCCAACAGCCCCCCTTATGTGCCAGTAGCCCCCCTATCAAGTGCCAGTAGTCCCCCTTATGTGCCATTAGTCCTCCTTATGTACCAATAGTTCCCCTATCATGTGCCAGTAGCACCCTTATTCGCCAGTAGCCACCCTTATGTGCCAGTAGCCCCCCTTATGTGTCAGTAGCCCCCATTATGAGCCAGTAGTCCCCCTTATGTGCCAGTAGCCCCCCTTATGTGCCAGCAGACCCCTTATGTGCCAGTAGTCCACCTTATGTGCCAGTAGCCCCCCTATCATGTGCCAGTTGCCCCCCTTATGTGCCAGTAGTCCCCCTTATGTCCGTGCCTGTAGTCTCCCTTATGTCTGTGCCAGTAGCCCCCCTTATGTTCCAGCAGCCCCCCTTATGTGCCAGTAGTCCCCCTTATGATCCAGTTGCCCCCCTTATGTGCCTTCAGACCCAATAATGTGCCAGTAGCCCCCCTTATATGCCAGTAGTCTCCTTATGTGTCAGTAGCCCCCTATCATGTGCCAGTAGCGTCCCCTTATGTCTGTGCCAGTAGCCCCCCTTATGTGCCAGTATTGTAATTTGTACATATATATATATATATATATATATATATTTATATATGTATGAAAAAAAAACTTATACTTACCTCCTCCAGGATGCGATGCAGGCCTCTTCCGGCCTGTGTCCCTCGCTGGCTCAGGCGGCGCAATGAAGTCATTGCGCCGCCTGCTCGGCCTCCCCTGCCGCAGCACAGACTGAGAAGGGCGAAACAGATGACTATAGAGATGAGTGAGCGCTTCCATAATGGAAGCGCAGCGCTCATCTCCTGCTGTGTCCTGCCGGCGCCCCCCTTGTGACAGCGCCCCGGATGGCTACACGGCCCGCCCGGTCAAAGAAACGGCCCTAGGTGTTGCACAAGAGTTATTGGCAAATGGGGATGAAATTTGAGATTTTAAATTTTTTTGCAAATTTTCCATTTTTATCAATTTTTTACAGTAACAAAGCAAGGGTTAACAGCCAAACAAAATGCTATATTTATTGCCTTGATTCTGTAGTTTGCATAAACACCCCATATGTGGCCATAAACTACTGTACGGGCACACAGTAGGGCGTAGAGGGAAAGGTGCGCCATATGGTTTTGGAAGGCAGATTTTGCTGGACTGGTTTATTTACACTATGTCCCATTTGAAACCCCCCTGATGCACCCCTAGAGTAGAAACTCCTTAAAAGTGACCCAATCTAAGAAACTACATCCCTCAAGGTATTCAAAACTGATTTTACAAACTTTGTTAACCATTTAGGTGTTGCACCAGAGTTATTGGCAAATGGAGATTGAAAATTTGCCCAAAAATGAATTTTTTTTTGTTTGTGTCTCAAGTCTGAGAATAAGTTTTTTATCCGATTGTCAGGGGCTAAATTAGGATATAAATTTAGTACTCTATGAAAGTGTGGTACTCCCTGAAGCAACCAATAATGCAGAGGCCCGGATGATTCGGGCACATGTCACACTGAGTAGTGGTGTCCTTCCGTATCCCCCTCCTGTGACACACTCTGCACTTTTTTTTTGGGTCTGTCCCTTCTTTCTAGTATGGGGGACCACACCTGGAAAGTGTTGGCCAGGGATGATCCAGGCGCCTACAGTTCCTGAGGTACTCCTGCCTGCTCTTTCCCGGTCAGAAAAGATCAGGGCCTTGACGACTGCCTCATAGAACTGAAGGAATGTCCCTGTGTTGCCAGCACTCCGGGACAGCACAAAAGAGTTGTACAAGGCAACCTGTACCAAGTAGACCACAACTGTTTTGTACCATGCCAGGGTTTTGCGCATGGCGTTATATGGCTTAAGGACTTATTCAGAAAGATCCACTTCTCCCATATACCGATAGTAGTTGACTATACAATTGGGCTTGAGGACCGTTGCCGCGGTACCTTGCACAGGGACAGGGGTGATGCCGTTACCATGAATTGTGGACAGTACAAGGACATCCCTCTTTTCCTTATATCTGACCAGCAACAGGTTTCCAGTGGTAAGGGCACGGGTCTCACCCCTGGGGATAGGTACCTGGAGGGGGTAGGTAGGGAGGCCACGTTGTTTTTTTGCACGGTCCCACAAGCGGACGAGAATCTGACTGCGAGGGACTGGAAGAAGGGGATACTAGTATAAAAGTTATCCACGTACAGGTGTAACCCTTATCTAGCACTGGGTGCATAAGGTCCCACACAAGTTTCCCCCTAACACCCAGAGTGGTGGGACATTCTGGGGGTTGAATACGGGAATCCCGCCCCTCGTACACACGAAACTTGTACGTGTACCCTGAGGTACTCTCACAAAGTTTGTACAGCTTCACACCATACCTCGCCCGCTTTGAGGGAACATACTGGCGAAAAAGGAGTCTCTCCTTGAACGCAATGAGAGACTCATCAACCGCGACCTCCCTTCCAGGTACATAGGCCTGGACAAATTTGGGGGGGACATGCTGCATTATCTGAATAATGCAGGTAATTCCGGATGGCCTGAAAACGGGAGCGTGTCATGGCCGTACTGTAAAGTGGGGCCTGGTAGAGGATGTCCCCACTCCAGTAATGCCTGACACTAGGTTTCTTGACTAGGCCCATATGCAGCACGAGGCCCTAAAATGTCCTCATCTCAGCTGCACTGACCGTAGTCCAGCCACCGGGCCCAGCCAAAAAGGAGCCCGGGTGTTGAGCAACAAACTGTTGAGCGTACAGATCTGTTTGCCTCACCATTAGATTTACAAAGTGGTCACTGAAAAAAAGACTAAATAAGTTGTATTCAGTGAAGCCCACTGTGGAAATCTTTATTCCTGATTGATTGGCCTACAAAATCAGGAATCACGCGATCATAACGCTCTGGGGTATACCACTCGAGTTCACCCACAGGGGGCTCCGGTGTATTTAACTGGTGGACCGGAAAACTATTACGAGCCCAAGATCTGCTCATACTAGGGTGGGCCACAGGGTCCCTAGCATGGCAGTCCCCTTACTCCACCTGACGGCCTCTCCGCCACCTTGGGGACTCACCATCATCGCTAGATGATGTGGAGGACGCGGATGACAAAAGGAAAGTGGGTTCATCCTTGTCCTCACTTGGACTCTCAGACTCGGAGGCAAGCTGGGCGTATGCCTCCTTGGCCGAGAACATCCGGCGAGCCATAGGGGAGTGTGTGTCTGCGTGTGTTTGCGTGTTAAACTTTATTTGGTGTGCGTGTGTGCCAGCACGGGTGTTCGCGAACTCACCCTAAACCTAACTAAAAAGACTAACTAAGACTAACAAAAAAAAAGGGGGAAAAAATGTGAAACAAATAAATAAATAAAAAATCTAAATCGCTGATCAACCGTCCAAAGTTGATCAGCGGTGGGGTGTGTGATGCGCTAACAGTGGCCGGACGCTAAGAGTGCCGACCACAGTCAGCGTACGTAAAAAAAAAGAAAAATGCCTGCGCCCCCAAAAATTTGTGGGTGGGAGGGAGGAGGGAGTCAAGCTACAGCACCCCTGGGGGGTCTAGGGTCACACAGCTGTGCTGTGGACCCCAGACACCCGATTTATGGTGATGCAATCAGTAACTTCAACTAACTTCAAGTAATTTTTTCTTCAACTAACTTTCCCTAAATATCCGTGCCTAATCTAACTTGTCCCTAGCCTTTCCCTAAATACCTGGTGGTGCTGGGGCGCAGATGGGGTGCTGGTTGGATCCTGATCTCTGCACAGATGGGGGGTGCTGGCTCTGAGACACGACGCATCGCTCCTCTCTCCTCGGGCTCCCGGACTGAAAAGGAGAAAGAGAGGAGCGTTGCAATCATTTGAACCTCCCGTCCCTGCAGTCCCCAGAGACCCGAATAATCCGTAAGCGCAGCAAATCACAGGTCTGAATTGACCTGCGGTTTGCTGCGATCACCTACACGTGGCGTCACAGGACCCCCCCTCGCATTTAGCCAAGGTGCCTGCTCAATGATTTGAGCAGGCACTGGGTTCCGATCACCGCCTGCCGAGCGGCGGTGATCGGAAATACATAGGATGTACCAGTACGCCCTGTGTCCTTAAGGATCGGGAAATCAGGGTGTAACGGTACGCCCCATGTCCGAAACAGGTTAAATAAACATTATGATGCATTGTATTTTTAATATGGATATGATTTTATGTATTAAATTACTTACAAGATGGAATTATGTGATCACTACTGGATTATATGTCTTTGATTATGTTTATTATGTGATTTTATTATGTAACTTGCTATTATTACTTTGGGCTATTAGCCTATGCCCCAGGACATAGCAGCCATTTATTTTCCTTTTTTATTTTCGGTGCTACCAACTTTTTATTTTTATATATGAACTTCATTGGCTTGAGCACGTCTTTTTCATAGATTATATTTCTGATATTTTTACTTCAACATGGATTTGAATCCAACATGTGGTTCCACCTATACCCAGGAGGAGAGGGAGCGAATTTTACAGGGGACAGAGGGAGATGCCGCCTTTCTCAACACTCCATCAGTGAAAGAAGTAAGAAAGAAATCTGAGTTTCTCTCAAGAAGAGCTGCATCTCTATGTTTACATATGACCACCCTTGGGGAGTATCACAAAATGCAACGGATACCACGAGGTATGAGGTCGAATTTACGACCAAATCTTTTTTCGGATAATCCGATTTTTTTGTAAATTTTTTTAGATATTATTCAAAAGTTACTCCTTGGACTTTATTTTACTCAATATAGAGTTTTTGCCACATAAGTTATCTAATAATAATATGGACATTGCTGATGTTGATCAGTCTTTGTTAACATTGATGTCTGAAGATGAATGTAAACAGTTCAAGGACAATGTCATTACTCAAATACAGAAATTTAGGATGGATTCTCAGGAGGTGAAACGTTCTAAATGGAACAGAGATACCGATGATTATAAAAAAGGAAATGTCTACACATGGCAGTTTGATAACAGCAATAATATGCAAAGGGATATGAGAAAATGCAAGAGTAATATTCAGCAATCTACATCTGAACAGGCCTCTTTTTTAGGCAACAAGTTCAACAAGAACACTGCAGACGACCCCGGACTAGATGGGGTGGTCGCCGACACCACAGAGCTCGGAAAATTGAGGAACAACAAAACACGCATCACAGTCAACAAAACACAGACATCCAGGAGGAGATGACGGTGATCAATTTGTCTTCCAGGGTTCTCACAACTCCGCAAGTGAGTGTCCTGGGTAAGGGACTTTCTTTCTGTCCTAACAGTATAGTAGATTGGTTTGATGTAGATGCTGATTTGAATGCCTTCTTCCATAATATTAAACTTAAGGTCTGGTTTAGTGATAAGTCACGGGTAGAGTTGAGCGAACACCTGGATGTTCGGGTTCGAGAAGTTCGGCCGAACATCCCGGAAATGTTCGGGTTCGGGATCCGAACCCGATCCGAACTTCGTCCCGAACCCGAACCCCATTGAAGTCAATGGGGACCCGAACTTTTCGGCACTAAAACGGCTGTAAAACAGCCCAGGAAAGGGCTAGAGGGCTGCAAAAGGCAGCAACATGTAGGTAAATCCCCTGCAAACAAATGTGGATAGGGAAATTAATTAAAATAAAAATTAAATAAATAAAAATTAACCAAAATCAATTGGAGAGAGGTTCCATAGCAGAGAATCTGGCTTCCCGTCACCCACCACTGGAACAGTCCATTCTCAGATATTTAGGCCCCGGCACCCAGGCAGAGGAGAGAGGTCCCGTAACAGACAATCTGTCTTCATGTCAGCAGAGAATTAGTCTGCATGTCATAGCAGAGAATGAGGCTTCACGTCACCCACCACTGCAACAGTCCATTGGCATATATTTAGGCCTAGCACACAGGCAGAGGAGAGGTTCATTCAACTTTGGGTAGCATCGCAATATAATGGTAAAATGAAAATAAAAATAGGATTGAATGAGGAAGTGCCCTGGAGTCCAATAATATATGGTTATGGGGAGGTAGTTAATGTCTAATCTGGACAAGGGACGGACAGGTCCTGTGGGATCCATGCCTGGTTCATTTTTATGAACGTCAGCTTGTCCACATTGGCTGTAGACAGGCGGCTGCGTTTGTCTGTAATGACGCCCCCTGCCGTGCTGAATACACGTTCAGACAAAACGCTGGCTGCCGGGCAGGCCAGCACCTCCAAGGCATAAAAGGCTAGCTCTGGCCACGTGGACAATTTAGAGACCCAGAAGTTGAATGGGGCCGAACCATCAGTCAGTACGTGGAGGGGTGTGCACACGTACTGTTCCACCATGTTAGTGAAATGTTGCCTCCTGCTAACACGTTGCGTATCAGGTGGTGGTGCAGTTAGCTGTGGCGTGTTGACAAAAGTTTTCCACATCTCTGCCATGCTAACCCTGCCCTCAGAGGAGCTGGCCGTGACACAGCTGCCTTGGCGACCTCTTGCTCCTCCTCTGCCTTGGCCTTGGGCTTCCACTTGTTCCCCTGTGACATTTGGGAATGCTCTCAGTAGCGCGTCTACCAACGTGCGCTTGTACTCGCGCATCTTCCTATCACGCTCCAGTGCAGGAAGTAAGGTGGGCACATTGTCTTTGTAGCGTGGATCCAGCAGGGTGGCAACCCAGTAGTCCGCACAGGTTAAAATGTGGGCAACTCTGCTGTCGTTGCGCAGGCACTGCAGCATGTAGTCGCTCATGTGTGCCAGGCTGCCCAGGGGTAAGGACAAGCTGTCCTCTGTGGGAGGCGTATCGTCATCGTCCTGCCTTTCCCCCCAGCCACGCACCAGTGATGGACCCGAGCTGCGTTGGGTGCCACCCCGCTGTGACCATGCTTCATCCTCATCCTCCTCCACCTCCTCCTCATCCTCGTCCTCCTCGTCCTCCAGTAGTGGGCCCTGGCTGGCCACATTTGTACCTGGCCTCTGCTGTTGCAAAAAACCTCCCTCTGAGTCACTTCGAAGAGACTGGCCTGAAAGTGCTAAAAATGACCCCTCTTCCTCATCCTCCTCCTCCTCCTCCTGGGCCACCTCCTGTTCCATCATCGCCCTAAGTGTTTTCTCAAGGAGACATAGAAGTGGTATTGTAACGCTGATAACGGTGTCATCGCCACTGGCCATGTTGGTGGAGTACTCGAAACAGCGCAACAGGGCACACAGGTCTCGCATGGAGGCCCAGTCATTGGTGGTGAAGTGGTGCTGTTCTGTAGTGCGACTGACCCGTGCGTGCTGCAGCTGAAACTCCACTATGGCCTGCTGCTGCTCGCACAGTCTGTCCAGCATGTGCAAGGTGGAGTTCCACCTGGTGGGCACGTCGCATATGAGGCGGTGAGCGGGAAGGCCGAAGTTACGCTGTAGCGCAGACAGGCGAGCAGCGGCAGGATGTGAACGCCGGAAGCGCGAACAGACGGCCCGCACTTTATGCAGCAGCTCTGACATGTCGGGGTAGTTGTGAATGAACTTCTGCACCACCAAATTCAGCACATGCGCCAAGCAAGGGATGTGCGTCAAATTGGCTAGTCCCAGAGCTGCAACGAGATTTCGCCCATTATCACACACCACCAGGCCGGGCTTGAGGCTCACCGGCAGCAACCACTCGTCGGTCTGTTGTTCAATACCCCGCCACAACTCCTGTGCGGTGTGGGGCCTGTCCCCCAAACATATGAGTTTCAGAATGGCCTGCTGACGTTTACCCCGGGCTGTGCTGAAGTTGGTGGTGAAGGTGTGTGGCTGACTGGATGAGCAGGTGGAAGAAGAGGAGGAGGAAGCCGAGAAGGAGGAGGTGGCAACAGGAGGCAAAGAATGTTGCCCTGCGATCCTTGGCGGCGGCAGGACGTGCGCCAAACAGCTCTCCGCCTGGGGCCCAGCTGCCACTACATTTACCCAGTGTGCAGTTAGGGAGATATAGCGTCCCTGGCCGTGCTTACTGGTCCACGTATCTGTGGTTAGGTGGACCTTGCTACAGATGGCGTTGCGCAGTGCACACTTGATTTTATCGGATACTTGGTTGTGCAGGGAAGGCACGGCTCTCTTGGAGAAGTAGTGCCGGCTGGGAACAACATACTGTGGGACAGCAAGCGACATGAGCTGTTTGAAGCTGTCTGTGTCCACCAGCCTAAATGACAGCATTTCATAGGCCAGTAGTTTAGAAATGCTGGCATTCAGGGCCAGGGATCGAGGGTGGCTAGGTGGGAATTTACGCTTTCTATCAAATGTTTGTGAGATGGAGAGCTGAACGCTGGCGTGTGACATGGTTGAGACGCTTGGTGACGGAGGTGGTGGTGGTGGTGTTGGTGGTACATCCCCTGTTTGCTGGGCGGCAGGTGCCAACGTTCCTCCAGAGGCGGAGGAAGAGGCCGAGGCGGCAGCAGCAGAATAGGCCGAGGCGGCAGCAGCAGAAGAGGTAGCAGGGGGAGCCTGAGTGACTTCCTTGGTTTTAAGGTGTTTACTCCACTGCAGTTCATGCTTTGCATGCAGGTGCCTGGTCATGCAGGTTGTGCTCAGGTTCAGAACGTTAATGCCTCGCTTCAGGCTCTGATGGCACAGCGTGCAAACCACTCGGGTCTTGTCGTCAGCACATTGTTTGAAGAAGTGCCATGCCAGGGAACTCCTTGAAGCTGCCTTTGGGGTGCTCGGTCCCAGATGGCGGCGGTCAGTAGCAGGCGGAGTCTCTTGGCGGCGGGTGTTCTGCTTTTGCCCACTGCTCCCTCTTTTGCTACGCTGTTGGCTCGGTCTCACCACTGCCTCTTCCTCCGAACTGTGAAAGTCAGTGGCACGACCTTCATTCCATGTGGGGTCTAGGACCTCATCGTCCCCTGCATCGTCTTCCACCCAGTCTTGATCCCTGACCTCCTGTTCAGTCTGCACACTGCAGAAAGACGCAGCAGTTGGCACCTGTGTTTCGTCATCATCAGAGACATGCTGAGGTGGTATTCCCATGTCCTCATCATCAGGAAACATAAGTGGTTGTGCGTCAGTGCATTCTATGTCTTTCACCGCTGGGGAAGGGCTAGGTGGATGCCCTTGGGAAACCCTGCCAGCGGAGTCTTCAAACAGCATAAGAGACTGCTGCATAACTTGAGGCTGAGACAGTTTCCCTGGTATGCATGGGGGTGATGTGACAGACTGATGGGGTTGGTTTTCAGGCGCCATCTGTGCGCTTTCTGCAGAAGACTGGGTGGGAGATAATGTGAACGTGCTGGATCCACTGTCGGCCACCCAATTGACTAATGCCTGTACCTGCTCAGGCCTTACCATCCTTAGAACGGCATTGGGCCCCACCATATATCGCTGTAAATTCTGGCGGCTACTGGGACCTGAGGTAGTTGGTACACTAGGACGTGTGGATGTGGCAGAACGGCCACGTCCTCTCCCAGCACCAGAGGGTCCACTAACACCACCACGACCATGTCCACGTCCGCGTCCCTTACTAGATGTTTTTCTCATTGTTATGGTTCACCACAACAACAAATATATTATTTGGCCCAATGTATTGTATTCAAATTCAGCGGGATATAAATTTGAGGCCTAGTATTTAGGCGCTGGGTGACCGGTATGGATTTAGTGACAGAATTAGACTTGGAAATGCACAGAAGCGTGTGTGTGAAGTTATTCTGAATGACCCAATGTGCACCTTGAATATTATATACCCTTTTTGGGATAGATTTCAAATAGCTCTGATATAGCAGGAACCACTAAATTATGAAATTGCTAAATTGGGAATTGTACTTCAACCCAGAACAAAAAATGTGCTTTGACGGACACTAAATATCTTGCCCAGCAACAACAGTACAGCGGTGGGTAACGAGAGATTTAGAGGGATTTAAATTTGAGGCCTAGTATTTAGGCGCTGGGTCACCGGTATGGATTTAGTGACAGAATTAGACTTGGAAATGCACAGAAGCGTGTGTGTGAAGTTATTCTGAATGACCCTATGTGCACCTTCAATATTATATACCCTTTTAGGGATAGATTTCAAATAGCTCTGATATAGCAGAAACCACTAAATTATGAAATTGCTAAATTGGGAATTGTACTTCAACCCAGAACAAAAAATGTGCTTTGACGGACACTAAATATCTTGCCCAGCAACAACAGTACAGCGGTGGGTAACGAGAGATTTAGAGGGATTTAAATTTGAGGCCTAGTATTTAGGCGCTGGGTCACCGGTATGGATTTAGTGACAGAATTAGACTTGGAAATGCACAGAAGCGTGTGTGTGAAGTTATTCTGAATGACCCTATGTGCACCTTCAATATTATATACCCTTTTAGGGATAGATTTCAAATAGCTCTGATATAGCAGAAACCACTAAATTATGAAATTGCTAAATTGGGAATTGTACTTCAACCCAGAACAAAAAATGTGCTTTGACGGACACTAAATATCTTGCCCAGCAACAACAGTACAGCGGTGGGTAACGAGAGATTTAGAGGGATTTAAATTTGAGGCCTAGTATTTAGGCGCTGGGTGACAGGTATGGGTTTAGTGACAGAATTAGACTTGGAAATACACAGTAGCGGGTGTGTGTGAAGTTATTCTGAATGACCCAATGTGCACCTTCAATATTATATACCCTTTTTGGGATAGATTTCAAATAGCTCTGATATAGCAGGAACCACTAAATTATGAAATTGCTAAATTGGGAATTGTACTTCAACCCAGAACAAAAAATGTGCTTTGACGGACACTAAATATCTTGCCCAGCAACAACAGTACAGCGGTGGGTAACGAGAGATTTAGAGGGATTTAAATTTGAGGCCTAGTATTTAGGCGCTGGGTCACCGGTATGGATTTAGTGACAGAATTAGACTTGGAAATGCACAGAAGCGTGTGTGTGAAGTTATTCTGAATGACCCTATGTGCACCTTCAATATTATATACCCTTTTAGGGATAGATTTCAAATAGCTCTGATATAGCAGAAACCACTAAATTATGAAATTGCTAAATTGGGAATTGTACTTCAACCCAGAACAAAAAATGTGCTTTGACGGACACTAAATATCTTGCCCAGCAACAACAGTACAGCGGTGGGTAACGAGAGATTTAGAGGGATTTAAATTTGAGGCCTAGTATTTAGGCGCTGGGTCACCGGTATGGATTTAGTGACAGAATTAGACTTGGAAATGCACAGAAGCGTGTGTGTGAAGTTATTCTGAATGACCCTATGTGCACCTTCAATATTATATACCCTTTTAGGGATAGATTTCAAATAGCTCTGATATAGCAGAAACCACTAAATTATGAAATTGCTAAATTGGGAATTGTACTTCAACCCAGAACAAAAAATGTGCTTTGACGGACACTAAATATCTTGCCCAGCAACAACAGTACAGTGGTGGGTAACGAGAGATTTAGAGGGATTTAAATTTGAGGCCTAGTATTTAGGCGCTGGGTCACCGGTATGGATTTAGTGACAGAATTAGACTTGGAAATGCACAGAAGCGTGTGTGTGAAGTTATTCTGAATGACCCTATGTGCACCTTCAATATTATATACCCTTTTAGGGATAGATTTCAAATAGCTCTGATATAGCAGAAACCACTAAATTATGAAATTGCTAAATTGGGAATTGTACTTCAACCCAGAACAAAAAATGTGCTTTGACGGACACTAAATATCTTGCCCAGCAACAACAGTACAGTGGTGGGTAACGAGAGATTTAGAGGGATTTAAATTTGAGGCCTAGTATTTAGGCGCTGGGTCACCGGTATGGATTTAGTGACAGAATTAGACTTGGAAATGCACAGAAGCGTGTGTGTGAAGTTATTCTGAATGACCCTATGTGCACCTTCAATATTATATACCCTTTTAGGGATAGATTTCAAATAGCTCTGATATAGCAGAAACCACTAAATTATGAAATTGCTAAATTGGGAATTGTACTTCAACCCAGAACAAAAAATGTGCTTTGACGGACACTAAATATCTTGCCCAGCAACAACAGTACAGCGGTGGGTAACGAGAGATTTAGAGGGATTTAAATTTGAGGCCTAGTATTTAGGCGCTGGGTGACAGGTATGGGTTTAGTGACAGAATTAGACTTGGAAATACACAGTAGCGGGTGTGTGTGAAGTTATTCTGAATGACCCAATGTGCACCTTCAATATTATATACCCTTTTTGGGATAGATTTCAAATAGCTCTGATATAGCAGGAACCACTAAATTATGAAATTGCTAAATTGGGAATTGTATTTCAACCCAGAACAAGAAATGTGCTTGAACGGACACTAAATAACTCGCCCAGCTACAGCACTAGGGACAGATTTAGCTGGATATAAATTTGAGGCCTAGTATTTAGGCGCTGGGTGACCGGTATGGATTTAGTGACAGAATTAGACTGGGATATGGCCAAAAAATGAACAGACTATTGCTGGTTAAATGCACTTGGTGTGACAGCTTCACCCTGATGTAGGCTTTAGCCAAAAAACAACCACACCATTGAGGGTTAAATGCACTTGGTGACAGGCGCAGCTTGCCCCTGATTTTGTATATGGCCAAAAAATGAACAGACTATTGCTGGTTAAATGCACTTGGTGTGACAGCTTCACCCTGATGTAGGCTTTAGCCAAAAAACAACCACACCATTGAGGGTTAAATGCACTTGGTGACAGGCGCAGCTTGCCCCTGATTTTGTATATGGCCAAAAAATGAACAGACTATTGCTGGTTAAATGCACTTGGTGTGACAGCTTCACCCTGATGTAGGCTTTAGCCAAAAAACAACCACACCATTGAGGGTTAAATGCACTTGGTGACAGGCGCAGCTTGCCCCTGATTTTGTATATGGCCAAAAAATGAACAGACTATTGCTGGTTAAATGCACTTGGTGTGACAGCTTCACCCTGATGTAGGCTTTAGCCAAAAAACAACCACACCATTGAGGGTTAAATGCACTTGGTCGCAGCTTGTGCTGGCGCACCACAAGACACAAAATGGCCGCCGATCACCCCAGAAAAATGAGACTGACAAACGGTCTGTGCAGCCTAAAAACAGTGAGCAATTGAGGATCAGCAGCTCAATGATCCACAGCTGCAGATCGATCAGTTAATCAAGTCCTTTGGAGGAGTTAATCTGCCTAATCTCGCCCTACTGTCGCAGCCGCAACCTCTCCCTACGCTAATCAGAGCAGAGTGACGGGCGGCGCTATGTGACTCCAGCTTAAATAGAGGCTGGGTCACATGGTGCTCTGGCCAATCACAGCCATGCCAATAGTAGGCATGGCTGTGATGGCCTCTTGGGGCAAGTAGTATGACGCTTGTTGATTGGCTGCTTTGCAGCCTTTCAAAAAGCGCCAAGAAAGCGTCACAAAAGCGCGAAGAAAGCGACGAACACCGAACCCGAACCCGGACTTTTACGAAAATGTCCGGGTTCGGGTCCGTGTCACGGACACCCCAAAATTCGGTACGAACCCGAACTATACAGTTCGAGTTCGCTCATCCCTAGTCACGGGTTAATATTCCACAATCAAGTGAACTCTCTTTAAAAATGTTTAATATGTCCATAAAGAGTGGGTTCACACCTGAGGTGTATGAACCTGCTGTTGATGATTTCATATCTGCTGTGAAGGCTGACATTGCGGTCTTGAAGTCCATTCATGACAACAAGGGATTTCAACACCCCAATCTCACTAGGCTAGAGGTTAAAACCCCCTGATAAGGGGGGTGCGGTGGTCATCATGGATACTTCCAAATACATAGCTGATATCATGAGACAATTAGGTGATACCAATGTCTATAAGATTATTGGTCCTGATACTAAATTTCCAATTGCCAGGGTCATCAAGGACTGTCTGAGTTATGCTGTAGGGGCGGGGGTCATCGATGAAGGTCTTTGTGATTATCTTACGGTGGTCCATCTTGTCACACCTGTGATATATGTACTGCCTAAGGTGCACAAGTCCCTCATTGATTCCCCTGGCCGCCCTATAGTTTCGGGGTCGGACTCCATCTTCAGTCACTTGGCCATATTATTGGATAAGGTACTGCGTACTTTTTCTATAGGGGGTGAGTCATACATACAGGATACTACTGATTTTTTAATGCAAATTAGAGGTGATTAAGTTACCTGATACACAACCTATTACTTTAGCCTCATTTGATGTTACATCGTTATACAACTCCATAGATCATGACTTGGGCCTCTCAGCAGTAAAACGTATGTTAGACATGTCTACACTTTCCACAATGGCAAGTGATTTTATAATTAGATCACTTAACATTATGTTAAGATGCAACTATTTTTTGTTTCAGGACAACTATTACAAGCAGGTATGAGGTGTTGTGATAGAGTCCCATGTGGCCCCAACATATGCCAATATCTTTATGAGAGCATTTGAGGAGGATGTTGTCTATCTGTCCCACCACTTCAGACATGTTCTGAGTTGGTGGCGATATATCGATGACATCTTCCTTATATGGACTGGTGATCCTAAGCAATTGATGGAATTTCACACAGTATTAAAGGGAACCTGTCATGTGGATATTTGATTATAATCTAACTAATTATATACAATCATTAACTACTAAAAAGTGCCTTAGATGGATTCACTTACTGGTGTGACAGATGGTTACCTCATAATATACACACAAAGATGCCGCATGCTAATGAGCTGTTTCGAGTCCGGCGTGAAGTCATTGAGTCCAGCGTATATTTAATTCAGAGCTATAGCCACTCCCCTGCCCACCTGCTGCTGATTCCTATGGAAACAAACTGTCACTCAGCAGCAGGTGGGCGGGGAGAGTCAGGAGCTCATGAATATTCATGACTCATCATTATCAGCTGGAGCTTTCCAATACAAGATGTTGGCAGATTGACTGGGTCAATTAAAGAAAGTGACCCAGCATTGTGCTAAGAGAATCAGTCACTTATTTATGTTGCCCTTAGTTAGGACACCATAAAACTGGTGACAGGTTCCCTTTAAATAGTATTAACAGGGATTTGCAATTCACATTGGTATACTCAGACTTTGAGATACAATTTAGGTATACCACTGTGAGTTATCAGGAAGGAAGACTACATACAAGTCTATATACTAAACCTACGGACAAAAATACAATTTTACGTTTTGACAGCAATCATCCCAGGAACACGATTGAACATCTTCCTTTTTCACAGAGGGCAAAACATTTCCAATGACAACACACTTGATACCGCACTAGATACCATGACTGAAAGATTCAGGAAGAGGGGATACCCACATAACTTACTAAAAACCCAAAGAGAGAAAGTATATAGCATGGATAGAAAGGACACATTGATTAGTAAACAATCTAAGAAGAACTGCAACAGAATTCCATTTATTTCAGCTTATACTGAAAGCAGTGCAGGGATTAATCAAATAATCAGACGACACTGGGGCATCCTGAAAGGGTGTCTAGGCAAGATCACAGAATTTAAATCACCTCCCGTGTTTGCATATCATAGGATGAGGAATTTGCGTGATCAACTGACTAAAGCGGATGTTAATCCTAAAAATAGGATGATACAAACCACACTGACACAGCCGGGCAGAGGCAGTTTTCCCTGCCTGTGCTGTGTCAGTTTTCGTTACATTTGTAGAGGTTCTGAGTTTAGACACCCCAATACAGGAGTGGTATATCCCATTCGATACCACCTCACATGTAACTCAAATTATGTCATATATGTATTGACATGTCCCTGCAAACTGCTCTATGTGGGCGAGACATCCACAGATCTCTAAACTTGATTGAGCACCCATCGGCTGTCCTTACGTAAGAAACGACGTGACTTACCTGTACCAAAACATTTTACTGACTTTAATCACGTAGAAAAATATCTAAAGTGATGGATTCTTGACCATGTTCCCCTACCTAGGAGAGGGAGTAATAGAACAACATTTAAAAAAAAAGGGAGATGCACTGGATTTACACACTCAACAGTCTCAAACCTATGGGTCTTAATGTTGAGTATAATCCAGGAGTGTTTGCATGAGGGGTGGCTTGCCGTTACCGTCTGTTTTATTTCTCTTGTCACCATCCAGAGATGCCACATCCTCAATCCTGCTGCACTCCTTCCTCTCCCAAGGGGGGAGTGTACTGAGTGTACTGCAGATGGAGATTCTGCAGATTTTATTGATCTACGTGCTGAAGAAGATCTTCAGGAAGAAGAACTATGGGCCTCAACCGACTCTCTTTTCAAAGAACAAGAACATGATTGCATTACAATGATGGAAGCTGAAGTAGGAACTCCACCATCAATACAGGATACTCCTTTGCAAAACCCTCACTGGACACTCTTTGTAGACGGTTCAAGGTATGCCGATGACAAAGGGAAATTCCATACAGGCATGGCAGTTACTAGTGAGTATGAAGTACTGTGTGCAAGGCAATTGCGCCCAGACCAGTCAGCACAAGAGGCTGAACTCATAGCCCTTACTGAGGCCTGCCTCATAGCAAAAGACTCCACTGCTAACATCTACACAGACTCCAGATATGCTTTTGGAGTAGTTCATGATTTCGGAATAATATGGAAGGCCAGAGATTACATTACAGCAGCAGGAACCCCAATTAAACATGCTTTAGCAGTGGAGGCTTTGATGACTGCAGTACTCCTGCCCACCAAAGTAGCAGTAATCAAAGTAAAGGCACATACCCGTGCTGACACACCAGAAGCCAAAGGAAATGCATTGGCGGACCAAGCAGCCAAACAGGCAGCAATGGAAGAGGAAAGAGCACAGCCAGATAAAATCATGTTAGCACAACCGAATGTCAAGCAACAAGAAATATCATGGGATCTACTGAAACAGATGCAGAAGCAAGCCACCCGCTCAGAAAAGGAAACCTGGTTAAAGGAGTCAGCCCTGGAAGAAGAATCCGGACTTTGGACACAAGGGAAGAAAGTGTGCTTGCCTAGAGCACTCTATCCTGTAATAGCCTCTGTGGCCCATGGGCCCACTCATCAATCTAAGACAATAATGAAAGAGCTCATCGATAAAATATGGGTAGCCCCAGGAATCACTCCTGTACTAGTGAAATATGTCCAGTCATGTTTAATCTGTGCCCAATGCAATCCAGGTAGGACTGAGCCCACGCCCAAAAAATGTCTCCCAAAAGCCTTATACCCCTTCCAGAGGATCCAGATTGATCATATCCAGATGCCAATGTGCCAAGGGTTTCAATACGTGTTAGTAGTGGTAGACATGTTCTCTGGGTGGCCAGAAGCCTACCCCGTCAGGAATCAGACAGCAACAACTACTGCTAAAAAATTGATACAGGAAACTGTCTGTAGGTACGGGGTACCTGAGGTCATTGAGAGTGATCAGGGCCCAGCATTCACTGCTAACCTAACCCAAGAGGTCTGGAAGATGGTAGGGTCACACCTGGCATTCCACACCCCTTACAGACCCCAAAGTAGCGGCAAAGTCGAGAGACTGAATGGGGTATTAAAGTCAAAAATGCTGAAAATGACTAGGGAAACAGGGCTCAATTGGGTTCAGTGTTTACCAATAGCACTCTTTGCAGTCAGACACACTCCCAAACCTCCCCATAAGCTGACTCCACATGAGATATTGTTTGGATCGGGACCCCGGATGGGGCTGTACTTCCCTCAACAGTTGCAAATGCATTATGAATCTGTTGCAAAGTATGTGATAGCTTTGAGCAAACAGTTGTCTAACATCCATGTGCAAGTCTTTTCTTCCATTCCAGATCCTGACTCCCTAGAAGGCAGCCACACTCTGAAACCAGGAGAGTGGGTAGTGGTCAAGAAACACGTCAGAAGTACCCTAGAACCACGCTTCGAGGGGCCTTACCAAGTACTACTGACCACTCCAACTTCTGTAAAGCTCGAAGGGAGATCCACCTGGATCCACGCCTCTCACTGCAAAAGGATAAGGAACCCGCCAGATTCAGAAATAACAAAATGATTTTCTTTTATCTGCTAGCACCAGTGCATACATTCCTCCCCCGGCGGAAATGGATGATGACGGGTGGGACAATAAGTTTGTCAAACATCATCAAGTGTTGTATAAAAGCTTCCCTAATAGTAGTAGCATGGGATGGGTCCCCATGGCTAATGATAAACAGAACAGGACCCTCAGCTCAGAATAGCAATATGCCCTGGAATGACTATATGTGGAGCAATGTATCCTGCTTCCCAAATTGGACCCACTGTTACTGCCTACAGGTACAAACCCATGGTATGGTTTTCAGTTCCCATAACAGATCAGGCTGTAATGATTCCAACCCAGACAGTCCAGTACAGTGCATTGGTATATATGCTGAAGCAAGTGGTGATCTGGCCTGCGCCCGGCGCAGTGTAAAGGACTTGACAATAGGGATGACTAGTAAAACCACAGAGGGTCAAGAAAAGGGTCAAAAACTGGCAGAAGGTATCAAACTAGCCCACTTAATCACTCGTTTGTTCAATAGTACAGTGGTTTCGGTCCCAAAAAATATATACCTAGTATGTGGACACAGGGCATATAAATGGCTCCCTTCGGATTTCAAAGGTTTATGTACAATTGCTAGGCTCACACCAGCCACTTTTACACTGCCTCATGGAAAATTAAATGTCAATGCTATCCCCAAACACACCTTATATAAAAGAGCCGCAGATAACATTCCTAGACCAAATGGAAAACCCCATCTTGTGGAAATGAGTGGTGCCAACAAGTTCTTTAGTACTCTATTAATCTATCCTATGCTTACACAAACATATGACAAGCTAGTAATGGCTACCGACTACTTGGATGATCAGATTTGGGAAATTATGAAACTGATGAATACATCTAATGTTGTCCAGAATCAGCTCATCATAGTCACTAATCAACACACTTTAGTATTAGACTACTTGACTGCAAAGGATGGAGGTATGTGTCAGGTAGTAGGTACTGCATGCTGCCATTATATCGATCCACAAGGTAATCTACAAGTAAAAGCTGGTTTGGAAAAGATGAGTGAGATACGTGATGAATGGCTAGAGTCTCACAGTGCAGATAAGTCAACATGGTGGTCTGACACTTTCTCATTCCTTAATCCCAGTAACTGGTTCAAGGGAATTAGTGGATGGACGATGGGAATAATTCAGGGAATATTACAGATAGCCCTAATATTGATGGTAATCTACATATTTATCAAATTTGTTGTTTCCTGCATTAACCGTATCACCAACAGAAAGAAGCCTGCTGAGGAAGCCATACTACTTCTCTATGAACAAATGGCTAGCACCGCAATAGACGTGGATGTCGTCCCTGCATTCCCGACACCCCCTACATTCCCGACACCCCCGCCTTCTCCAACTCCCGCGGATGAAGCTCCTCCACCCAGACCTGAAGATCCAAGAGATGATGAGAATTAGGGACAAATGAATCCCAGGGTATTACCAGAAGTCCGCTCAATCGGGAACTTATTCACAAGGGATAAGTTGTCGCCACTGTGGGTGAAGAGGATACGAATGGTATGCCAGGGGATTCGCTAGGTTTAGGGAAAGTCTACAATCAAGTCTACAATCAAGTCTACAAGGGGGGACTGTTGTGGAATCATATATCATATATCTAGTATCAAATGTATACTTGCTTGTATTATATCTAACAGTTTGCTTAACAAACAAGATGGCCCCTGAAGTAGCAGCCAGCTCCCTTAATAATCCCTTACTAAACACTTTATGATATTGAAATTGCTGACATAGTGCTGACATTGCTAAAGTATGGAGTGATAATGTGATACCTTGTCATGGGACTTAGTAATGTGACAATTAGATCATCAAATTAGCCGAGTCATAAAGTTCCTCTTTTTTGCTATAAAATATCATGTAATCTCAATAAACGCAGCATCTTGCATTGACTGACTTCTCTGTGACAGTCTGTGTGTGATCTCTCTTTCAAGGCGTACGTATGCCAATTATTTTATATCATTCGGAGCAATACATCAACAATACATCACTGACTATTGGAGTCAGATCCAGAACCATATCACTTTCACCTCTTGTGTATATGGTGATATGCAGAATAACACAACCAATATTGTTTTATTGAATGAGTTGAACAAATAAGTATTTTTTGTTCTCATTTTTTTTCCTTTTCTCTTTTCCCTTTCGTTCATAGATGCTGTGATGGACCGGAATTAGGATGTAGTGATCGTTGTGCATGGATCCATTGAAGTTGGATTGCGACCTTCATGTATATACTTGTTATGATTTATATTGTACTGCAGGTGTGCCAATATCATAATAATCGATGATGTTAGTGGCCCTTAATATGAGGAGAACCCTCAATGATTTGGTGATGGGGCTAGTTGAGGGACCAGACGGTATGTGTGCCTGATACTAAAGTGTTGTGTGCTCATGCAGAGGGTTGATGTCCTTGATAAGATGTCACCTCCATCCTGCTCCCTTTTACATCATAATATGTGCACATATCCTTGTGCTAAAAGGATTTTAGTGACATGTACCTTTACCAAGATGGTGTTGTGTCGAATAGTACGCCTACACGCTTGCGCCGGTTTGTAGTCACTTGGATACCACTACCAATATGGCTCTTGTTGGCTCATAGCTTATATAGATGTCACTAGACACATGTGTTATTTGCTTGAGAAAAGCTCTATGAATAAGCCAAAACGTCGCTGCTGCTATTTTGTTCCACATGGGTGAATACATTTTTCAATTTGTATTTTGGGCTATTAGCCTATGCCCCAGGACAAAGCACCCGTTTAATTTAATTTTTTTATTTTCGGTGCTGCCAACTTTGTCTATATATATATATATATATATATATATATACACGCACACACATTTATCTGGATATATAGTGTTGTATTGATTGCAACATCTGAAATTGAGGAACGTTTCATTTTTTTCTCATATGTTATGAAATGCATTTCCTCTACAGTATGCAAGTCTTTACTGCCTCAGCTCCATCTCCATTCTTATGCTTTATTGGTCTTTTTCCGAGATAAAATATATGTCATTCTTATTTTATAATTAAAAGGAAACTATGAGAAAGCTGCCTTGTTTAGCCTCATACTGCTATGACATGTCATACTATCTCACCTCCAGAGTATAACAATTTGTGATAGGTTACATGAGATGCATGACATTAACATTTCAGCCTCAAAATCTTTTAGATGTGCTTCTGACTCCTGCTTTCCAAGGCTTGCACATTGTGGTTTCCAAACTAAATGGAAGTGAATCACAAAGTCAGGTTACAGAACATTATGTTTGGTATCAGAATCACTGTACACAGTATAATGGAAGAATATAGATGTATAAGGAATATTAAAAAACACTGAACAGGAAAATTACTCCAATGGAAATCATGCTCAATAATTACAATTCATGTTGAGCACATTCGAACGAAGATTAGGAAAATGATTTCTAACATATCAGAATTTTGTTGTGCTTCGTGGTAACAAATAAGTTTTTCCTAAAATGGTAGCTACACGTTTTACATAGAGAAAGTAAGAATGTGAGATCACTCATAATGCCATGCAGCCAGCCAATCCCCTTCCCCATCCCCTGTGATGTCACAGCCCTATAAAAGCCTCATCTTGTGTGGTCTACATTGTCCTGTGAGCTGAACATAGGGAGAGAAGTGGCAAGCGTGAAGGAAGATTTATTCTGTGTCAGTTTTTTTTTATTTATTCCTACATTTTCTTATTCCTACATCAGCCATAAACTTGTGTAGGTGTAAGGTGTAGAAGATGGAAGCCTTTATTATTCCACTGCCAGCGTGCCAACCAATACCATCCAGTGTGCAACCCTTAGTGTGGCCAGGTCTTAATGATGACCATCCTCATCTTTTGATGGCTTTACTTTTTCCAAATCATCCTTCAAACTCTCCATGTCCTAGAAAAATGATCAAGATGCAGAGAGGAGCTGGATGCTCCTGATGACATATTCTCATCGATATTAGATAATGTGGAAAAGGGGGAAAACCAGATGGCAGAAAAAGGGCTTCCACCAGTAGGGCAGGGGAACACAGGGTTGGAGAAGTGGATATGCCAGAGCTGATTAATATTCTGTGTTTATTGTCAAATAACATGCAGGATATTGCAGGCAGGAACAGCAATAATATGCAAATTGACCCCCAACCTAATCAGCCATACCCTATACTAGCAACAGCCCCTGATTAAAGGGGCTCCGTGGGCATTAACAATGAAGATCAACTATACAGTGCGGTCCTCATAATTACATGAAAGACAGCTGCGGGCTTATTGGCCGCATGGTTCTTCACTGCAGCATGGCCATAACTCGCCCCATGTGGTCGTACCCTAAGGCAGAGTGGCCTATGTATTTCTGATTTATAGCGATTTTTGGCAAATTAATTCAGAACAAATCACATTTTTGGGCTAACTTGCCAAATCAAATTTTTCAAAACTTCACTCATCACTAATTTCAGTACCCCTTACTATGATGGAAATTTGGTTCCAGCATTTATTATTTTTGTCCATTTGCTGTGAATCAGTTCAGGAGTTCATGCAAACATTCTACAATTCACACTTTATCTGTTAATCTATATACAACCCTAATTCCACAAAATTTGGGACTGTGTAAAATGTAAATAAATATATATAAAAACAGAATGCAACGATTTGAAAATCTCATAGACCCATGTTTAGACCCACACAACTATCCATGCATTTTGAGTCCCTATAAGAAAAGTGCATTATTAACCCCTTAGGAACCGGGCTCATTTTCACCTTAAGGACCAGGCCATCTGACCAGTGTCACTTTATGTGATAACATAAAACGCTTTGACTTATCCACGCATTGCGCTGCCTTCCATGCCATCGGGTCCCCATTACAGCCGCACGGGACCCAATGGAACCTCCGACCGCCTGCCGCAACTCCCGTAAACACTGCAAACCACAGGTTTGAATTGACCTGCGGTTTGCGGCGATCGCTGATACGGAGGGGGGGGGGGGTCATGGGACCCCCCCGCGCATTGGCCCAGGGTGCCTACTCAATGATTTGAGCAGGCACCTAGTTCCGATCACCACCCTCCGCGCTGGTTGTAGGCTTGTCTGAAGACGTGTGTTTTCAGGTTTCTTTTGAAGGAATCTACTGTAGGTGAGCGTCTAATATGTTGGGGTAGCGAGTTCCAAAGTGTGGGGGATGCACAGGAGAATTCTTGGAGGCGATTGTGGTAAGAGGTGATAAGAGGAGAGGAGAGAAGGAGGTCCTGTGAGGATTGGATATTGCGTGTGGGGAAAGTATCTCAGAGATGTAAGGAGTGGACAGGTTGAGGATAGCCTTGTGCGTATTTGTTAGTATTTTGAACTGAATTCGCTGGGCAATGGAGAGCCAGTGAAGGGATTGGTAGAGGGGAGAGAAAGAGGAGTAACAGGGTGAGAGGTGGATTATTTGGGCATCAGAGTTAAGGATAGATTGGAGGGGTGCAACAGTGCTAGAGGGAAGGCCAAAGAGGAGGATGTTGCAGTAGTCTAGGCGGGCGATGATGAGGGCATGTACAAGCATTTTTGCAGACTCAAAGTTGAGGAAAGAGATGCGGGAGATGTTTTTGAGTTGGAGGCAGCAGATGGTGAAAAGGGCTCAGCTGTGCGGTCGGAAGGAGAGGGAAGAATCCAAGGTCACTCCAAGGCAGTGGACTCTGTTGACCGGGGAGAGTGTGCAGCCATTGATCGTGATAGATAGGTCTGTTGGGGGGGTGAGCAAGATGGGAAAGAGATGATTAATTCAGTTGTATCCATGTTAAGTTTTAGAAAGCGAGAGGAAAATAAGGATTGGAAGATAGGCATTGTGGGATTCTGGATAGTAAGTAGTGATGAGCGGCAGGGTCAATATTCGAATTTCACAGGGGCAGTTTGTTGTTTTAATGCGCGGTCTCCTCCTTCATAGTGAATAAACTGTGGTTGTCTGTAAGGACTAGCAACTAGCACAGTTATCAACTAATCAGTCCTGTTATACACCTACTAGTGTCTGCCTAACTTGTGGTGCCTTTAGCCGTTCAGTTTCTAGCTGACCTGCTGTGTGAATGGGAGCCACTTGTTCTCCCTTTATAGAGGGTTGACGTCGCATAGGTCCCCTCTGCTTTACACTGCCCAACGGACAGCAGTATAGAGCTAATATTAGCTCTGCAAACGGCGACACTGTGATTTATCAGTGAGAAGGTGGGAGTTAGTGCACTCTCCCGGCCCTCTTCATTGTTACTTATCAATTCCATTCCTGTTAAAGTGGAGACTGTAATTTTAACTTTTAGGTTTTTGATTTGTAGAAAATTAATAAAGATAAGCAATTCATTCACCTATTGATATTTAGGTTTTAGTAGATCCAGAAATAAAAGTTTTAAAGTAATACCTGGGTCAAGATAAGTCTCATTGCCTTGTTAGGCACTAGTTAATTTAGTAATTGTTCATTACAGCGCTGTTTTAGATTAAAATTTCATGCATGTCATAACAATAGCTTTATATGCAGACAGAGTTTTTCAAAGTATTTGAGATCGTACAAATCGCCACTATTGATTTTAATATTGTAGCACAATACATGCAACTTCACCTTTAGTCAGGTCTGACAACATAATACTGATTGTTGAACTTAGTATTGTTGGGACATCACAGCACTATTTCTGTAGCATGTATGTATGGACAGCAGAGAAATCTCTCTCACATGCACATTTCACATTTATTTTCCTGCCTCACACTATAACCTATACTATCTAAAACTAACTATATATATTATATATTTCAGCTAACTATCTCTATAATCTACACTACACAATTCCCTATTACTATCTAACACTATCAGGAATATTTATATGCGATTTGAAAAGAACAGCACCTCCAGACAGAATCCTAGGTGCAAGCTACCAAGGCAACAATGTATAAAAACACAAAAAAAAGTAGCAGCACACTACTAAATGCGATTCTGTCTGGAGGTGCTGTTCTTTTCTTTGGTTATATGTATATATAGTAGAGGAATAAGGCGTCATCTGTGGAACTTAGCACTCCCTGCCCACCCCCTGGTGCTTTTAGTCAGAGTAACAATGGAGCTGGACACTTCGTGTTAGAGTTGGTTAGAAGACACCTTGACGTCTGGTAGATGGGCCCGACATATTTTTGATCAATTATATGCACTAAGAGCTTCTACCCCACTTAATAGTAAGTATGAGCGTCATTTAATTAGACCCTGTTCACACATTCACCTGTTCACCCAGTTTTAGTGCATTTAGTAGTAAGCTGCTACTTTTTTTTGTGTTTTTATACATTGTTGCCTTGGTAGCTTGCACCTGCATTTCTGTCTGGAGGTGCTGTTCTTTTCTTTGGTTATATATACATTCCTGATCAAAAGTTTAAGACCACTTGAAAAATTGCAAAAAATCATATTTAGCATGGCTGGATCTTAACAAGGTTCCAAGTAGAGCTTCAACATGCAACAAGAAGAAATGGGAGTGAGACAAAACATTTTTTGAGCATTCAATTTAATGAAAACAACGAATAAACTGAAACTGGCTGTTTTTCAGCTAATCAAAAGTTTAGGACCACACCTCCCAAAAAAAACTAAACCCCCCAAAACAGAAATCCAACTTCCAAACATGAACTCAGTAATGAGTAGCTCCGCCGTTATTGTTTATTACTTCAAATATTTGTTTCGGCATGCTTGATGCAAACGTTTCCATGAGGTGAATGGGAACATTTCTCCAAGTGGTGAAGACGGCCGCACAAAGTCCATCTACTGTCTGGAACTGTTGTCCATTTTCGTAAACTTCCCTTGCCATCCATCCCCAAAGGTTCTCAATTGGATTTAGATCAGGGGAACACGCAGGATGGGCCAAAAGAGTGATGGTATTTTCCTGGAAGAAGTCCCTTGTCCTGCGGGTATTGTGTACTGTAGTGTTGTCCTGTTGAAAAACCCAGTCTTTACCACCAGACAAGGGCCCTCAGTCATAAGACATGCTCTCTGCAAAATCTGGACATAGCCAGTGGCCGTTTGACGCCCCTGCACTTCCTGAAGCTCCATTGTTCCACTGAAGGAAAAAGCACCCAGACCAATATGGTGCCCCCTCCACTGTGGCGCGTAGAAAACATCTCAGGTGGGATCTGCTTGTCATGCCAGTGAAAACCATCAGGACCATCAAGGTTTAATTTTTTCTCATCAGAGAATAAAACTTTCTTCCACCTTTGAATGTCCCATGTTTGGTGCTCTCTTGCAAAGTCCAAATGAGCAGTTCTTGGACGTTAAAGGAGACGTGGTCTTTGTGGACGTTTTTTGTTTTTGAAACCCTTCAGTCTCAGATGCCGTCTGATGGTTATGGGCAGGGGTCAAGTCCTGGGAAAAAAAGTGTGGGAACTCACCCAAGATCCACTGCAACCCCCCCCCTCCAAAAAATAAAAAAGCACAGAAAATCTAGCATGCTGTAATTTGTGTCGCTGCGGACTAAAAAATAAATAAAAAAAATAACACTTTTAGAAAAGTTTGTCCTTGGATTCGATCTCATGACCTCTACACAGCAGAAGCAAGGCATATGCCCTCACAGCTATGAAAGCTGCCTAGCTTGTTACTTAAAAAAAAAAAATATAAGACTTCTACTGTAGGTTACTTTGCCCACTGTGTATGGATGTAGCAGAGCTGGGTGTGTTGGGGCAGCTGTCATGTGTATGGTTGTACACTAGGTATCAGTACACTAGGTATCAGTAGAAGTTTCAGAAAAAAAAAAAAAAAAAACACTTTTAGAAAAGTTTATCCTGGGATTTGAACTCATGACCTCTACACATTACAGGCAAGGCATTTACCCTGACAGCCATAAAAGCTGTTGAGGTAGTTGCTTAAAAAAAAAAACTAAGACTTCTACTTATACCTAGTGTACAACCATACACATGACAGCTGCCCCAACACACCCAGCTCTGCTACATCCATACACAGTGGGCAGCTGTCATGTGTATGGTTGTACACTAGGACTAGGTATCAGTAAACTAGGTATCAGTAGAAGTCTTATAAAAAAAAAAAAAAAAACTTTTAGAAAAGTTTGTCCTGGGATTCGAACTCATGATCTCTACACATCAGAGGCAAGGCATTTACCCTCACAGCCATAAAAGCTGTCTAGGTAGCTGCTGAAAAAAAATAAAATAAGACTTCTACTTATACCTAGTGTACTGATACCTAGTGTGCAACCATACACATGACAGCTGCCCCAAGACACCCAGCTCTGCTACATCCATACACAGTGGGCAGCTGTCATGTGTATGGTTGTACACTAGGTATCAGTACACTAGGTATAAGTAGAAGTCTTATATTTTTTTTTAAGCAACTACCTAGACAGCTTTCATGGCTGTGAGGGTAAATGCCTTCCTCTGATGTGTAGAGGTCGTGAGTTCGAATCCCAGGACAAACTTTTCTAAAAGACATTTCTAAATGATCTCGTAGTGAAGGAGATGATGTCATTAGGGGGGCGGGGCGCCATGAGAGGAGTCACAGGCAGCGGCACCGCACAGACAGCTTCCTCTCAACTGAAGCCGCCCCTCCTCCCTTAACCTCTGTCTCCCCCTGTGAATCTGATTCAGCCGTGTTCTCCTGGCTTGAGGGTGAAAGGGAACGGCGTTCCTGCTATGAAAAAAGTGCAGGAACGCCGTTCCCATGCGTCCCCCCTCCACTCGACCCCTGGTTATGGGGCTGCAGTCAGCACCAGTAAGGGCCTTAATTTGGGTCGAGGATCGCCCAGTGTCTTGATGGAAAGCCAATCGGATCCTCCAGCTCAGTGCTGATGAAAGTTTTTTGTCTTACTGCAGCGATGGGAGAGACCCTGCTTATGCAGTTCAACAACCCATCCACAACTTGTGACTACCTGACAGAAAATGACAATGAATCCACATCTTTGCACAGATTTGGCCTTTTAAAGGAATTTGGATCAGCTGAAAAACAGCCTGTTTCAGTTTAATTATTATTTTCAATTAATTGAATGCTCAAAAATTTTTTGGTCTCACTCTCATTTCTTCTTGTTGCATGTTGAAGCTCTACTTGGAACCTTGTTAAGATCCAAAAATGTAAAATATGAATTTTTGCCATTTTTCAAGTGGTCTTAAACTTTTGATCAGGACTGTATATATATATGCAAATGCAGTGTAATCAAAGTACTTACTCCATTCAGGTGAATGGAGCCAGTGCTTCTAATTATGCTACGTCTCTGCTCCAGAGGAGACAACGCATAGTGTAATAACCAAGAAGTGGCGCCTCCTCTTCACACATTTAATCGGCTTCACACCACATAAAATTCTAAAGTAGATGGTGCTAATAGAAAATACTATTTAATCCGCAAAAAATAAAAAATAAAAAGCCCTCATACAGCTATAATGGAAAATTATGTTATGGCTCCAGGAAAACCAAAAGTAAAAAAAATGGAAAATGGCGTGATCCTGAAGGGATTGTCCTGCCATATACATTCATGACCTATCTGTCACATTTCCGTTATGCAGGAGAGGACTCCCCTGCATAATGGAAACGGGACGGATCTGTTATGCAAGCCATAGACTTCAATTATGACGGAATGAATAACGAAATGCCTCTAAAGGCATTCCGTTATACATTCCGTCATATAATTGCATTATGGTCCGTGGTAACGGAATCGATAAAGCAATTCTGCTTTTACCACCAAATAAAGCGCAAATGATATTCAAAATATGAAATTCGCTCATCTCTACTCCTAATGATTGCTCCCCAGACAAAATTAGCCATTATAACTAATGAAAGGTATTTGGGAATATATTTATAATAAAGTAATATTTAGGTATTTTCATTTTCTTAATTCTCGGAGAACCCCTCTAATGTCTGCGATCGGCATTAGAGTCAATCACAGACATTAGCCCTGGGTCTATGCTTAGCACTGGGTCTCTGCTCTTTAACCCTTTCATTGCTGGAGGTTTTCATTTTCATTTTTCTTCCCTATCTACCCTGAGCCATAACTTTTTTTTATATTTCTGTTCACACAGCTGTATGAGGGCTTATTTTTTGCGGGACAAGTTCTACTTTCTAATGTCACTATTAATTATGCCATACAGTGAAGTGGGAAGTGGTAAAAAAAAAATTCCAAATGGTGTGGAATTGAAAAAAAAAAACGCAGTTCCTCCACCGCCTTACGAGTTTTGTGTGCATCAAACTGACCCATGCAATTAGTTTTTTGGGTCAATACGATTACAACGTCACCCTATATATATATAGGTTTTTATGTCTAAATAGTGGGAATTTTTTTTTACTTTGAAACAAAAAAACATTTTTTTTTACATCACTATATTCTGACCCCATAACTCTTTTTATATTTAAGTCTACTGAGCTTGGACAATCTGTACTTTTTATTGATACCATTTTGTGGTGTGTGTGACTTTTTTACAAAACTTTATTAAATTTTTTGGGTAAGACAAGCAATGAAAAAATGGTAAATTGGCCATTTTAACCATTTTTTCCGTTACTCCATTCGCCGTATTGGACAAAATATTTTTATATTTGAATATTATGGGGGTTTTCGGTCCCAGTGATACCCATGATCTTTATATTTTTTGCTATTTAGGTATTTGTATTTTTATTATACAGAAAGGGAGGTGATTTAAACTTATTATTTTAAAAAAAGTATATATTTTTTAACAATTTTTAAAAAAAATTGTAATGATTTTGAAGCTCAATTAAGAGCCTATAAAATCTGTTTATTATTATTTATTTTTTTTTGAACCATTGTGTATTTTTAAAATGACTTCATTGCTATGAATTGCTCATTTCTTATTTTGGCCTGCCAAGATATCTGGTGGCCAAAATAGGAATTGCAGCATAAATGCTGTGAGCCTCGTCAGTAAGACTCACAGCATTAAGCAACTACAAACAGCCCCATTGGCCGCATTTTTTTTTTTTACCATTTAGATGCCATGATCTCACTTGATCATGACATCTAAAGCTTTTAATTACAGCGACCCATAGGCGTGCACCCGGTGCCTGGGCACACCCTAATCAAGCCTGCTGGCCAATGAATACTAATGAAGCGCTTCCATTTTTGAAGCGCTCATTAGTATCGGAGGACCAGGAAGCTGTGAACGCTATGTACTTACCGCCTCCTGGTCCTCGGCTTTCAACCGTGCAGGGCTGTGCACAGAGTGAGGCACTTTGCGATGTCACGGTGTGCGCGCCAGTTCAGAGCACAGCTGACACCAGGAAGAAGAGGATCGCGGGCGGCGAGGAGCGGCGGCGTCCAGGAGCAGAGAGGTAAGTGTTGTTTTTATTTTACAAAAAATTAGGCTGCTGGGGGCATAATGGTGGCTAATGAGAGGCATAATGGTGGCTAATGAAGCATATGGGTCCTAATGAGGCATATGCAGGCTAATGAGGCATATGAGGGCTAATGAGGCATAATGGGGCTAATGAGGCATATGGGGACTAATGAGGCATATAGCGGCTAATGAGGCATAATGGCGGCTAATGAGAGGCATAATGGGGGCTAATACGAGGCATAATGGGGCTACTGAGAGGCATAATAAGGGCTAATGAGAGGCATAATAGGGGCTAATGAGGCATAAGGGCTGATTATGGGGGCTAATAGCATAAAGGCTATATATATATATATATATATATATATATACATGCATGCACAGGCACGCGGTGTGGGTGTTTGTGCTTTAGGGTGCACACCCTAATGCAATAGGCTGCGCATGCCTATGCAGCGACCGGCATTATTGCCGGTCACGATAATTAGTGGCAGGTCTCTGCTGTTTGCACAGTAGATATTGATAGATATAGAGATGTAAATAGATACAGTAAATGATAATAATTATCTCTCCATCTTCACACACATATTATATATATATATATATATATATATATATATATATATATATACACTAGAGTTGTTGCAATACCAAATTTTTTTATTCGATTTCGATACCATAAAAAATTATTGCGATACTCGATACCATTCGGAAAAAAATAAACCCAAATAGCCACGTGCATTCCGCATTAAAAAATTTTTTTTTTCTATTTTAATAGTTTAGACTTTTCGGACAAGGCAATATGTGATATGTTTATTTATTTATTTATTGTTTATATATAATTTTTGTTTTGTTTTTTATTTTTTTACTTTTTATTTAATAACTATTTCCCCCCTTAGGTGCTAGAATCGGGAATTTTTTCATCCCTTGTCCTATTCATCCTGATAGAGCTCTATCAGGGTGAATAGGACTTTACACCTGCACACAGCAGCAGAGAGCCGACTATGGTAGCGTCCTAGCTGCCATGGCAACCGATCAGAGCCCCAGGATTACATTGCTGGGGCTCCGATTGGAAGCTGCCACTGCACCACCAATGAGAAGAGGTGAGGGATATCTGTGGCCACTGCCACCAATGATTTTAATACTGGGGGGTTGAGGGGGGAGGGGCCGCTGTGCCACCAATGATAATTAACCTTTAATACAGTAGGCAGGTACTGGCAGCAAATCAGTGGCAGTTAACTCCTCAGGTGCCGCACCTGAGGGGTTAACTGCCGCTGATCACAGCTCCCTGTCAGATGCAGGGTGCCGGCTATGTGATTCTGCTGCCGGCACCTGCCTCCTGTATTAAAAGTTAAAGACGACTTTTTGTGGGTTCGGACTTAGTTAAGTTAGCAGGACATGTAGAGTGGCGCCCAGGGATTTCACTCCACCTACTATTATTCCTGGGCGCCGCTCTGTTCGCCCGCTGAGCACCAGTTACAGTCTCCTGCTCCATATGCTAATTACTACTATCGGAGCGAGGGGGAGGAGACATCAGCTTCTCTCTTGGGCGTTCCGAGACGGAGACTGTAACTGGGGCACTGCGGGCGAACAGAGCGGCGCCCAGGAATAATAGTAGGTGCAGGGAGATCCCTGGGCGCCGCTCTACATGTCCTGCTAACTTAACTAAGTCCTATCATTGGTGGCGCAGTGCGCCCGCCCCTCCTCCGCCCCTCTCTCCCCATTAGTGGCAGCAGCAGCAGCGGCACAGGGGGGAGGGAGAGACTGCTTGCTTCTCCCCTGTGCTGCTGAGAGAACATGAGCGCACTGACAGTAGCACGTGGACAATCCCTTTAACTTATATTAAATTGCATGACAAACTATGTTCACAGACAATGATTTCTGGAAGTGTTCCTGAGCCCATGCAGTAATTTCCAGAACAGAATCCAGTACAGTATTTAATGTAGTGCGGCCTGAGGGCCAGTGGCTAATGAGCATCCAGTATTGACCATCAGACTTGTCCCCTCCACAGATGGATTTCTCTAGATTTTAATTGATTGATGATATGTTGTATTGTAGATTGTTTTTATGTACAGTTTTTTGCAGATTGGTGAACCTCTGCCCATCTTTGTTTCTGAGAGATTCTCCATCTCTGACATACTCTTTTTATACCCAGCCATGTGACTTAGTACCAAATAGCTCCTCAAGCTGTTTTTTTTTATTAGTATCACTCACTTTTCTAGCCTTTTGTTGCCCCTTGCCAAATTTTTTGAGATATGTTGCTGCCATCAATTCTAAATGAGTAATTTTTTTTTTATTAAAAGGTTAAATATCTCACTTCTAACATTTGATAGATTCTGTGTTCTATTATGGATAAAATAGGGGTCTATGAGAATTGTAAATCATTGCATTCTGTATTTACTTCCATTTATTTTTATATTACACAGTGTCCTAACTTTTTTGGAATTTGGGTTGTACATATAAGCACAATAGGCAGCTGCCTAAGGAATCATTAAGTTGTAAGGTAACAATTTAAGGGTTAAGAATACTCTCTTTTTAAAACCAACAGCTTTAATGTGCCTGGGTGAAAATTTATGAATGACTCTGTATCCAAACATTTTAAGTAGGGTGTGGCACCTGTGGCCTGTTGGTTGGGTGCTCTAGTTGTGGGGTCCCACCCCCATAGCAAGCAAAGAAAAAAATTAAAAAACTTGGGAACTCCGTAGAAATTGTGTGAAGTATTGTGTTGATTTTTATTTGGTTTTCATATGCAAGGCAACTTATTTGTGTACATGTGACGTTTCGGTCCTACATGGACCTTTTTTCAAACACTAGTTGGCAATACACGAATAAGGTGCCTTGCATATGAAAACCAAATAAAGATCAACACGATACTTCACACAATTCCTACGGAGTGCCTAAGTTTATTTATTTTTTCTTTGTTCTGTATCCAAATATTTATCATTATTAAATGAAAACACTAACTGGAGGTGCATCCTGAATACACTACTGAGGGCACCAAGAGGGCTTGTACCGCCCCTGTGGACACCTCTTCTGACCTGATTAGCTATGTAGTGTTATGAATTTTACCAAACAATAAACGATATACTCAAAAAACTACCATGCTTTAGAAAGCAAAACAATCACAAAACTCACTGAACACAACAGGAATGCAGAAACATGTACCATGATTGGCCATATAATTTACTTCATACTATGGAGGTCATTAGGTCCAAATTTGAATTCATAACACTAATACTAACACACGTGTTTGAGACTAACCACACTACTTGCAATAAACAATGATAAAATGCAGCAGCTTGTTAAAAGACCCTGCAGGTGACTAAAAAAGAGAGATCTCTGGGCCAAAATAATATTATTAGCTTTCCCTTTTTAAAACATATAAAATAAATGAGTTACGGTGTGAATACAATTTAGCAGCCTTAGAACAGTTCCTCAGTTCCAATAGTTTTCATGAAATCCTATGGAGCTGTGTTTTAGCAGTTCCATAATATATCATTGGCCATATCACAACTGCTTCAAAATTTGGCATTGATAGAGGAAGTTATTTGCAATTAGATGGCATTAACTAAGAATGAATTGCCATTTATGGCAATGATGTCTGTAAATGGGATGTGAATAACAAGTTGGCATAAGATAACAGTTGACAAGCTGACAGAAAAGTCAAAAATGGGATTTGAAATTCCCTGCAGCTGCCCTCTTCTCTGTACTCACAGCTTCATCTAAAAAGTGATTTTGAATAGTCAATAGCAAATGTTTCATGCTTTTGAAGCAAATTGACAGAAATTACATATTTTGACCCTACCTTCCAGTACGTGTTTCTTGCACCCCCTACTCCTACACGAATCTTGGGCTTGCATGGAAAACCTGCTAAAGATGGATGAGAAAGTAGGATTTTAATGGCACTTTATTGAACCACCCAACTCCAGTTTAAAAATATCAACATATCTAAGCCTTATTAAATCTGAAGGCTTGTCAAATAAAAGATAGAGACAATTGGAGATGTCAGGGAAGTCTAGATTTCAATATTGTATCTCTCTCACTTCTCTGCTTGATGCAGTAGGCACTGATGTCTTGATCATACCTAATAAAATCCATACTATACATTTCAACATAACACCAGTTGTGAATTATGTAAATCTAATGTTAGCAGCAGAAAATGACAGTTGATATCGAGGACATGTATCCAGAAAAGATATTTGAAGGTCTGTAAAGAAGAACTTGGAAAGAAGTATATTTTCACTTCAAGTAATATCTCAGTAATGTTAATTAGCTAATGGTTTTAGTATTATATTTTAATATTTCTTCTTAATATTATAACTGTGATGAAGGCATCAAGATATTAAGTTGAACTTCATGGAGTATATCAAGGGAGTTGTCTACTTTGGAACAATAATTTATTGTCAAAAGTAGCCACTGACCACATGGTCTCCTACTTCTAGATATCCAAGCAATCAAAAGTAATTTGTGTGGGAATCCAGCAGAATGTGTAACCTTTGTCCACTATGGCTCATAGATGAAAGTCCTGAATATAATAATATTTGAAAATGAACATGACAGGGGTCTGTTTCGTACTTTAGCATTCATGTTTTAGAATATTTGGGTATTTTTCTTTTACGTTTCAACATTGCTATGCCATTGAAAATTACATTCAAAATATTGTCCTTCTGTAGCAGTCAACACAGATGATATGAGCTATATAGACAGGAACTCCATTGCCAGTTTAATGCTGCTTTGATGGGAAGATGTTATCTGCAATGTAATCCTCATTATAATAATGCATACACTGTCAAACAAAGATACAATAAAGTACTGATTCTGTAATGCTTACAGCATATAGATTTGTCATTACATTCAATGGATGCTACATAATGCCATATAACCCAAGTGGTGGCTGCAGGCAGTCAGAATTTTATTTCACTCTATAGCTATGTAGAGGAAAGCAGTAAATTTGGAGCTATGTCACAGAAAAACAGACCCCTACCTAATACAATGAATTATCACAGAATTCTGGATGCATTTAGAGTGAAAGTCATGATTCAAAGACAATAAAAAAAAAAAAAAAAAATTCTATGGCACAATATAATCTTACGTATATACTAAGAGATTACCTAGTCAAATGTCTTAGGCCTCTTTCACACAAGCGAGAATTCCGCGTGGGTGCAATGCGTGATGCAAACGCACTGCACCCGCACTAAATACGGGCCCATTTACTTCAATGCGTCTGTGTACATGAGCGTTGGTTTTCACGCATCGCTTGTGCGTTGCATGAAAATCGCAGCATGTTCTATGTTCTGCGTTTTTCAAGGAACGCTGGCCCCATAGAAGTGAATGGGGCTGCGTGAAAAACGCATTGCATCCACAAGCTAATGCGGAAGCAATGCTATTTTAATGGATGGTAGCTAAGAGATGGTGTTTGTAAACATTCAGTTATTTATCATATGTGTGAAAAACGCATCAAAATGCATTGCACCCGCGCGATAAAAACTGAACAACTGAAGGAGATCGCAAATAAAACTAATGAACTTGCTTGCGAAATCACGCAGTTTTCACTAAACGCATCCGCAACGCATCCGGACCTAATCCGGACACGCTCGTCTGTAAGGGGCCTTAAACTTTCAGAAGACTGGGGAAAAAAACTCTTAAGCCAATGTTTACATGCTGGGGATTCTGTGATAGCCATGTAAGGGCAATTATTGCTGTGGATTCCACACTGAAGGGCTGCAGATTAGTTGCATTACTTTGAGACTAACACTTGGGATCTGCTAGCCAATCAACACAGACATTTTTTAACTGTGGATTTCTACAGTGAATTGCTTAGAAAATTCATAGCTGGTTTGAAATATGTGCCATCAAAACACAGCACATATACAGAGACACCAATCAGACCCTCAATGTTAATTAGACTTCAGATCAGACCCTCAATGTTAATGAGCCCCAATCAGACCTCTGATCAGACCTCCAATGTTAGTAAAACCCCAATCAGACATCAGCTCAGACCTCAAATGTTAATAAGACCTCAGATCAGATCCCCAAAGTAAATGACCCCCAATCAGACCTCAGATCAGAGCCCCAATGTAAATAAAGCACCCCATTCAGACCTCAGATTAGACCCCTATGATAATCAGACCACAGTAATTAGACATTTGCTCCTGACATCCAGCGCTCCAGGCTGGTTGTAACTCGTTTCAAGGGGTGGCCGTGCTTGCACACTATAGAAAAAAGGCACTTTTTCCTATATTGTACAAGCACGACCACCATTGCTTGTTGGTAGAGTGGTCATAACCCCTGGATACATGCAGCGTACAATGTAGTAAAAAAATTAATCAGGCCAGCAAATGAAGGAATATGGACAATCACAATACATTAGTAAGTGCCTTGTATTAACTTTAGCTACATGATAAATGCCATTTCAGAACCAAGACAACCCCTAAAATCTCTCAGTGACCTAAATAAATGCTGATCTATTCAATCGTTTCAAAAAGCGGCTCATATCCAATATGGCTTCCATGGGTCATCCTCAGATGATGAAGAAGAAGATGATGATGATGCTAAAGAGGAGTGTGACTCATTTATAATACTGGCGTCTTTTCATACACAGCAGTAGGGTATTTGATCTTCCTCAGGCACCAGAACTCAGATGTAACTGCCACAGTACATCAGCACCCCCTGTAGCTTCACCCCTGTTATCCAAAGAAAAATTACAATAAAACACAATGTTCTAAATAGGAATTATCTATATTATCAAGGAAAATGAGTGACACTCTTAGTATATTCATTTTGAGTATTCATTGGAAACTGAAATTTGGCAAGAAAGCTAGACAATAAAAATTAAATTAAATTAAAAACATTATTTTCCCTGAAATCGCCTTTTTCCTTTAAGTGATTTCTTTCTACAATAATATAAAAAATATAACCACTCCAATCTTCATATTACCATGCAACCTTGAACTTAAAGGATAATTCTTATCACAAACTTGACCTTTAGATCTATTGGGTCTTATCTTATTTTCTCATATTTTTACTTTCACCTTTGAAAAATGCAAAAGACATTAAAAGTTCTTTTTAAAAGCAGCAAATCCAAAATATGTTCTAAGCATCTCTGATCTGTAACACATTAGAGATGGAAATTAAAGTCTCAAGTGTTTGTTCAAATCACCCTTCCATACCACTTTTTTTTTCTCTCGAAGTACAGCAAAAGTACATCCATGTGGTCAGCTTTAGATTTGTCTCACTGGGAGTTTACATGTATTTTTAACTACCTTCAATTGTTAATGTATTCCTCAAATGAGATGCATCACCTTGAAGAATGACTTTTTGTCCCCCTGGGAATTAGCCAAACAACTATTTCATTCACTATGATAATCAGTTCTACCTCAAGCAATATATGAAACTGAAATTTAATAGGCACTTGTGATTAGTTTTTAAAACAGCGAGCCATCATTGTCCATTGTAGAGAAAAAAGGAAGAAAGAAAGAAAGCATAAAATGAGCTGGCAAAGGTTAACATTGGTGTTTTTGCTTGTATGATTCATTAACATCTTTGATCATGTCTAATAATCCTGATTACCATCCTCATTCTGCTCATTATGAAGTTACAATGTTGATAAGAATAGGTTTGAAATTGCATACAAAGGAAGAACAATACTGACAAGAGATTTTCTACTAATAAAGCAAAGGTGTAAAATATATGTAAATGACTACATATAATTATACTGGCAGCATTAGTTTACAAATGTTTTTCAATACACAAAGTATTAAGCAAAATCAAACGAAACTTAGAAAAAGATTTCAAACAGCTAGGAACTAGGTACTTATAAGATGTTCAGATATATTTGTATCAGATTTAGTTGGCCTGACTTAAGAAAAAATAATCTTCTCTTTCTGTTGATACTCAATATACAGTACCAGCTACCACTCATCCATAGGTCTCAATGACATAGAGCAGTGTGCAGGGAGCCTGTACAAAACTGCTGTACATGCTCCAATGTAAGGAGCTATACTATTCAAAAAGCAACGCTTCTAGGGAGAAAATGTCCTTGCATCAATGAGAATGGCACAATCTTTAACTTTCAGATCACACACAAATCAGAGGCAAACAGTATTGCTACAGGAGTAACGGCAGATAACTCTGGAGAATGGAGCTAAGAATGTGCAAATGGATTCTACCTGGAAAATTACATTGCATGCCTCAACTTTAATTTAAATATTTTGCAATTTATTTTGACACAAATAAAGAGACATCCCTATGTGAAAAAAACATGTGCAATTATTATTATTTTTTTTTTTAAAACATTTTCAAAACCCTGAGTGTTTCACAACTATAGCACATCCTATCAGTCATTGCTCAGCCTTTTAAACATACTTAAGTAGCAAAACTAGGAAAAAAGCTAAGCCAGCTTCACATCTACAACTGGCTCTTTCAGGTCAAAAGCCCTTTATCAAAGCAAAGCAGATGGAATATGCCTTTCTAGTTGAATGGCCTTGGGTGGACCTCTGGGTGGGCACAATTTCTATTATTGAGATCAGTTAATATGTGTGATTACTATTGCCTACTAGGCAACATTCCTGTGGGTTTCTGGGAAAAAATATATGTAAATTAGCACATCTTATATCTGCTGGCATCAGACAGGCTTAGGAAAGCTAATTGAAAAAGCTTTCCCAGAAACCCAGAGAGGCATTGCCTGGCCTACAAGACTCCATGTACATACTATGCGTACTAGGCGCTCTCCATAATAAGAAAGAGTAGCCCCTAGAATATCTATATATATATCTATATATAACTTTATATATCTGAGAAGCCTAGCATACTAGGCTTTCTTTTTTTCCTTTTTCTTTGCCACTTTGGTTCAAACATTTTTTATTTTTTATTTTTTTATTTGTCAAACTTGAAACAAACAGATTCTTAAAAGGTTCTATCATCTGTAGGTGGAGCCCTATTACAGCTTCATATTTAAAAGAAAACATAATGTGGCAATGTGCAAAAGGCCTGAAACTCCCTGCATATGCCTACCTGGTAGTTTTTAGATCCCAAATTTTAGTCCAAGTGACATCAACTCATGAAATATTATGCATGTTGATGTAAAACACTTAGTGAGATACACTGCCTGTCCCCAAAAAAAAATTGCCACCTGGATTAAACTAAGCCAGGCATCCTGCGGCCCTCCAGCTGTTGCAAAACTACAACTCCCAGCATGCCTGAACAGCCTACAGGTATCAGCCTACAGCAGGGCATTGTGGGAGTTGTAGTTTTACAACAGCTGGAGGGCCGCAGTTTGAGGATGCCTGAACTAAGCAAATAGTTATGAGCCTCCTATTGGATAATTACTGCATGGGCGATTATCTTTCAGCTGGCAATAAGTTATTTAACCTCAACTGGTGCAATGAGTTGCTTCTCATTTCTTAAACAGATTAACTATTTCTTGATAACCAATTGGCGTACTACATATATACACTATTAACTGCCTGAATAAAGTACATTAAAAACATTTAATTAGATATAATAAAAAATTGGTTCTCCACCGAATTCAACAATCAGGCTGGTGGCGTAAGTATGAGTATAGAAAACAAAAATATTATATATGTACTAACTCCACAAAATAACACCCCCACAGAAAAAAATGTCTCATTTGAGAGATGTGGGAACTACATGAAACCCACAAAAATAGTGGTGGTGGTGGTGGTGGTGGTGGGGTTATGGTCCAAACTAATGCAAATATGTTAATGCAAATGTGGTCTGTCCTTAAACAAACAGTATCTCCAATAGATATCGGAGTAAAGGTACAGTCAATAATAATGTGGTTTCAATGAACCGCCTCCCCACTACACCAGTGGCTCTGCATTAGTATATAACTATTAAGGCTGAACATGGAAAGGCGCTCTGTGTTGCTCGATGTGTTTCCTTGCCGATATTGATCGGTATTTCCTCAGGAGCAAATGGCAATCTAACATAGAGGGCACTGTTCAGGTTTTACTACATCACTCTAAGACCTCATGCACACAACAGTATTTTTTTGCGGTCCGCAAAAAGGAGTTCCGTTGTTCCGTGACCAGTGTCCGTTTTTGTTTCCGTGTGTCTTTCTTTATTTTTGGAGGATCTCCAGACATGAAGGAAAGTAATAAAAAATCTAAGTCAAGTTTGCCATGCAAATGATATGAAAAAAACTGACGCGGACGACAATCTTGTGTGCCTCCGTGTTTTTTCACGGACCCATTGACTTGAATGGGTCCGCGAACAGTTTTCCGTAAAAAAAATAGGACAGGTTATATTTTTTTGACGGACTGAAACCACGGATGAGAAACGGTGCATTAGCCGAGTTTTCAATGGGTCCGCAGAAAATCACGAAAAACAGAACAACGGACTCAAAATGAAACAACGGTCATGTGCATGAGGCCTAATGGTAAGTGTGCAGTGACATGTATTCAGTTGAACGAACACTGCATGCCTCTCATGGCGTGTGTGCAGCAAGGTAGAGCCTCTGGCACTATGATGGCCGTAATAGTGCCGGAGGCTCTACCTTCCTGCACGCACGTCATCAGAGCGTCATGCAACGTTCATTCAACCGAATACATGTCACTGCACACCGACCATTAGGCCGACCGTTGTGTGCATCCGTGTCCATTGTGCTGTTTTCTGCGGACCCATTGACTTTCATAGGGTCCGTTGAAAACTCAGAAAATGCACCATTGTTCATCCGCGTCCGTAATCCGTGTTTCCTGTCCGTCCAAAAAATATGACCTGTCCAATTATTTTGACGGACAAGTCAATGGCTCCGTGAAAAAACACGGATGCACGCAAGATTGACATCCGCGTCCGTGATCCATGGCCGTAGGCTACTTTCATACAGACGGATCCAAAGATCCGTCTGCATAAAAGCTTTTTCAGAGCTGAGTTTTCACTTCGTGAAAACTCAGATCCGACAGTATATTCTAACACAGAGGCATTCCCATAGTGATGGGGACGCTTCAAGTTAGAATATACTACGAACTGTGTACATGACTGCCGCCTGCTGCCTGGCAGCACCCGATCTCTTACAGGGGTCTGTGATCCGCACAATTAACCCCTCAGGTGCGGCACCTGAGGGGCTAATTGTGCGGATCATAGCCCCCTGTAAGCGATCGGGTGCTGTTTGGGTTTGGTGTTCAGTGATTTATTGGCGCTTTTTGAAAGGCTGCAGAACAGCCAATCAAAAAGCTTTTAACTGTGTTCCCTTAGAAGCCATCACAGCCATTCCTACTAATGGCATGGCTGTGATTGGCCAGTGCAGCATGTGACCCAGCCTCTATATAAGCTGGAGTCACGTAACGTTGCACGTCACTCTGCTGTGCTTAGTGTAGGGATAGGATGCTGCTGTGAGGGAGAGAATAGGGAAGAATCTGTTATCAGAAATGCAATTGAACTCAGCGATCTACAGGGAGGGGGCCATTTATATGGATACACCTTAATAAAATGGGAATGGTTGGTGATATTAAGTTCCTGTTTGTGGCACATTAGTATATGTGAGAGGGGAAACTTTTCAAGATGGGTGGTGACCATGGCGGCCATTTTGAAGTTGGCCATTTTGAATCCAACTTTTGTTTTTTCAATAGGAAGTGGCTCATGTGACACATCAATCTTATTGGGAATTTCACAAGAAAAACAATGGTGTGCTTGGTTTTAATGTAACTTAATTCTTTCATGAGTTATTCACAAGTTTCTGACCACTTATAAAATGTGTTCAATGTGCATACGCTGTGAAGATACGAGATGTGCAGCGCCTGAAACTACGGATAATGGAAGCCTGTGCTAGCATTTCTCCTGCGGTGTTGCTATCAGTGTGTGAAGAGTGGGAGAAGAGGGTTGCATTGACAATCCAACACAATGGGCAGCACATTGAACACATTTTACTAGTGGTCAGAAACTTGTAAATAACTCATGAAAGAATAAAGTTACATTAAAACCAAGCACACCGTTGTTTTTCTTGTGAAATTCCCAATAAGTTTGAGTCACATGAGCCACTTCCTATTGAAAAAACATAAGTTGGATTCAAAATGTCTGACTTCAAAATGGCCGCCAATGTCACCACCCATCTTGAAAAGTTTCCCCCATCACATATACTAATGTGCCACAAACAGGGACTTAATATCACCAACCATTCCCATTTTATTAAGGTGTATCCATATAAATGGCCCACCCATACATAGAGTTTGTTGGGTGGGTGCAGTGCACAATCTTTTTACCCTGCTCTGAGCCCAGTGACAGAGAAAAATAACTTTTATCCGTCTGTTAGTTAGGTGGGCGGCGGTGGCCATTTAATGCAAACTCAGTGCACCAGCACTGGATATGTGCTTTTGTGAGATTCAAATCCAAGCTTGAAATACTGCAATAATAATCTGGTTTAAAAAACACACAATATTTTAGCAATATCCTACATCTGGTGCCTTTGCTGCCTTAGTCACTGTTCAATTTAAGCTAGAAATACAGCTATAATTTTCTGGGTTTTAAAAAACACCTATTTTAGGCAAAATATAAAATTTTACAGCACTTGCTGCATCTGCACGTGTAAAATCCAAGCGTTATATACTGCTGTCATAATCTGCTATGAAAAAAACACCCATTTAGGGCAAAAAACTTTTTTTTAGCCTTTGCTGCATATGTCATTGTGAGATACACCCTTTACATACTGTTGTTCTATTCTGCTATTAAAAAAACACCAATTTAGGGCAAAAACTTAATTTTTCAGCCTTTGCTGCATAGGAATTTTAATAAACAGCAAACTAAGCTGCAAAAACCAGTGTCAGGCAGCTGCTGCCAAGGCCAACAAGATAATGGGTTGCATCAGAAGGGGCATAGATTCCCGTGATAATAACATAGTCCTACCACTTTACAAATCGCTAGTCAGACCACACATGGAGTACTGTGTACAGTTCTGGGCTCCTGTAAACAAGGCAGACATAGCAGAGCTGGAGAAGGTCCAGAGGAGGGCAACTAAAGTAATAACTGGAATGGGGCAACTACAGTACCCTGAAAGATTATCAAAATTAGAGTTATTCACTTTAGAAAAAAGACGACTGAGGGGAGATCTAATTAATATGTATAAATATATCAAGGGTCAGTACAGAGATCTATCCCATCAGCTATTTATCCCCAGGACTGTGACTGTGACGAGGGGACATCCTCTGCGCCTGGAGGAAAGAAGGTTTGTACACAAACATAGAAAAGGATTCTTTACGGTAAGAGCAGTGAGAATATGGAACTCTCTGCCTGAGGAGGTAGTGATGGTGAGTACAATAAAGGAATTCAAGAGGGGCCTGGACGTATTTCTGGAGCTTAATAATATTACAGGCTATAGCTACTAGAGAGGGGTCTTCCTCTGGATCAACTTGCGGGATAACAGGCCGAACTGGATGGACAAATGTCTTTTTTCGGCCTTATGTACTATGTTACTATGTTACTATGTTACTATGTCATTGTGAGATACACGCTTTAGATAGTGTTGTTCTATTCTTCTATTAAAATAAGATGCATTTAGGGCAAAAAATCTTAAATTGCAGCCTAGTCTGCATCTGTACATGTGAGATACACCATTTAGATACTATGGTTCTATTCTGCTATTAAAAAAAACACCCATTTAGGGCAAAAAGCTTATTTTGCAGCCTTTGCTGCATATCTCATTGTGAGATACACCCTTTAGATACTGTGATTCTATTCTGCTATTAGAAAAACACCCATTTTGGGCAAAAATCTTAAATTGTGGCCTAGTCTGCATCTGTCATTGTGAGATACATCCTATAGTTACTGTGGTTCTGATATGCTATTAGAAAAACACGCATTTTGGGCTAAAAATCTTAAATTGCAGCCTAGTCTGCATCTGTACATGTGAGATACACCATTTAGATACTATGGTTCTATTCTGCTATTAAAAAAACACCCATTTAGGGCAAAAAGCTTATTTTGCAGCCTTTGCTGCATATGTCATTGTGAGATACATTCTTTAGATACTGTGGTTCTATTGTGCTATTAAAAAAACACCCATTTTGGGCAAAAATCTTAAATTGCGGCCTAGTCTGCATCTGTACGTGTGAGATACACCATTTAGATACTGTGGTTCTATTCTGCCATTAAAAAAAACACCCATTTAGGGCAAGATCCTAAATTTGAGAAATATGAGAAGAGCGTCAAACAAAGAACGTGGCCCGGTCATGGTGCTGCTGGTGTAGCTCCTGTTGCAGGGAGTGGACGTGGTCGATCTGTGCCAGCTACACGCACAAGTGAAACACCTTCCTCAGGTGCGAGTAGGCGACAGAACCTGCAGCGGTATTTGGTCCGGCCTAATGCGGCTCTACGAATGGTGAGGCCAGAACAAGTACAGGCGATAGTAAATTGGGTTGCTGACAGTGCCTCCAGTTCCTTCACATTGTCTGTAAAAGATCAGAGTTGGCACCTGCAACCGAAGTCCATTAGTCTTTCACCTCACCCCTTGCAAATCAGCCAAGCAGTCTGAGACCCAGGTCATGCAGCAGTCTCTTTTGCTTTTTGATGACTCTGTTAGCAGGGTTTCCCAGGGCCATCCACTTAGCCCTGCTCCAGAAGTGGAAGATATTGAGTGCACCGATGCTCAACCACTTATGTTATAAATGAGTACATGGGAGGACCATCGCAGCACGTCTCGGATGATGATGAAACACAGGTGCCAACTGCTGGGGCTTTCAAAAGTGTGCAGACCGACAAGGAGGGCAGGGATGAAGACAAGGAGGGCAGGGAGGAAGATGATGTGGAGGACGATGAGTTGCTCGACCCCACATGGAATCAAGGTCATGCAAGTGACCTGTGTAGTTCAGAGGAAGAGGTGATGGTTGCACAGAGCCACCAGCACAGCAGAAGAGGGAGCAAGGTGCAAAACGGAGCGGCCGTCCTCTAGACAGTACGCCTGCTACTGCCCACCACAGCAAGGGATCGAGCACACCAAAGCCAGCTCCAGGGAGTTCCCTGGTGTGGCAGTTCTTCAGACAATGTGCTGACGACAAGACACAAGTGGTTTGCATGCTGTGCAATCAGAGCCCGAAGCGAGGCATAAACATTCTCAACCTGAGCACAACCTGCATGACCAGGCATCTAAGTGCAAAGCACGAGCTGCAGTTGAGTAGACACCTCAAAAACCATGAAAGGTCTCTGGCTCCTCCTGCTTCCTCTTCTGCTACAGTCTTGCCTCTTCACCCACCTCTGGAGTGACAGTGCCACCTGCCACCCCACAAACATCTCCACAATGTCCCACGAAAGCATTCAGCTCTCCATCTCCCAAACACTGGAGCAGAAGAGAAAGTACCCCCCTACCCACCAGCGATCCCTGGTATTGAATGCCAGCATTTCAAAATTACTGGCCTTTGAAATGCTGTCATTCCGTCTGGTGGAGAAGGAGAGTTTTAAAAGCCTTATGATGGTGGCTGTCCCACAGTACGTTGTGCCCAGCCGCCACTATATTTCCAGGCATGCCATCCCTTCCCTGCACAACCAAGTGGGGGACAAAATCAGGTGTGCACTGCGCCATACCATCTGTGGCAAGGTGCACCTCACTATGGATACGGGGACCAGTAAGCATGGTCAGGGACGTTATATCTTCATAACAGCACACTGGGTAAATGTAGTGGGGGCTGGGCCTACGGCGGATAGCAGTTTTCCGCAAGTCCTTCCACCAGAGGATTGCAGGGCGCTTCAGTTTGCCTCCTGTTGCTTCCTCCTAGTAATCTGCTTCCTCATCCTCTGCCGCCTCCTCATCTGGTCAGCGTAACACTTTCACCACCAACTTCAGCACAGCCAGGGGTAAACGAGAACAGGCAGTTTTAAAACGTATCTGTTTGGGGGACAAACTCCTCACCGCGCAGGAGCTATGGATGGGCCTTGAACAACAGACCAATGAGTGGTTGCTGCCAGTGAGCCTCAAGCCCGGTCAAGTGGTGTGCTATAATGGGCGAAATCTCATAGCAGCTCTGGGAATAGCCGGTTTGACGCAAATCCCTTGCCTGGTGCATGTGTTGAATTTTGTGGTGCAGAGGTTCCGTAAATATTTCCTCGATATGTTAAAGCTGCTGCTTAAAGTGCCGTCTGTGTGTGCTTTCGGCGTTCTCACCCTGCTGCTGCTTGCCTGTCAGCGCTGTAGAGTAACTTCGGCCTTCCCGAACTCCACCTTGCACATACTGGCCAGACTGTGCAAGCAGCAGCAGGTGATAGTGGAGTTTCAGCTGCAGCACGCACAGGTGAGTCGCTCTGCAGAAAAGCACCACTTCACCACCAATGACTGGGCCTCCATGCGAGACCTGTGTTCCTTGTTGCGCTGTTTCGAGTACTCCACCAACATGGCCAGTGCCGATAACGCAGTTCTCAGCATTACTATCCCACTTCTATGCCTCCTTGAGAAAACGCTGCTGGCGATGATGGAAGAGGATGTGGCACAAGAGGAGGAGGAGGAAGAGGGATCATTTCATAGGGTTTCCGACCAGTCATTCAGAATTGGCTCCGAGAGTGCATTAATGCACCCACAAACACCAGGTACACAATTGTCCAGCCAGGGCACAGTTCTGGAGGATGACGAGGTGGAGGATAAGGAGGAGGAGATGGAGGAGTAGGAACCATGTTCACAACAGGTGGCACCCAGACCAGCTCATGGCCATCACTGGTGCATGGCTGGGGGGATAAAGAGGACACAGACGATACACCTCCTACTGAGGACAGCTTTTCATTGCCTCTGGGCAGCCTGGCACACATGAGCGATTACATGCTGCAGTGTCTCCGCAACGACCACCGAGTTGCCCAGATTCTAACTTGTGCTGATTACTGGGTGGCCACGCTGCTGTGTCCTTGTTACAAGGACAACGTATTGTCCTTAATTCCCTCACTGGAGCGTGATCGGAAGATGTGCGAGTACAAGCGCACGCTGGTAGACGCACAAGGCGAAGGCAGAGAAGGAGGAAGAGGTCGCCAACGCAGCTGGGGCACCGCCAGCACCAACAGAAGGCAGGGTTAGCATGGCCAAAATGTGGAAAAGCTTTGTCAGCACGCCACAACAACCAGCACCACCAGCTGATATGGAACGTCTTAGCAGGAGGCAGCATTTCACCAACATGGTGGAGCAGTATGTGTGCACACATGCCTACACGTACTGAATGACGGGTCTGCCCCCTTTAACTTCTGGGTCTCCAAATTGGGCACATGGCCTGAGCCAAATCACTAATTTGCATGTTACATTTTTGGGTGAAATTAACAAATTTTTGGCTGTGATATACCACTGCTCTACCTAGTTGACAGCTTAATAAATTTCACAAATTTTTCTGTTACATTTTCGGGTCACATTCAACATTTTTTGGCTGTGATAGACCCCTGCTCTACCTGGTAGACAGGTGAATAAATTTCACTAATTTTTCTGTTACATTCTTAGGTTGACATTTACAATTTCTGGCGATGAAAAACCCCTGCGCTGCATAGGTGACAGGGACTAAAGAGCGTCTATAATTGGCCCTTTCATTCAAACCTTTCTGCTTTAATAACTTGTCCCACATTTCCGCTTCCTCCCATTGCAGCCATTGACCTCCCTTGGATGAGGTCTCCCTTTCTCACGCTCCCTCTCTGGCGTGGAACCCTGATTCGCCGATAACCATGATCAACATGGTAGTCTCAGAAAAGAACATCAAAAGTTAATAGAGAAGATATCCAAATGAATGGTGGACATCACAGGGACATGCAATCAGGCAGAAGTCATCTAGAGTCAACAAAGCAGCAGCAGGGCCTCTCCTGGCTAATGTTTCAAAATCCAAAATACCCCAGCGACAATCCCTATAAATTTTTATTAATCATTCCAATAACAGGGCATCTTAAAAGTCCTGTATTGTTATTTATCGTCACTACCTCCCCGAGTCGGGAGTTGGTAATTGCCGCGCGCCCCCTCCTTTCCTTAGTAGCGGAAATGGTATCATTCATAAGACTAAAGAACCTGCTGTTAGTGCCATATTTGGACGACTTTTTAATAATCGCAAAATCCCATCGCAGTTGCAGGGAAGCAGTTCAGATGGTGATAAGCAACGTTCAGGAATTGGGTTGGATGATCAACGACAAAAAATCCAAACGAAAGTCGGAAAAGTGTCAGAGATTTCTATGCCTAATTCTAGATTTCATATATACTGGAGGAAAAGATAAGCAGAATTTCCACTCAATTAAAATCCCTTGCATCTCCCACTCTGACAATTCGGAAGGCAATGTCGGTCCTGGGGTCCCTAGTTTCCTGTATTTCGGCGGTCGAATGGGCTCAGCTACATTCTTGTCAATTACAGAGAGAAATATTGACGACCTTCAAGAAGAGCAAAGGAATTCTAGATGTCAGGCTACAAATCTCAAGAACAACAATGAAGAGTCTAGCCTGGTGGGAGGACAGACAAAATTTGATACAGGGTGTCCCATGGACCTATCCAGATCCGATAGTTACAACTACAAATGCAAGCCCCTGGGGGTGGGGAGCTCATGTTCAGGGTCACAGTTTTCAGGGTCAGTGGTCACTGAGTCAAATACGCTTTTCCTCTAACCAAAAAGAGCTTTTGGCAGTGAGATTGGCTATAGATGCGTCTCAATCCCTAATAGGTTCGGGCTATGTCAGAGTCCTATCAGACAATCAGACTACAGTAGCCTATATAAATCACCGGGGGGGGGGGGGACGGGACAAAGTCAGTTAAAAGTTGAAAATATTCAAGTGGACTTCCTGAGCAGGTATCCTTTAACATATGGAGAATGGTCCTTGAACAATTCTGTCTTCTCCATGATCACAAAATTATGGGGTATGCCCGTGATAGACCTGTTCGCCTCGTGTCCGAACAAAAAAGTAGATCTATTTTGTTTCTTGGTTCTGAGGGAATCTCCTTATGGGGTGCCGTCCCCGTGCTGTTTAAAAAAAAAAGCGTTGGGTAAGTGGCGGCTGGGCCGGTCTTGCCACAAGTTTTTTACAGCCCGGGGTGGCGCATCTATAATTGTGCATGCACCGCCCGGGCACAGCCTGAAGAGAGGGACTGCCAGGAGGAAAGCGCCTCTAATGTAGCGTGGCCGAGCTCTGTTCGGTCCGCGGTACAGGAGCTTTTGTTTAATGTACCCGGCCGGACTGACAGGAAGTGCTTCACTTAGTGTGCACTTCCTTTCAGTCCGGCCGGGTACAGGAAGCAAATGCTCCTGTACCGCGGACCGAACAGAGCTTGGCCACGCTACACTAGAGGTGGGGGGGAATAAGAGTGACAAGGGGGGGGGGATGATAGTAACAAGGGGGTGGGGGAATGAGAGTGACAAGGGAGGGGGAATGACAGTCAAAAGGGAGGGGGGGGAATGAGAGTGACAAGGGAGGGGGGGAGTGACAAGGGAGGGTGGGGGGAGAATGTCAAAAGAGGGAGGGGGGAATGTCAAAGGAGGGAGGGGGGGACAGAGTGACAAAGGAGGGAGGGGAGTACAAGGGAGGGAAGGGGGAGAAGAGAGTGACAAGGGAGGGGGTGGAGAAGAGCGTGACAAGGGAGGGGGGGGGGAGAAGAGAGTGACAAGGGAGTCCCCAGAGCCAGACCAAGAGCCAGACTGCAGCCAGAGACCAGATCATCTTATTGTCCTGGTGGTAAGTAGACAATGCAATATGTTTATTATTTAATTGTTTAGTTATTAATACTACATTGGAAACTAATTTACCTCACATTTAGGGTCCATTAACACTTCCGTGTGTGTTTTGCGGATCCACGGACCGCACATTGCCGGCACTAAGAGAATATGCCTATTCTTGTCCGTTATTGCGGACAAGAATAGGACATGTTAAATTTTTTTCAGGATCGGAATTGTGGACCCAGAAGTGTGGGTCCGCAAATCCGGATCGGCGCCGCACGTCCTGCGGCCCCATAGAAATGTATGGGTCTAGAAAAACTTAATAAACAAAATATTGCAAGAAATGTATGGGTCCGCAATTCCGTTCCGCAAAAAGAGACAGCTACAAGAAGCTTGATTAACCCTAAGGGAAACATAGCAGTTTTTTAAATTTAAATGCTGAGAAAGGGGTGGAACATATGTAATGTCATGATATGGGCAGATAATCTGATAACGGGGGGGCGGCAATTTGTATCTTGCCTAGGGCGGCAAAAATCCTTGCACCGGGCCTGGATAGAATTATTATTGAACCTGACCCGGCCTTCTTACCCAAAGTTTCCTCCAAATTTCATAGATCACAGGAAATTGTGCTTCCCGATTTTTTTGCCAATCCTAAAACCCCTAAAGAAGAAGAATTTCATACATTGGATGTAAGACAATGTTTATTGCATTATCTGAAATCTATCTACGGAGGGGTGGCAAAAATCTTCAGCCTTGTTTGTCCTCTTGTCTGGGCCAAATATGGGTAAGGAGGCTACCAAAGGTACCTTGTCTAGATGGATCAGACTTTGTATATCTCAAGCTTACTTGGAGTCTGGTCTTTCTCCTCCAATTTCAGTGAAGGCTCATTCCACTTGTTCTGTCTCCACTTCTTGGGCAGAAAGATCTGGTGAAACTATTGAACAAATCTGTAGAGCTGCCACATGGTCTTCTCCCTGTACCTTTTTCAAGCACTATTGTTTGGACCTAAACTCTTCATCTGATTAGTGTTGAGTGCGAATATTCAAACAGCAAATTTTAATCTCAAATATCTGCACTTCGAGAATTTGTGAATATTTAGAATATAGTGCTATATATTTGTTTTTTTAGAATATTAGTCATTTTTTTTCCATCTGAAGTCATGATTCCTCCCTGCTTAAGTTGCTTGTGGGCCAATGACTGATTCTCATGTGTTCAGATGGAAAAAAAAAAAGACTAATAGTCGTCATTATAAATATATAGCACTATATTCTATAGTGCTATATATTAGTTTTTGACCCACGCCTGTATTGAGCACATAAAATTTGCATATTACGCGATCATTACCTTGCCGATTTTCACATTAAAAAGTATGTAGAATATAACGAATATACGAATTTGTGAATATATGACGAATATTCTACAAAATATTTGCAAAATATCACAAATTCGAATATGACCCCTGCCGCTCATCACTACCTCTGATTTATCTTTTGGTAGAAAGGTCTTAGAAGCGGTGGTCCCTTTCTAAGGAAGGATATTCTTCTCTGTAATTTTCTCTGTGGCACTGTTGTGGGGGAAGGGAAAAATTATGATAAACAGATTTTCCACTGACTGTAAAAAAATAAAATAAAAATTATATATATATATATATACAGTACAGACCAAAAGTTTGGACACACCTTCTCATTCAAAGAGTTTTCTTTATTTTCATGACTATGAAAATTGTAGATTCACACTGAAGGGATCAAAACTATGAATTAACACATGTGGAATTATATACATAACAAAAAAGTGTGAAACAACTGAAAATATGTCATATTCTAGGTTCTTCAAAGTAGCCACCTTTTGCTTTGATTACTGCTTTGCACACTCTTGGCATTCTCTTGATGAGCTTCAAGAGGTAGTCACCTAAAATGGTTTTCACTTCACAGGTGTGCCCTGTCAGGTTTAATAAGTGGGATGTCTTACCTTATAAATGGGGTTGGGACCATCAGTTGTGTTGTGGAGAAGACAGGTGGATACACAGCTGATAGTCCTACTGAATAGACTGTTAGAATTTGTATTATGGCAAGAAAAAAGCAGCTAAGTAAAGAAAAACGAGTGGCCATCATTACTTTAAGAAATGAAGGTCAGTCAGTGCGAAAAATTGGGAAAACTTTGAAAGTGTCTCCAAGTGCAGTCACAAAAACCATCAAGAGCTACAAATAAACTGGCTCACATGCGGACCGCCCCAGGAAAGAAAGACCAAGAGTCACCTCTGCTGCGGAGGATAAGTTCATCTGAGTCACCAGCCTCAGAAATCGCAGGTTAACAGCAGCTCAGATTAGAGACCAGGTCAATGCCACACAGAGCTCTAGCAGCAGACACATCTCTAGAACAACTGTTAAGAGGAGACTGTGTGAATCAGGCCTTCATGGTAGAATATCTGCTAGGAAACCACTGCTAAGGACAGGCAACAAGCAGAAGAGACTTGTTTGGGCTAAAGAACACAAGGAATGGACATTAGACCAGTAGAAATCTGTGCTTTGGTCTGATGAGTCCAATTTTGAGACCTTTGGTTCCAACCACCGTGTCTTTGTGCGACGCAGAAATGGATAACAGATGGACTCTACATGCCTGGTTCCCACCGTGAAGCATGGAGGAGGAGGTGTGATGGTGTGGGGGTGCTTTGCTGGTGACACTGTTGGGGATTTATTCAAAATTGATGGCATACTGAACCAGAATGGCTACCACAGCATCTTGCAGTGGCATGCTAATCCATCCGGTTTGCGTTTAGTTGGACCGTCATTTATTTTTCAACAGGACAATGACCCCAAACACACCTCCAGGCTGTGTAAGGGTTATTTTACCATGAAGGAGAGTGATGGGGTGCTGCGCCAGATGACCTGGCCTCCACAGTCACTGGACCTGAACCCAATCGAGATGGCTTGGGGTGAGCTGGACCGCAGAGTGAAGGCAAAAGGGCCAACAAGTGCTAAGCCTCTCTGGGAACTCCTTTAAGACTGTTAGAAGACCATTTCAGGTGACTACCTCTTGAAGCTCATCAAGAGAATGCCAAGAGTATGCAAAGCAGTAATCAAAGCAAAAGGTGGCTACTTTGAAGAACCTAGAATATGACATATTTTCAGTTGTTTCACACTTTTTTGTTATGTATATAATTCCACATGTGTTAATTCATAGTTTTGATGCCTTCAGTGTGAATCTACAATTTTCATAGTCATGAAAATAAAGAAAAACTCTTTGAATGAGAAGGTGTGTCCAAACTTTTGGTCTGTACTGTATATATTTATATTTTGTATTATTGGTGATATGTTAAGTTTGATTAACTAAGGTAGGAGTCCATCTCTTGCTCTGAAATCCACTGAAGGGGGTAGAGAGACTCCACCTTTTTATTCTGTAGGTTTCCTGTCCCTGGGGGTGGATCCTCTCTCTCTCTTTGTGGTGCTGTTGTGGGGTCTGGAAAATCCGATTATCGGTAAGTGTAATCATCATTATCCTGCCTGTCAGTATGAGTATACTAAACATATATATACTATTTTACTGTTATACTACATAATTTTCTTTGCATCATCATTTTATGACAGCCATAATTTTTTAATATTTCAATTTGCAGAGCTACGGTATATGTATGAGGGCTTGTTTTTTGAGGGACAAAATTTAGATTTTATTGGTACTGTGCTTGTTGCATGTTCCACTTTTTGATCACAGGTTTTTTTTTTGGGGGGGGGGGGGGAGAAGTGACAAAATGGTGAATCATTCATTTTTTTTCCATTACAGTGATCAACACACTTACACATTTTTAAAAAATATTTTAATAGTTCAGACATTTTCAGACATTAAACATTTTTTGTTTATATATATTTTATGTAAAATTGGGAAAGGGGGTGATTTAAAAAAATATTTTGTGACAACTTTTAATCCTTTTTGGGTGCTAAAACATGAGATCTTTTGATCCCTTGTCCTATTCACCCTAATAGAGATCTATTAGGGTGAATAACGTTTTAATGCTCTCCTTGCTGAGCTGTGCCTTAGGTCTCTTGCACACGACTGTATGGCTTTTTCAGTATTTTGCAGTCCTCATTAAACGGATCCACAAAAAATACGGATGATGTCCATGTGCATTCAGTTTTTTTGTGGAACGGAACAGCTGGCCCCTGATAGAACAGTACTATCCTTGTCCATTATGAGGACAATAATAGGACATGTTCTATTTTTAAATGGAACAGAAAAACTGAAATATGGAAACGGAAGGCATATGGAGTACATTCCATTTTTTTTTTTTTAGGATCTATTGAAATGAATGGTTCCGTATACGGTCTGTATACGGAACGCAAAAAATGGAACGTCAATGGAAAAAAAAAATGTTTGTGTGCAAGAGGCCTTATGCACAGCAGGGAAGTTACCATGGCAGCCATGGGAGCTTAAAAAGCATCCAGGCTGCCATAATAACCATTTAGAGTCCAGCAATTTTACTTTGGGGGCTCCATTCCGAAGGCAGAGGGAGCAGGATCCCTCTGTCTTACCTCACAGATGCCACAATAGGTGTTGATCGTGGCATCTAAGGGGTTAAATGTTGGGGTTCGGCAAGATCGCTGTTCCCCGTCATTGTGGCCGGGGGTTTGTTGCATGATACAGTCGGCACCTGCTGCATATGGAGCGGGCTCACTGCATCAGCCCACTCCAGAGATTCCCTTAGCCACTGTGACCTATGGTTATACCAGATTTATAACGATTCATAATAAATTCATTCACAATGAATCAAATTTCTTGGCAAACTTTAGCGAATTGGCGAATTACAGTTTTCAAAACTTTACTCAGGTAAAAATGGATTTCTGAAAGTCCAGCAAAATGTCTTCTCCATTGATCCCTTTTTATTTCCCACAATGTGTATTCTGACAAGCCGCCGGAACATTTCCATACATATTAGTTCTTATTTTCCATTTAATTATACTTTCTATAGTACTTATTTTTAGGATAGAGTCACGCGTAACAAAATTGGAAGCTCAAAATTGCTGAAAATTCGACCTTTTATAGATCTGTCCACCCATGCCTTTGAGTGAATTTTGTTGAGGACCTAATCTCTTTTGTAACAGACTGAATACGATATCATAACATGCCAGCAAAACCTATAACAGGCTCCAAACTACATCAAAATCACTGGGTGGCCAGATTATCACAAAATTATGTTTTATTTGTATAAGGCCTGGGCTACACTGTGACTAATTGATTTTAACTATTGAATGATAGCTGTAATCCACAAGATTGCATTCAACTGAATACATTAATTTGGACTACAGCTGTAGTTAAATAGTTCAAATCAATCAGTCGCACTACAAAAAGTCGCAGTATGGCCAGTGTTTTGGTCAGTGTTTGATCAGTAATTGTGAGCCAAATTGGTGCAGGTGAAAAACAGAACAGATGCAAATCTTCCCATTATACCTTTGTATATTAGATTATACCTATCTCTGTGCAGCCTCCACTCCTAGTTTTGGTTCACAATCATTGATGGAAATCACTGACCAAACATTGACCAATACATAGTTGTGTGAATAAAGGCTTAGGCCCCTTGCAGACAAGCGTTCCTCCCACATCGAGTCCGCAACGCAGCTCCTGGCCTGACCTCCCAGCGCTGGGTCACATAGTATTATATTGATTTATGATGCTATGTAACCCTTATAGTTCTGGAATGTATTGGATAACACTGGCATAATGCTGCCAGTGTTATCCAATACATGCCAGAACTATAAGGGTTACATAAATCAATATAATGCTATGTGAATCCTATCAGTGCTGGGAGGTCAGGCCGGGTGCTGTGATGCAGACTCGCTGCAGAAGGAACACTCGTCTGCAAGGGGCCTTAAGCTGGTAATTTTGCATAACTAGAGTTGAGCGAACACCTGGATGTTCGGGTTCGAGAAGTTCGGCCGAACATCCCGGAAATGTTCGGGTTCGGGATCCGAACCCGATCCGAACTTCGTCCCGAACCCGAACCCCATTGAAGTCAATGGGGACCCGAACTTTTCGGCACTAAAAAGGCTGTAAAACAGCCCAGGAAAGAGCTAGAGGGCTGCAAAAGGCAGCAACATGTAGGTAAATCCCCTGCAAACAAATGTGGATAGGGAAATGAATTAAAATAAAAATTAAATAAATAAAAATTAACCAAAATCAATTGGAGAGAGGTTCCATAGCAGAGAATCTGGCTTCCCGTCACCCACCACTGGAACAGTCCATTCTCAGATATTTAGGCCCCGGCACCCAGGCAGAGGAGAGAGGTCCCGTAACAGAGAATCTGTCTTCATGTCAGCAGAGAATTAGTCTGCATGTCATAGCAGAGAATGAGGCTTCACGTCAGCCACCACTGCAACAGTCCATTGGCATATATTTAGGCCCAGCACACACACAGGCAGAGGAGAGAGGTCCCGTAACAGAGAATCTGGCTTCATGTCAGCAGAGAATCAGTCTGCATGTCATAGCAGAGAATCAGGCTTCACGTCAGCCACCACTGCAACAGTCCATTGTCATAAATTTAGGCCCAGCACCCAGGCAGAGGAGAGAGGTCCCGTAACAGAGAATCTGGCTTCATGTCAGCAGAGAATCAGTCTTCATATCATAGCAGAGAATCAGGCTTCACGTCACCCACCACTGTAAGAGTCAATTTTCATAAATTTAGGCCCAGAACCCAGGCAGAGGAGAAAGGTCCCGTAACAGACAATCTGGCTTCATGTCAGCAGAGAATCAGTCTTCATATCATAGCAGAGAATCAGGCTTCACGTCACCCACCACTGCAACAGTCCATTTTCATAAATTTAGGCCCAGAACCCAGGCAGAGGAGAAAGGTCCCGTAACAGACAATCTGGCTTCATGTCAGCAGAGAATCAGTCTTCATATCATAGCAGAGAATCAGGCTTCACGTCACCCACCACTGTAAGAGTCAATTTTCATAAATTTAGGCCCAGAACCCAGGCAGAGGAGAAAGGTCCCGTAACAGACAATCTGGCTTCATGTCAGCAGAGAATCAGTCTTCATATCATAGCAGAGAATCAGGCTTCACGTCACCCACCACTGTAAGAGTCAATTTTCATAAATTTAGGCCCAGAACCCAGGCAGAGGAGAAAGGTCCCGTAACAGACAATCTGGCTTCATGTCAGCAGAGAATCAGTCTTCATATCATAGCAGAGAATCAGGCTTCACGTCACCCACCACTGTAAGAGTCAATTTTCATAAATTTAGGCCCAGAACCCAGGCAGAGGAGAAAGGTCCCGTAACAGACAATCTGGCTTCATGTCAGCAGAGAATCAGTCTTCATATCATAGCAGAGAATCAGGCTTCACGTCACCCACCACTGTAAGAGTCAATTTTCATAAATTTAGGCCCAGAACCCAGGTAGAGGAGAAAGGTCCCGTAACAGACAATCTGGCTTCATGACAGCAGAGAATCAGTCTGCATGTCATAGCAGAGAATCAGGCTTCACGTCAGCCACCACTGCAACAGTCCATTGTCATAAATTTAGGCCCAGCACCCAGGCAGAGGAGAGAGGTCCCGTAACAGACAATCTGGCTTCATGTCAGCAGAGAATTAGTCTGCATGTCATAGCAGAGAATCAGGCTTCATGTCAGCCACCACTGCAACAGTCCATTGGCATATATTTAGGCCTAGCACACAGGCAGAGGAGAGGTTCATTCAACTTTGGGTAGCATCGCAATATAATGGTAAAATGAAAATAAAAATAGGATTGAATGAGGAAGTGCCCTGGAGTCCAATAATATATGGTTATGGGGAGGTAGTTAATGTCTAATCTGGACAAGGGACGGACAGGTCCTGTGGGATCCATGCCTGGTTCATTTTTATGAACGTCAGCTTGTCCACATTGGCTGTAGACAGGCGGCTGCGTTTGTCTGTAATGACGCCCCCTGCCGTGCTGAATACACGTTCAGACAAAACGCTGGCTGCCGGGCAGGCCAGCACCTCCAAGGCATAAAAGGCTAGCTCTGGCCACGTGGACAATTTAGAGACCCAGAAGTTGAATGGGGCCGAACCATCAGTCAGTACGTGGAGGGGTGTGCACACGTACTGTTCCACCATGTTAGTGAAATGTTGCCTCCTGCTAACACGTTGCGTATCAGGTGGTGGTGCAGTTAGCTGTGGCGTGTTGACAAAAGTTTTCCACATCTCTGCCATGCTAACCCTGCCCTCAGAGGAGCTGGCCGTGACACAGCTGCCTTGGCGACCTCTTGCTCCTCCTCTGCCTTGGCCTTGGGCTTCCACTTGTTCCCCTGTGACATTTGGGAATGCTCTCAGTAGCGCGTCTACCAACGTGCGCTTGTACTCGCGCATCTTCCTATCACGCTCCAGTGCAGGAAGTAAGGTGGGCACATTGTCTTTGTAGCGTGGATCCAGCAGGGTGGCAACCCAGTAGTCCGCACAGGTTAAAATGTGGGCAACTCTGCTGTCGTTGCGCAGGCACTGCAGCATGTAGTCGCTCATGTGTGCCAGGCTGCCCAGGGGTAAGGACAAGCTGTCCTCTGTGGGAGGCGTATCGTCATCGTCCTGCCTTTCCCCCCAGCCACGCACCAGTGATGGACCCGAGCTGCGTTGGGTGCCACCCCGCTGTGACCATGCTTCATCCTCATCCTCCTCCACCTCCTCCTCATCCTCGTCCTCCTCGTCCTCCAGTAGTGGGCCCTGGCTGGCCACATTTGTACCTGGCCTCTGCTGTTGCAAAAAACCTCCCTCTGAGTCACTTCGAAGAGACTGGCCTGAAAGTGCTAAAAATGACCCCTCTTCCTCATCCTCCTCCTCCTCCTCCTGGGCCACCTCCTGTTCCATCATCGCCCTAAGTGTTTTCTCAAGGAGACATAGAAGTGGTATTGTAACGCTGATAACGGTGTCATCGCCACTGGCCATGTTGGTGGAGTACTCGAAACAGCGCAACAGGGCACACAGGTCTCGCATGGAGGCCCAGTCATTGGTGGTGAAGTGGTGCTGTTCTGTAGTGCGACTGACCCGTGCGTGCTGCAGCTGAAACTCCACTATGGCCTGCTGCTGCTCGCACAGTCTGTCCAGCATGTGCAAGGTGGAGTTCCACCTGGTGGGCACGTCGCATATGAGGCGGTGAGCGGGAAGGCCGAAGTTACGCTGTAGCGCAGACAGGCGAGCAGCGGCAGGATGTGAACGCCGGAAGCGCGAACAGACGGCCCGCACTTTATGCAGCAGCTCTGACATGTCGGGGTAGTTGTGAATGAACTTCTGCACCACCAAATTCAGCACATGCGCCAAGCAAGGGATGTGCGTCAAATTGGCTAGTCCCAGAGCTGCAACGAGATTTCGCCCATTATCACACACCACCAGGCCGGGCTTGAGGCTCACCGGCAGCAACCACTCGTCGGTCTGTTGTTCAATACCCCGCCACAACTCCTGTGCGGTGTGGGGCCTGTCCCCCAAACATATGAGTTTCAGAATGGCCTGCTGACGTTTACCCCGGGCTGTGCTGAAGTTGGTGGTGAAGGTGTGTGGCTGACTGGATGAGCAGGTGGAAGAAGAGGAGGAGGAAGCCGAGAAGGAGGAGGTGGCAACAGGAGGCAAAGAATGTTGCCCTGCGATCCTTGGCGGCGGCAGGACGTGCGCCAAACAGCTCTCCGCCTGGGGCCCAGCTGCCACTACATTTACCCAGTGTGCAGTTAGGGAGATATAGCGTCCCTGGCCGTGCTTACTGGTCCACGTATCTGTGGTTAGGTGGACCTTGCTACAGATGGCGTTGCGCAGTGCACACTTGATTTTATCGGATACTTGGTTGTGCAGGGAAGGCACGGCTCTCTTGGAGAAGTAGTGCCGGCTGGGAACAACATACTGTGGGACAGCAAGCGACATGAGCTGTTTGAAGCTGTCTGTGTCCACCAGCCTAAATGACAGCATTTCATAGGCCAGTAGTTTAGAAATGCTGGCATTCAGGGCCAGGGATCGAGGGTGGCTAGGTGGGAATTTACGCTTTCTATCAAATGTTTGTGAGATGGAGAGCTGAACGCTGGCGTGTGACATGGTTGAGACGCTTGGTGACGGAGGTGGTGGTGGTGGTGTTGGTGGTACATCCCCTGTTTGCTGGGCGGCAGGTGCCAACGTTCCTCCAGAGGCGGAGGAAGAGGCCGAGGCGGCAGCAGCAGAATAGGCCGAGGCGGCAGCAGCAGAAGAGGTAGCAGGGGGAGCCTGAGTGACTTCCTTGGTTTTAAGGTGTTTACTCCACTGCAGTTCATGCTTTGCATGCAGGTGCCTGGTCATGCAGGTTGTGCTCAGGTTCAGAACGTTAATGCCTCGCTTCAGGCTCTGATGGCACAGCGTGCAAACCACTCGGGTCTTGTCGTCAGCACATTGTTTGAAGAAGTGCCATGCCAGGGAACTCCTTGAAGCTGCCTTTGGGGTGCTCGGTCCCAGATGGCGGCGGTCAGTAGCAGGCGGAGTCTCTTGGCGGCGGGTGTTCTGCTTTTGCCCACTGCTCCCTCTTTTGCTACGCTGTTGGCTCGGTCTCACCACTGCCTCTTCCTCCGAACTGTGAAAGTCAGTGGCACGACCTTCATTCCATGTGGGGTCTAGGACCTCATCGTCCCCTGCATCGTCTTCCACCCAGTCTTGATCCCTGACCTCCTGTTCAGTCTGCACACTGCAGAAAGACGCAGCAGTTGGCACCTGTGTTTCGTCATCATCAGAGACATGCTGAGGTGGTATTCCCATGTCCTCATCATCAGGAAACATAAGTGGTTGTGCGTCAGTGCATTCTATGTCTTTCACCGCTGGGGAAGGGCTAGGTGGATGCCCTTGGGAAACCCTGCCAGCGGAGTCTTCAAACAGCATAAGAGACTGCTGCATAACTTGAGGCTGAGACAGTTTCCCTGGTATGCATGGGGGTGATGTGACAGACTGATGGGGTTGGTTTTCAGGCGCCATCTGTGCGCTTTCTGCAGAAGACTGGGTGGGAGATAATGTGAACGTGCTGGATCCACTGTCGGCCACCCAATTGACTAATGCCTGTACCTGCTCAGGCCTTACCATCCTTAGAACGGCATTGGGCCCCACCATATATCGCTGTAAATTCTGGCGGCTACTGGGACCTGAGGTAGTTGGTACACTAGGACGTGTGGATGTGGCAGAACGGCCACGTCCTCTCCCAGCACCAGAGGGTCCACTAACACCACCACGACCATGTCCACGTCCGCGTCCCTTACTAGATGTTTTTCTCATTGTTATGGTTCACCACAACAACAAATATATTATTTGGCCCAATGTATTGTATTCAAATTCAGCGGGATATAAATTTGAGGCCTAGTATTTAGGCGCTGGGTGACCGGTATGGATTTAGTGACAGAATTAGACTTGGAAATGCACAGAAGCGTGTGTGTGAAGTTATTCTGAATGACCCTATGTGCACCTTCAATATTATATACCCTTTTAGGGATAGATTTCAAATAGCTCTGATATAGCAGAAACCACTAAATTATGAAATTGCTAAATTGGGAATTGTACTTCAACCCAGAACAAAAAATGTGCTTTGACGGACACTAAATATCTTGCCCAGCAACAACAGTACAGCGGTGGGTAACGAGAGATTTAGAGGGATTTAAATTTGAGGCCTAGTATTTAGGCGCTGGGTCACCGGTATGGATTTAGTGACAGAATTAGACTTGGAAATGCACAGAAGCGTGTGTGTGAAGTTATTCTGAATGACCCTATGTGCACCTTCAATATTATATACCCTTTTAGGGATAGATTTCAAATAGCTCTGATATAGCAGAAACCACTAAATTATGAAATTGCTAAATTGGGAATTGTACTTCAACCCAGAACAAAAAATGTGCTTTGACGGACACTAAATATCTTGCCCAGCAACAACAGTACAGCGGTGGGTAACGAGAGATTTAGAGGGATTTAAATTTGAGGCCTAGTATTTAGGCGCTGGGTGACAGGTATGGGTTTAGTGACAGAATTAGACTTGAAAATACACAGTAGCGGGTGTGTGTGAAGTTATTCTGAATGACCCAATGTGCACCTTCAATATTATATACCCTTTTTGGGATAGATTTCAAATAGCTCTGATATAGCAGGAACCACTAAATTATGAAATTGCTAAATTGGGAATTGTACTTCAACCCAGAACAAAAAATGTGCTTTGACGGACACTAAATATCTTGCCCAGCAACAACAGTACAGCGGTGGGTAACGAGAGATTTAGAGGGATTTAAATTTGAGGCCTAGTATTTAGGCGCTGGGTCACCGGTATGGATTTAGTGACAGAATTAGACTTGGAAATGCACAGAAGCGTGTGTGTGAAGTTATTCTGAATGACCCTATGTGCACCTTCAATATTATATACCCTTTTAGGGATAGATTTCAAATAGCTCTGATATAGCAGAAACCACTAAATTATGAAATTGCTAAATTGGGAATTGTACTTCAACCCAGAACAAAAAATGTGCTTTGACGGACACTAAATATCTTGCCCAGCAACAACAGTACAGCGGTGGGTAACGAGAGATTTAGAGGGATTTAAATTTGAGGCCTAGTATTTAGGCGCTGGGTCACCGGTATGGATTTAGTGACAGAATTAGACTTGGAAATGCACAGAAGCGTGTGTGTGAAGTTATTCTGAATGACCCTATGTGCACCTTCAATATTATATACCCTTTTAGGGATAGATTTCAAATAGCTCTGATATAGCAGAAACCACTAAATTATGAAATTGCTAAATTGGGAATTGTACTTCAACCCAGAACAAAAAATGTGCTTTGACGGACACTAAATATCTTGCCCAGCAACAACAGTACAGTGGTGGGTAACGAGAGATTTAGAGGGATTTAAATTTGAGGCCTAGTATTTAGGCGCTGGGTCACCGGTATGGATTTAGTGACAGAATTAGACTTGGAAATGCACAGAAGCGTGTGTGTGAAGTTATTCTGAATGACCCTATGTGCACCTTCAATATTATATACCCTTTTAGGGATAGATTTCAAATAGCTCTGATATAGCAGAAACCACTAAATTATGAAATTGCTAAATTGGGAATTGTACTTCAACCCAGAACAAAAAATGTGCTTTGACGGACACTAAATATCTTGCCCAGCAACAACAGTACACCGGTGGGTAACGAGAGATTTAGAGGGAATTAAATTTGAGGCCTAGTATTTAGGCGCTGGGTCACCGGTATGGATTTAGTGACAGAATTAGACTTGGAAATACACAGTAGCGGGTGTGTGTGAAGTTATTCTGAATGACCCTATGTGCACCTTCAATATTATATACCCTTTTAGGGATAGATTTCAAATAGCTCTGATATAGCAGAAACCACTAAATTATGAAATTGCTAAATTGGGAATTGTACTTCAACCCAGAACAAAAAATGTGCTTTGACGGACACTAAATATCTTGCCCAGCAACAACAGTACAGCGGTGGGTAACGAGAGATTTAGAGGGAATTAAATTTGAGGCCTAGTATTTAGGCGCTGGGTGACAGGTATGGGTTTAGTGACAGAATTAGACTTGGAAATACACAGTAGCGGGTGTGTGTGAAGTTATTCTGAATGACCCTATGTGCACCTTCAATATTATATACCCTTTTAGGGATAGATTTCAAATAGCTCTGATATAGCAGAAACCACTAAATTATGAAATTGCTAAATTGGGAATTGTACTTCAACCCAGAACAAAAAATGTGCTTTGACGGACACTAAATATCTTGCCCAGCAACAACAGTACACCGGTGGGTAACGAGAGATTTAGAGGGAATTAAATTTGAGGCCTAGTATTTAGGCGCTGGGTCACCGGTATGGATTTAGTGACAGAATTAGACTTGGAAATACACAGTAGCGGGTGTGTGTGAAGTTATTCTGAATGACCCTATGTGCACCTTCAATATTATATACCCTTTTTGGGATAGATTTCAAATAGCTCTGATATAGCAGGAACCACTAAATTATGAAATTGCTAAATTGGGAATTGTACTTCAACCCAGAACAAAAAATGTGCTTTGACGGGCACTAAATAACTTTCCCAGCTACAACAGGACAACGGTAACGAGAGATTTAGAGGGATTTAAATTTGAGGCCTAGTATTTAGGCGCTGGGTGACAGGTATGGGTTTAGTGACAGAATTAGACTTGGAAATACACAGTAGCGGGTGTGTGTGAAGTTATTCTGAATGACCCTATGTGCACCTTCAATATTATATACCCTTTTTGGGATAGATTTCAAATAGCTCTGATATAGCAGAAACCACTAAATTATGAAATTGCTAAATTGGGAATTGTACTTCAACCCAGAACAAAAAATGTGCTTTGACGGACACTAAATATCTTGCCCAGCAACAACAGTACAGCGGTGGGTAACGAGAGATTTAGAGGGAATTAAATTTGAGGCCTAGTATTTAGGCGCTGGGTCACCGGTATGGATTTAGTGACAGAATTAGACTTGGAAATACACAGTAGCGGGTGTGTGTGAAGTTACTCTGAATGACCCTATGTGCACCTTCAATATTATATACCCTTTTTGGGATAGATTTCAAAGAGCTCTGATATAGCAGGAACCACTAAATTATGAAATTGCTAAATTGAGAATTGTATTTCAACCCAGAACAAGAAATGTGCTTGAACGGACACTAAATAACTCGCCCAGCTACAGCACTAGGGACAGATTTAGCTGGATATAAATTTGAGGCCTAGTATTTAGGCGCTGGGTGACCGGTATGGATTTAGTGACAGAATTAGACTGGGATATGGCCAAAAAATGAACAGACTATTGCTGGTTAAATGCACTTGGTGTGACAGCTTCACCCTGATGTAGGCTTTAGCCAAAAAACAACCACACCATTGAGGGTTAAATGCACTTGGTGACAGGCGCAGCTTGCCCCTGATTTTGTATATGGCCAAAAAATGAACAGACTATTGCTGGTTAAATGCACTTGGTGTGACAGCTTCACCCTGATGTAGGCTTTAGCCAAAAAACAACCACACCATTGAGGGTTAAATGCACTTGGTGACAGGCGCAGCTTGCCCCTGATTTTGTATATGGCCAAAAAATGAACAGACTATTGCTGGTTAAATGCACTTGGTGTGACAGCTTCACCCTGATGTAGGCTTTAGCCAAAAAACAACCACACCATTGAGGGTTAAATGCACTTGGTGACAGGCGCAGCTTGCCCCTGATTTTGTATATGGCCAAAAAATGAACAGACTATTGCTGGTTAAATGCACTTGGTGTGACAGCTTCACCCTGATGTAGGCTTTAGCCAAAAAACAACCACACCATTGAGGGTTAAATGCACTTGGTCGCAGCTTGTGCTGGCGCACCACAAGACACAAAATGGCCGCCGATCACCCCAGAAAAATGAGACTGACAAACGGTCTGTGCAGCCTAAAAACAGTGAGCAATTGAGGATCAGCAGCTCAATGATCCACAGCTGCAGATCGATCAGTTAATCAAGTCCTTTGGAGGAGTTAATCTGCCTAATCTCGCCCTACTGTCGCAGCCGCAACCTCTCCCTACGCTAATCAGAGCAGAGTGACGGGCGGCGCTATGTGACTCCAGCTTAAATAGAGGCTGGGTCACATGGTGCTCTGGCCAATCACAGCCATGCCAATAGTAGGCATGGCTGTGATGGCCTCTTGGGGCAAGTAGTATGACGCTTGTTGATTGGCTGCTTTGCAGCCTTTCAAAAAGCGCCAAGAAAGCGTCACAAAAGCGCGAAGAAAGCGACGAACACCGAACCCGAACCCGGACTTTTACGAAAATGTCCGGGTTCGGGTCCGTGTCACGGACACCCCAAAATTCGGTACGAACCCGAACTATACAGTTCGAGTTCGCTCATCCCTATGCATAACACATCTTAATATATATTGAGCCAAGAGTAAAGGTAAGGTAGGACACACCTGTATATGTGGATTTTTCTTTCAACTATGGATTTAGCAAGGGAATTGCTGCAGATTTGATGCTTTTCTTTATGAGAAATACACAACAAGTCCACAGTAAATCTGTATCAAAATCTGTATGTGTGTATGCCTTTTCACATTAGCTTCCAAAAATTGTCCCTCATCAGGGGCAGATGGTGTGTACACACACACACATGGTTTTATGGGGCAAAAACAGTGGCTTGTTGGGACCAAGCGTCCAAAAATTATGCCGTAATACAGGCATATATTTATACACAAATGTTAAAGTCATGAGAAACAGTGGCTTCTTTTGCACAAGCATCCAAAAATGATGCATTAATGGGGAAGATGCCTGCCTGTATTTATACAAATGTTAATTGTCAGAAGAAAAATCTGATTATTCTAAACGAGCCTGGAGAAGTTTTTCCCTTTTAGATGGAAGCAGCAGTACAGTGTGGATTTGAAAATGTAAGGAAATAGTGGCATGTAGCTGCAATAGTAGCGGCAGAAGTAGCTGCGCAGCACGGAACAGAGAAGGAAGTTGATGTCTATGTGACTGTTTAGGGATATTAGTAGTGGTAGCAGTGATGGCTGTATAGTGGTAATGGTAGTGGAATAGGAGTAATGGAAGTGTCAGTAGGGGGATTAGCAACAGGAAGTAGAAGCTGCAGTGGCAGCAGCCACCATATGGTATAGAACATGATGGTAGGAAGGCAAACAGAAGCATTGTCATGATGGCGGCAGCAACAGCCATAAGGTACTGAACATAATGGTGGGCAGGCAGACAACAGCAGTGGCATGATAGCAGCACAAACAATATGGTATGCAAAATCAAAATGAAGGTAGGCAGGCAGACAGTGGCAGCACATGATAGGAGACTGTCAGATCTGCTAATTGGCCCCAGCCAGAGTTCCATGAAAATCCTCACGGATCCATGCCTCATCCATGATGCTGGGTGTCATTTGTATGTGATTAGTTCAAAACAAATAAAAAATCTTTAGATCCCTTTGATGCAGGATTTCTTTTTAAATTTGTGACAAATCTATTTTGTTTAGAATCGATTCTCTCATCTCTTGATCTGACCACTGGGATTCCCATTTAACTGCCAAGTAGAGTGTACAGGCTTGACCACTGCTCCATTCATGCAGGGGATAGAAAACAGAGGGTGGTTATTAATGGTACATACTCAGATTGGGTCACTGTCACTAGTGGGGTACCTCAGGGGTCAGTATTGGGCCCTATTCTCTTCAATATATTTATTAATGATCTTGGAGAAGGCTTGCATAGTAAAATATAAATTTTCACAAATGACACTAAACTGTGTAAAATAATTAACACTGAAGAGGACAGTATACTACTACAGAGGGATCTGGATAGATTGCAGGCTTGGGCAGATAAGTGGCAGATGAGGTTTAACACTGACAAATGTAAAGTTATGCACATGGGAAGGAATAATGCAAGTCACCTGTACATACTAAATGGTAAAACACTCAGTAACACTGACATGGAAGAGGATCTAGGAATTTTAATAAACAGCAAACTAAGCTGCAAAAAACAGTGTCAGGCAGCTGCTGCCAAGGCCAATAAGATAATGGGTTGCATCAAAAGGGGCATAGATGCCCGTGATGAGAACATAGTCCTACCACTTTACAAATCGCTAGTCAGACCACACATGGAGTACTGTGTACAGTTCTGGGCTCCTGTGAACAAGGCAGACATAGCAGGTCTGGAGAGGGTCCAGAGGAGGGCACCTAAAGTAATAACTGGAATGGGGCAACTACAGGACCCTGAAAGATTATCAACATTAGGGCTATTCACTTTAGAAAAAAGACGAGGGGAGATCTAATTACTATGTATAAATATATCAGGGGTCAGTACAGAGATCTATCCCATCATTTGTTTATCCCCAGGACTGTGACGAGGGGACACCCTTTGCGTCTGGAGGAAAGATGGTTTGTACATAAACATAGAAGAGGATTCTTTACGGTAAGAGCAGTGAGACTCTGGAACTCTCTGCCTGAGGAGGTGGTGATGGTGAGTACAATAAAGGAATTCAAGAGGGGCCTGGAAGTATTTCTGGAGTGTAATAATATTACAGGCTATAGCTACTAGAGAGGGGTCGCTGATCCAGGGAGTTATTCTGATTGCCTGATTGGAGTCGGGAAGGAATTTTTTATTCCCCTAAAGTGAGGAAAATTGGCTTCTACCTCACAGGTTTGTTTTGCCTTCCTCTGGATCAACTTGCAGGATGACAGGCCGAACTGGATGGACAAATGTCTATTTTCGGCCTTATGTACTATGTTACTATGTTACTATGTATATAGGACCCTAATCTTGCGGCGGGTCCCAGCTGTCAGACCCTCACTGATCAGACAATTATCACCTAACCTGTGGACAGGGAATACTTTTAAATTGTGGCACAATTCTTTTAATGTCCAACATAACAAACTTTAGGATGTACGTGATCTTGTTTTTGTATTTGCACCGTTTTATATTCCATTTATTGGATTTCAGCTCTGCTATATCTGCCACCATTTTATTTGTAAGTAACTAGAGTGCAGCATTGTCATGGAAGTCTTTAGTTTTATCACTGTGGATAATGGCTTCATCTTTATAAATTCCAGACAAAGCTCTTTCCCTTCAATAAATCCATCCGTTAGATACATCTTTATTTATTGTTGTTTTATGCACAGCACAATCTCCTTTAATATTAATCCAAATTACATCTAGCCGAGCCCATGATTTGTAGGAGATTTCTCTTCCTTCTAGGTACATGACAGTTGGTGAATAATAAATATAACCAGATAGCAATTCATAATTCATTATAGTTGTTAAAATTTACTATATTTAACTATAATTATTTTCACTTACAAAATTAACTCTGTGTAATATATATATATATATATATATATATATATATATATATATATTATTTATTTATTTTTTCTTCCAGTTTAATAAAACAAAAATAAATTGTGCCTGTAATCATAAATAAAAATCCTCCCATGTGTCAGAATCGCGGGTCATGGACAGTAAATGATACAGAGATTCCATTTTCTTGGAACAGAATAGCGGGAGAAAATGAAGAAAGATGTTACTGACAGGGTGAGGATGATTTGAGCAGGCCAGCATTATGAATGATATGTTAAGTGATTGCTTCAGATGGAATCCTTGGATTGCTGCATTCTGCAGATGCTGATTTTCATCTATATTGTTTGTCTTTATCTCTAGAGAGTCAAACCAATATGTGTGAGCTTGCATACATATAAATACATATAAACCTCTCTCTCTCTCTCTCTATATATATATATAGCTACACCATCAAATATATAAATAATTAGCATAACCCCAAGTTACAGATGATCATTAGCTTAACATTTTATGCACATTTTCTATAGTTATTTTTTCGGAGTTGGGTGATCACAAATAATAAACACATGTATGAAAATATTATAAAAATGAAACAAAATATTGTAGATATACTATGTATTACTTATAAAGATGCAAGAATACACAAAAAGAAGTTTAATTCACACCATAGTCCCTATAACCCTGCGAGATTGATATTTAGGTGCCAAAAATGAACCAAAACACAAAAAAAAGATTTTTTTTTGATAATATTGAATACAGAATGAATTACTATTCATTTTGTTTGAATTCCTTATCATGCACTTTTTACCAACAGTCCATCTTATATACAGAATATCGCTGCAAGCATATCTGCTGATCCTAGATTCTTCTGTCTCTCCCTGCATTATTAATGTTAACCCTGCCAAACCCTGATGTGCATTCACCCAGCACTGAGGGAATATGTGTGTGTGTATATATATATATATATCTTGTAAGTTTTATGTTTTTCAGTTTTTTAACCACTTACAATTTTTTTTCTGAATTTGCACTTAGGGTTCGTTCACACACTGCAGATTTGTAGTAGAAATCTATCTTGTATATCTCACAGGGGTTTCTGTAAAATCAGACTCACAGGCTACACATCTTATTGTATTTTTATGTTGCAGATATTTATGCAACAAATCTGATTAAACTTCCTAGTGTGAATATAGCCCTCCTTTAAAAATTAATCATATTAGTAACTGAATCGCCTTTATTATACATAGTGCTAGCCTAGTCCAGGGCCCTGTATGAAAATTACAATCACAATCAGTCCTGTGGGACTGGAAATGTGATTTCTATATCTCAGGCACACAGTCTAGGGCTAATTTCACAGGGTGCCAGTTAACCTCCCCGTATAATTTTGGAGGCTGATAGAAAACTGGAGCACATGGAAAAAACCTATTCAAGCAAGGGGAAAATACACCAACTCAATGCAGATTTTTCCATCATTTGAACCCATGACCTCAGTGCTCGAGGGCATCAGTCCTAACCAAATAGCCAAGTATAAAATGCGGAACTTTTTTTTTTTTAATCTTTGAAAACAGAATATTTTTTTAGGATAAAATTGCTTGAAAAATGTCAGCTAAAACAATTGTTATTATTGTCATTTTCGTAACCTTTTCAGATCACATAGAGGTCATTTACCCTGCAAGACAATCACACAATATAGACAAGGGCTTTTACTCTCCAAATCTCTACATTATGTATAGCTCACACTGTACATGTGAATTCAGGTAGCCATATAATGATGCTAAGATAAGGCTATGATAGTCCCTTTATTTTTAGTCACCACTTTCCCTAAACTGAAATATACTTTCTTGTTAATGTATATGACTGGCACTCAAGTAAGGTCCCGTTAATGAGGGACGATGGCTATTATACCCAGTGAAGCCTCTAATGTGTCAGCTAGGCACTTATAGTTCTCGGTATGGTTTGCGATTTGGAAATTGTCCACTGCACTAGATAAATAAAGGATTGCCTGATAATGGGCTATACCAAGACTTATTTTATAGCACCTGAAAATGCTTTCCCATGGCAAAAAGGGAAAAAATCCTTTATTTATTTTAATGCATTTTCCATCTTCCCTGACACAGAAGCAACTTCACTATATACTCAATTGGTGCTATGCCCATAATCATGTCACTTTCTTTAAATGCCATAAAATGTGATGATTCAAGGATTTTTTTTTTTAAACTGGACGTTCTATAGATGATCTACAAAATACAATACATATATTCTCTTTTTGCATGGCATGATCTCCCAGCATAGGAGTGTTACCTACCTCATAGAGGAAGCAGAGTTATCTGTCATTGCAGGCCCAATCTGGTGGTGATATTGGAAGCAACACGCAATGTGGTTAATTTCGGAATTTATTCTGGTAATTTGAAAATATCCCCAATCAACAGGACATGGGATAACTATTAAATCAGTGGAGTCCTGCCCGTGGGATCTCTATAACCATGGGAAATAGGGGGGGCCCCATGCTCCGCAGGGTCTCCTGAAATGAACAGATTGGCAGGTTGTGCAAGAACTCTGCTGCTCCATTATCTCATTGGGATCTGCTGGAAATAGCCAAGTGCTTTATTCTGCTATCCCAAGCAGGCTCATAAAAATATAAAAAAGAGGCCATGTGCATGCTCATCCTGCTATTTCCTTCATTTCAGGGGGCCATGTGGGGTACTCATTTTCATGATCATGGGGTTGCCAGCAGTAGGATCCCCACCAAGCTAACAGTTATAATGTGAAATTATTGGAATACCCCGTTAAGATGCTCAGTTGATATTCTTTTCCTACAGTATACCGTGATGTAATTTCTTGCCAGATGGCTGTACAGATACATACAAAGTCAGAGATTTGTTAAGACCAGTGTGTGGTATGCCGGTATTTATATCCCCTGTATGATTTTGGCAAGGTGCAGACCTCATCATAAATTAGATGCATCCTTCGGCAGTCTATGATCCCAATCAATATCTAGATTTCAGTCTTCTTTTATGCCAGAAAACTGGCATAAAGGGAAATAAATCTGCCAGGTGTAACGGGGTGCCGAAGGCACACTCGGTCTCCCATCAGCCGCAGACCTGCTGCTTAGCTTCGGGAGCGAGGATCTGTGTTTGACCTCGTTCCCAGCTGGGAGGCTCACTGCTCCTAGGTCTGCCTTTAGCGCCGAGCTGATCACTCGGTGCTCGACTGGTGGGTCTGTCGGTCATGTGACGCTGGCCACGTCACATGACCCTCACTCCCCACTATAAATACAGGCAGCCTGCTGGCCACAGGTTGCCTGTTAATTTAGGTTCCTGGCAGTTGTTGGATACCTGTGTACTTACCTGATCCTGTTCCCTGACGATCCTTTTCCTGCTCCTCTTGTACTGCGCATCCTTCCTGGTATATTGACCTGGGCTTCCACCTGACTATTCTTTGCGGACTCCTTTGGTACTTCTCGACTCTCCTAGTATTTATGACCCTGGCTTCTCCTGACCATTCTTTGCTTATCCCTCTGTACTGCGCTGTCCTCTTGGTTTTCACCTGGTCCGTTCACTATCCGTTATTTGTCTTGTCTGTCCTTTCCGCACGTATCCTAAGTTAGGGACTGCCGTCCAGTTGTCCCCTGTCATCAGGACTCGTGAGGCAAGTAGACAGGGCCAGGGGTGAGGGTTGAGCGCAGTGGTCACTATCCTCCCCCCTGTGTGTGTGTGTACATAACCGTTACACCAGGCCTTTTCACAGAAAATGGGAAGGGAGGCATAGAAATACCACCTGCAACTGAATTTATTCTTAGTGGCAAACATGGGGCTTGCAACTTTTTTTTATACATTTTCCCCAAAGTCTCTGCAATTCCATGTGCCACTGTATAGTGCTTCTTAAAGCAATGCTTCTGGAGGACAATAGCCCTGTAAGGCCGAATGCACATGGCCGTGTTCCACAGCCATGAGCGGTCCATGATATCCTGGCCTGGATTCCTGCTGACAACAGTTGTGCACGGGATCATTGGTTGCTATGACGCGGTGCGCTTCATGCCGCCGCTGCACTACAGTAATACACTCGGCATGAAGCGCACGGCATCGTAGCAACCAATGACGCCGTGCGCTCCTGTTGACAGCAGGAATCCAGGCCGGGGTACCACAGACCGCTCACGGCTGTGGAACACGGCTGTGTGCATTCGGACTAAGTCAGCATCCAACAAAGCATGTCACTTTTTTTATTTTACAGAATCAGACAGAAAAGCATGGGCATGTAGATGACTCTACAAAAAGCATAAAATACTAGTAAATACTAGAGATGAGTAAATTTCATATTTTGAAATTTGTTCACACTTCGTTTGTGGTAAAAGCAGAATTGTGTTACGGATTCCGTTACCATGGCCCAAAACGCAGTTCTATGATGGAATGCATAACGGAATACCTTTAGAGGCATTCCGTTATTCATTCCATTATAATAGAAGTTTATGGTCTGCAAAACAGATCTGTCCCGTTTCCGTTATGCAGGGGAGTCCTCTCCTGCATAAAGGAAATGGGATGGATCAGTTATGCAGGCCATTCTATTATGACGGAATAAATAACGGAATGCCTCTAAAGGTATTCCGTTATGCATTCCATCATAGAACTGCGTTTTGGTCCATGGTAACGGAATCCATAACGCAATTCTGCTTTTACCACTGAACGAATCGTGAACTAATTTCATAACATGAAATTCACTCATCTCTAGTAACTATCTATGACATGCAAAGACGTCGAAAAACTTTCCTTTCAATACATCTCTGACCAAAATGCCCAATTTATAATTTTTTATCCTCACATGATCTTCTTTGCTCTCCTATTCTGCTTCTCACACAATTGTCTCCATGATTTCTCATCCCCCATATGTTGGAACTCGCAACCCAGCACATCAGACACTCCTTCACCATGCAAGCCTTCAAAACAAAACAAAAACAACCTTAACCCCCTCTTCATGAAACCCACAATAACACCGCTGTCAGTATGCCACCATATGAATGACTTCTACCCTCACCTACTGTCTCCTTCCCCATTACCTTGTAAAATGTAAGCCTATAAGAGACCCTCCACAGGTAAAGGATGATACTTTTTATGTGGTTACCCTAATTACTGTGCAGTTTAGGTGCATATGATAAATAGGTTGCAGGCAGAGATAACTGAGCTTATGTCTTCACTGCACGGAGGCTCACAAGGATAATGGCTACAATTTGCTACTACAGAGGCTAAATGCTAAAGCCACAATCTTTCAACAAAACATTATTAGATTAGATTGAGGATTTTTACCCTTGAAATGAATTGGGCCAGCTGCTTTTGGGCAAATGCTCCAGACATTTTGCACCACACAATAACAATTAATCAGGCGAAGGATCTACAGCAGGGATGGCCAACCTCAGTCTCTCCAGCTTTTGTATTGTGGGAAGTTCCCAGCATGCCCACAATGCCTACAGATATCAGCCTACAGCAGGGTATGCTGGGAGTTGTAGTTTTTCAACAGCTGGAGAGCCGCAGATTGGCCATCTCTGATCTACAGCATTATCGAGACCTGCTTTCTGTTGCTCCTCTGTGGGATATCTGGCTATTTCCTTTTTTGTTAACTTTGGAGGGTAGTGATTTATGGAAAAGTCATAGGCTACAGTTGCTTGGAGACATACATAGGGATAGGGCGATTATATTGTTTATACAATTACAGAAGATATATGGCATACTACATGAGTTCATTTATAGAGTCTTGCAGTTGTGTCATACTCTTTACTTGCAACTTTTAGAGCATCAAAGAACAATCTCTATGTATTCATTAGTTGGAGTCCTTACTACACAGGTACCACAAGGTATTATTTCAATGCTCTACACATACTTGATTGACTCTAGATTGGCCCTCACACCACTGTCTGTTGAAACTAAATGGCGGGAATGTATTCCTTCTTTACCAAGTGAAGATTTGTTGAATGCAATGTCTCTGTGGCTGCTATCGCCATCTGTCAATAACTGATAGTTATTCATTATTCACAATTTTTACATATCTCCAATGAGGCTCTATAGAATGGGTCATCTATCGCACTCTAATTGCCAGAGGTACAGTGCCCCACAGATCCTTATGGTACTGTGCCTTAATCATACCTGTGTGATGTTACCAAATACGGGACTGATTTGTTTTTCTTTAAGTGTCGGCTAGAGTTAGCTGATCACTGCCGCCTGTTGACTTTTTGTGTGCCAACAACAAAAATGCATTACTTTAATTTTCGCCGCAAAAAGGCTGCTGTGTATTTATCTGAAGGCTACCATTTGAGAAATTCCTACAATTGGTGGAGGATGCGGGCAAACTCCCATGATTTCAGAAAGCAGCAACAAATAAAAAAAACGCCTGGAGCTGTTTTCTTCCCCCCTCTGGTTGGACTCTTAAAGGGCCAGTGCTTAAATTACTTAATTAACTTATTTATTTATTTTTATGTCCTGGGTTACAGTAGCAGCGGAGCTTCAACAAGAGTCTGTAAAAATGGAGTATCTTATGAAGCAGATGGTATAGAGCAACCTGCAGCAGCAACAACAAGTTTTGGAGTAGCAGCAAAGGGCTCATGGAGAGGCTTTGCAGACTCAATGGCAGGCTAATGTCCATCAACAGTAGACGAACTGGCTGCTGACAGAGCAAATTTCAGCCCTAAGAGACGGGATGGCAGCCCAACCATTGAGGTATGGGGCTGAACAGAATTTGGGGGGGAAGGAAAAGTGTGAAGTCCGCATTACAAAAAATGACCGCAGAGGATGACGTAGAATCATTCCTCACTGTCTTTGAGTGGGTCACTGAGGGTGAGATATTACCAGCTGAGCAGTGGGCCAAGGTGCTGGCCAAATTTCTCTCAGGCAAACCCCAGAAGGCGTATTATGATTTATCGTTGCAGGATGCACGGGAATACTCCAGACTAAAAGCAGAAATATTGGCACGTCTGGGGGTAACCATCACTGTCTGAGCTCAAAGGGTACACAAAAGAGAGGCAGCCCAGGTCTCAAATGTTTGACCTCCTGCGCCCGTCCAAAAATGGCTTCAGTCAGCCAAAATGTTGGAGCTGGTCGTAATGGACAGATTCATGCATACTCTCTCTAGGCCGGTACAATGCTGGATTGCACAAGGAAACCCGCAGACTGCAAATTACTTAATAGGCTTGGTAGAGAGGTACTATGCCTTGGAGCCCACCCTCGCTGCCTCAGGGTCCCTGAACTCACACTACTGGAAGGCCCAGGTTGACTATGAAGTAAAAAAAAAAGGGGCTAAAACACCCCCGGGGTGGACGTTATGAGGCCCAGAGCCTACTAGAGACAATCCCATGACCTTCCTTAAGAGAGGTCATCTGCTAGAGGTGTCATGGCCTGGGACATATGGCAGCCCAGTGTACTATCAGCCCAGAACAAATGGACTGTTCTGTGAGGAGACAATCCGCAATGTTTGCATGCAGTGTAATTCCAAATGTTGAGAAGGGACTGTTCCAAATGTTAAGAAGGGAATTAATGTTAATGGCAACCCCACAACGTGACTTCTGGACTCAGGAAGCCTGGTCACGCTCATAAGGGCCCGTATTCCTCATAAATTGGTTCCTGCGAAGACCTTGGGAGTCACCTGCATTCATGGTGATACCAAGGTTTACCCAATTGCCCAGGTAACCTTAAAAACAGAAGAGGGTACGGTGTACCACCAGGTAGGAGTTGTGCAGGGGTTGATGCACGAGATGATTATTGGCAAAGATTGTCCTTTCTTCTGGGATTTGTGAGCCAAGGCAGTACTGCAACCAAGCCCAGAGGGCACAGACAGCCCTGTGCTCCTTGACACTGAGGTGGTTCCTAAATTTTCATTCTCGGCCATGGTAGGCGAGGATGAGACAGTCCCCGACTTAGAGGTGTCTAGGGAAAACTTTGGGACCACTCAGTTCTGAGATGAAGCTCTAAAAGAGGCCTTAAATAATGTGTGGATAGTCAATGTCAATAGTGCACCTCAATAGCCAGGGGCAGACGAAAGGTACCCTCACTTTGCAATAAATACATTTTTTTATACCGGGTGACTAAAATCTGGGAAGAATTAGTGTAGCAGCTTGTGGTTCCTAAACCATACCGACACATGATAATGGACCTGGCACATATCCATGTATTAGGGAGACACTTAGGGGTTGATATAAATATTGAAAGGGTTTTACAGAGGTTTAATTGGCCGGGGTGTTACAGAGAGATTAAGTATTATTGCCAGTCCTGCCCTACCTGCCAAGTAACTCTCCAGTCACAAGCTTTCACAGCCCTCTAATACCATTGCCTATTATCAATGTACCATTTGAGAGAGTTGCGATGGATTTAGTCGGGCCTTTAGTAAAGTCCACTAACCAATATATCTTAGTAGTGATGGATTATGCCACCCGATACCCTGAATCGGTTCCCTTTAGGAAAGCTACCTCCAAAATTATAGCCAGAGAACTATTACAGATGTTTTCCAGAACAGGGCTGACCAAGGAGATTGTGACTGACCAGGGTACCCCGTTCATGTCAAAGGTCATGCGGGATCTCTGTAAAGTATTGCAAGTTACCCAGTTGTGTACCTCGGTGTACCACCCCCAGACAGATGGCCTGGTGGAAAGCTTTAATAAAACTTTGAAGGCCATGTTGTAAAAAAGTGGTCGAGAAAGATGGCCGAGATTGGGATTACCTGTTGCCTTATCTACTGTTCTCAATCAGAGAGGTACCCCAAGTGTCAACAGGTTTCTCGCCTTTTCAATTGTTGTATGGAATACATCCATGAAGCCTGTTAGATATTGTTAAGGAGACCTGGGAGAGTGAGGTCACGCCTTATAAAAGTGTCATTGATCATGTCACTACATTGTAGGAGCGAATAGCTCAGTTAACACCTATTGTAAAAGAGCATATGCTTCAGGCACAGGAGGCGCAAGCAAACATATACAACAGGATGGCCTGTCTTAGACAGTTCAGTCCAGGGGACAGGGTTCCAGTGTTAGTCCCCACAGTAGAGAGCAAGTTCCTAGCCAAGTGGCAAGGGCCCTATGAGATAACTGAAGGGTGGGTGAAGTGAACTACCGGGTACATGAGCTAGGTAGGAGAAAGCTGTCAATGCCAGTTCTGTGAGAAGGTCTGACAGACGTCCTTCTCTACCTCTTGCATGATGTTCTTTGTTTTGGTTTCACTTTCTCATCTCCTTTCCTTCTCCCAGGTGTCACCTATTTAGACAAATCCTCTTTCCTTTATATTCCCTCCCATACTGCCTCACTTTGCGGTTTATAATACTTCCTGGATGAAGTGTTCACTGCTGGAGGCTTCTGCTGCTTGTTCAGATAAGTCCTTTCATGTATTGTGTTTCCTTTCTGGCTTGATTCTAGGTGCCTCTGACTCCCTCCGTAAGAAGTGCAGGGAGCCGGTGGTCGTGTCCCCTCACTATTATAGGGTTTTCAGGTGTTACACAGTTTTAGGTACGTGGGCATACAATCGTCTACCTTTGAGACACTTGTATGTGCTTATCAGTCAGGGTGAGCTCCTTAGTTTGGGATTAAGCCAGTCGGACGTTTATTCACAACTTCCAGCTATCTGCGACATCATCCGTGACAAAAGCCCTACCAAATCTACCACATCAACTTGCTAAAACCATAGTAGGATAGGGACCCCCTTGAGAGCCCATGTCTGTTGACACAACCAGACGCCACCTTCGACAATGTAAAAATTGCCAAAACCCTGTCCCAGTCCCAAAAATACCAATGCCAGCTCCTGTTACAGCAGAATTGGGACTTGTTAACAGAAACATCCGGGTTAACCAAGGTCATGGAACATGAGATTCGGACGGAGCCTCAGGCGCGAGTAAATTTAAAACCGTACAGGATACCTGAGGCCCAAAGGGAGATAGTTTCCAAAGAGGTCCAGAGAATGTTAAAACTGGGGATAATTGAGGAATTGAAAAGTTGGTGGTTTAGTCCCATAGTGCTAGTCCCAAAGCCCAATTGAGAATGTCAGTTTTGTAATGACTACCGCAAATTAAATGAGGTGTCCAAAGTAGATGCTTATCCCATGCCCTGGGAGGATGAGCTTATTGAGAGACTAGGGCTAGCTCGCTACATAATGACTCTAGATGTTATAAAGGGATATTGACAAATTCCGTTGTCAAAAGAGGCTAAAGAAAAAAACTGCGTTCTTTACACTAGAAGGGTACTTAAGTAAGTTAGAATGCCGTTTGGGTTACAAGGGGCCCCCGCCACCTTTCAGAGAGCTATGGACCAGATCTTACACCCACAACAGGAATATACAGTCGCTTACTTGATCTTCATTCAAGATTGGGAGAGTCACCTCAGTATAGTTCAAACTATCCTAGATGCGCTACGAAAGGCCATATTCACTATAAATCCAAGTAAGTGTGGGGTTTGAAGAGGCTAGCTTTTTATTATGACTGCTTGTTTTGTCACTTGCCTAAAAGTGTGAATAAAACACTGAACTGTTTGATCCAAAGAACTTGTTGTTGCCTCTATATTGCGTCCGCTAATCCTGTCTACCAGAGCGAAACCCCACTAATATATATATATATATATATATATATATATATAAAATCATAGTGTGTTCTTTTATGTTGTCAATAGAACAAGTTTAAGACTAGCTGTCCCTTTCTGTAGTTGATCTAGTTTACTGTAGTGAGGAATTCAATTTGAGTCCACAACATGGGAATTCCTCAACCTCACGTTACAGCAACTATAGCGGCTTCAGTGAACAGGTACATCACACAAAACCTGGCAGGAGACAACCCCCTTTATCAGCTCCATATAGAAGCTTCACCTTCTAGTTGCATCACTGTAACAGTTTTTAGCCACTAGGAGCCCTCTCATCATTAAATTGTAAATATTAAAATATGTAATGACTAGACATATACAATGAAAGTAATCCTTGCCACACTGGCGAGAACATGGCGCTGCCATCCCCTTAGAAGCCCTTACAGGGAGGGTCCTCTTTGCCGCCATACAAGTCTGTCACTCGTTTCACATTTATTTACTTGTTTTTATATTATACATTGTATTATTTATGTAAACTCTTTTTATATGTACCCTGGAATTAATGGTGATTAAATAATAATAATGATAGTAATAATAATAAATACCTGAATAAAGGTGTTTGTATTCTGTATATTGACTGCTTAAAGATTAGCGAATCAATTCTATGGAATCAAAATTAGAATCAGAATTCCATTTGAATCAATACAGGAGAATGTTTCCAGAGAGAAAGAGAATGAGGCAGAGAGAGAAAGAGAAAACACCAGAATATCATTTGCAGCTGTTGAAGGAGATTGAAGCACTTTCTATTCGGGTTGAATTAATTTGGGTCTGAATCAAATCTGATGCCTGATTCGGTCAAATCTTGCCTGAATCAAATTTCCAGAGTTTTGCTCATCACTAATGCTTACATTACCTGTTGTAATATGCTAGCAATTACATGGCAGCCTATGTTCATTGCTTGCAAAAGTACATGTTGTCTGAGCAAAGTAATTGTTATTGGTGTTAAACAAAAGCTAGGTCTTCATGATGGGATTTTTATTTATCAGAAAAGTTTCACCTGTTGGTGTATAGTGATGAGCGGCAGGGGCAATATTCGAATTTGCAACATTTCGCGAATATTTGGGAGAATATTCGCCATATATTCGAGAATTCGTGAATTCATGATCTCCAGGCATTATTTTCTTGATTGCGAAAATTCGCATAAAATTCGCATTTAAATTTTTGCATAAAAATTCGCTTGAACTGGTATTTTCCCAAAAATCTTATATTCGCAATTACGAATATATTTTGTGATATTCGAAATATTCGCGAATTCTCGAAGTGCCGATATTCGCGATTAAAATTCGCAATTCGAATATTCGTGATCAACACTATTGGTGTATAACCTTTTTGATTTGACCCATAAAATAATGGAGGAGAAGAACTGGGTAATGGGTCTTATAGGAGTTCTCAGAGATTTTGATATTAGTGGTCTATGATCAGGATTAGTGACTCATATTAGATTGGCGGGGCTCCAACTTCCGGCACTGCTGCCAGTCAGCTGTTTGAAGAGAATACATTGGTCTAGTGAGTACCGTGGCCTTTGCCTAAGCCAGTGACATTATGTTCATTGGTCACTGAGCCAGGCGCAGCTCAGTCCCATTTAAGTGAATGGGGCTGAGCTGCAATAACAAGCACAGCCACTATCCAATGAACGTCACTGTGCTTGGTAAGCTGCAAGGAGGCTGCAGCACTCGAAAGCATGCCGCGGCCTCCTCAAACAGCTGATCATTGGAGAGTCCCGAGTGTCAGCCCCCTGTCAATCTGATATTGATGACTTGTCCTGAGAATAGGTCATCAATATCAGAATCTTGGAAAAACCCTATAAGAATTTTCAGGGTCCCTTTTCAAATCTGAATATCTGCTCAGAACATGACCAAGTGTAAATATAGTCATGGTCTTGACATACAGTATGGCAAATAGCGGTATTATAATCAGATTTGTCTGGTTATCGACATGCTTTTCTTGGAAGCATGTTTTGCCAGCGGCTGGATGTCTTCTCTGTTCAAACATCCTGTCTATCAATTTGCTTCAAGATACATATTCCAAATGCACTTGGTCAAAATAAATTACTATGGAGGAGGAGGAAGGGAAAGAGGACCTGATTTTAATGCCTACTTTGAGCTGTTTGATTCCGTTTTGTGTTTTCTTAACTACTGTAACCTCCATACTAAAGAAGAAAGTAGAAAGTGAGAGGTAAGGATTTTTTTTTTTTTTTTTTTTTTTTTTTTTTATAGATTGGACTGTGCATATTGGAAAAATGAAAGGAGTTGTCTCACAAAGACAAGATTGCCACCATGAGAACCACTTTTTATAAGTGAATCTACACTTTGGTAAATAAAGTAGGGAAGGAGTCCTCAGAGGGGACCATCTACTGTGATGTCCACGTTCCTCACTATTGATATGAGGCAAGTGTATGAAGGCATTAAGCTATGAAATCTCCCTAAGAAGTCAGTGAAGTCATTAAAAAAGTACCTAATAAATGGCAATGACATGATTCATTAGCTTTTATTTATACTGTACCGTACAGATTACACATCTGTTTGCCAAGTGCTCTGCGCTTGTGCTGCTGGTCCTGTAGGCATTGGCCCCAGGATCCCTCATTCCCTCCTGCTGCCATGTGCCGTACTGAAAAGCACCCGCAGCAGGTAGCTTAACGGTTGTATATGTGCTCCGTGCCAGAATTTATTTCCTGCTTGAATCCCGAATTGTTGTTAGGGCGTGCATGAGTGTGTCTCTCCTCCCTTGTGAGAAGGCATCACGTACCTGCCCTCTATCTCCCCAGGGAGGTACCTGAACAATCTTGATCAATAGTTAGTCTAGTTCCTTGTGTGAAGTTGTTTGGAACTTTCTGCTTTTCTGTGTACAGGACCCGGCTTCTTGATTTAACAGATTTTGCTTGTTTGCCGCTTGCCTCTGACCTTGGACTTCGATTACGGACTTTGCTTGATCGCTGTCTGCCATGACTCCTGACCCCTCGGTGCTTGCACTGGTATCTCTGAACCCCTGGTCAGCTGCCACTTACACTGGAGTGGCACCTAGTAATTACCCTAACAGCCCAAACTTATCCTCACCATCAGAGGTTCTAGTGAAGACCAGATACTTACTAAGTCATGCCCCTCCAGGGTATATCCAGTCAGTAGTGCAGAAGGTCCACACCCGCTTGCCTAACGGCACTCTACGAAATCTGATATATATTTTTTTTCTGTTCACATTTGGGCTCTTCAAGATTTTGCCTATAGTGGAGGCATCTACCCCAACCACAAAGGCTCATCCATGTTGTCCTTATTGATTATTGAATCTTCTGGTATCATCCAATAGGTCATACCTATAGATATTTGGCCAATTATCCTGAAGATTTTTTTTCAAGTTTGACCTAAACTCATCTGTATATGATGAGTTTTAATTTGCAAGATAGCAATGCTAAAGGTTACATAGATATTAGTTTTTTTTATTGGAAGATCCCAATAAAAGCAATGATATTCATTTTTAATATGCTATGTTTCAACAGATATGATAGATACCAGTGGTGTCAGGCAGCTGCTCACATATATAAAGGCACTGATGGCATATAGCTAGGATATTTATCAAAATTTTGGGGATTCTTGGACATGAACCAGTTAACTGCCAAGTATTTCCAGGTTCCATGACCCATAGTTTGTGAAAAGATGATGTTATTGAATCTTAAAAAACTAGAGAGGAGTGAATTTCCAATAATTAATTTGGGTCTGATTCAGATGAATCAACCATCACATTCAATTTGTTCCTGATAAATTCAACCTGAATCAAAAGTACCCCCATTGCCCTGAAAGTCACCTATTACATTCACATGCCTCCTAGGACTGTATCCAACCCCTTTCAAGCTCTTTAAGACAAGAACAGCATTAGTAATGTCAAAGTAACAGTGACATACACAGTCGAGTCATATTATTATGACCACCAGCTAGTATTGCAGAATAACTGCAGTGTGCAGCATGGACACCAGCTAGATGGGCTGGGAGTGACTCAATGTCTTGGTAGGTTGTCACAGGTGCTGTAGCTATGCTGACTGCAGTGCATCCCGCAGCTGCTGGAGGGAGTGCCGGGGAGGATCTATAGAGCGAACATAATGACCAAGGTTATCCAACAGTTGCTTAATCGGTTTCAAGTCTGGGGGATTAGTGGGCCCGGTTAGAAATTCTAAGTCTTGGTCATGATCTTCTAACCAATGTTGGAAAATTTTAGCTATGTGGCATGTTGCATTGTCTTGCTGGAAGATCCCATCTGTTCAGTATGCATAGGTGTACATGATCTGCAAGGATAGATTCATTCTCAAATCCATTGAGAGAGCCTTCCACATAAATGAGTGGACCCAGAGAATGCCATAAAAACATTCCCTGCCACCACCAGCTTGTGTTCTTCCTGCAATGATTGCAGGGTGATCTCTTATGTTTTTCATTTGACACACCAACACCTATCCTTTCAATAAAGCAGAAAACATGACTCAGAGAAGGAAACCCCTTGCCAATTAGCAGAGGTGCAATTCTGATTCAACCACAAATTTTACTTTTCTGCTGAAGGTGCAATGACCACCCATTTGGTTCGGGGCCCCATACAAAATAGGGTTTGCTAAACTTATTTTAGAAACACGTCTGGTAATTCCCTGGTTCATTTTGGCGCTGAGCTTCTCCATTGTAGTGTGCCAATCCATCCTACTGCACGTTCATAGCCAATGTTGACCTATCATGTCAGTGGCATGTGGTGCTTCGAAGTTTCCATGCTGGTTATTCGCTGAAGTACTGCCACCCTTGGCCCAAAGCTAATAATCATCCCTTTTCTCAACTATGATAAATTGCCCCTTTAATCCATGTTATCAGCGAGTGATATTTGTGCAGACAGCCTATAACACACCTTATATACCCACCAAGCCAGCTTATGGGTGTCTTTCTTCATGAGCTAGGTGCTGCCTACTTCTAAAGTAGTAAGTGGTGATAATAATGGGATTCTGTGCATATGACTATAGATTAACGTATAGTGGTAACAAACTGCCTTTTTAATAACACACAGATTTTTCTTCAAATTACAAAATTGTCCAAAAATTATCCCTTTTTTTTTTGTAGCAGATGACTTCACCTCTGTCTTTTGATCTGTAAAATGGGGGACACCATTTTAAGTAAGTCATGTGAGATGAATCACAAATGTTTCAGGTTCTTTGAGATTAGAATCCTTACGGAAATTTGTAATGAATTTGATTTGCTCATCTCTATAACTACCCTTACTTGCAATTTATTAACATATAGTAGAAAGAAAAACACAGTATTATCATCTACTAATATGCTAATGTGGTTGCTTGTAACTGTGTTCTAAGACTTACAACCCATGGGTGGTTAACAATACATACTGTTTAAAGTTTACAAGAAAAAAACAAAAAAAACATAGTACATCATGGTTTATATAACCTTAATTTACTACTCAGCTCCATGTTTCACCAATAGCTTGTGGGTAAAAAAACAACAATTATTTTTAAACAATAAATATTGCTAATTATACTAATGAACTAATTTTTGTTCAGGGCATAATGAAGAATGGAGGAAAGTTCTCATTATTTACATCTATGTATACACATATCTTTGCCTGTTATTAAGTTTAAGTCATCAGTAGTCTAAGGTAATTAGCATGCCTCTAAATTGATGATATACTTATACAACTGTTAGTATTAGAATCCTAAAAAAAAATCATTTATTAAGGTAGAGCCCAGCAGGCATTTTCTGCTAAATCCATAGAATACTACTGAAATCCACCCTTAGGGAGAATGTATGTTGCATTCAAATCAAACATCTCCTTATGAAGCTTTCTGTTAACGGTTTTCCTTTGAGACCTTAGCTTGATATTCATACACTCGCTTCTTACCTACTTTAAAACAAAAGCAGCTGCTTATTTATTTTTCATCAAATTTCTCTGTATCCTCAGTTACTGTAATCTGCTATATAAATTTGGGTTGTCAAGGCTACTACTTATTCTTTGCTCTTTTGCAATCTTGGCTTTGCACTTTATTAGCCTTTGTACCAAATACCAAATTTCAAAGAAAATGCTAACTAAAATGTTCTTGTAGACATAGGAGCATAGGAAAGTGCCTAGCAGTCCATACACGGTTCAATTGACTTATTTCATTCAAAAAATCATGTTAACTTGCTATAATTGTTCTTAACTAGTCAATGTCTCCTGAATAGACATGAGCAAATGTCTTTATACTAGATTTGTGTCCAGTTCGGCCGAATAGGCTAAGTGATTTAGGTCTGAATAAATGTGACCTGAATCGAAAGTATTACAATTGTCTGGAAATCTTTGTCTTCTCCAAAATTTAGGTTTGATAGAATCAGATAAAAAAAAAAAAAAAAAAGCAGGTCAAATTTCTGAATTTTAGACAGGATACTGCCTGCACCACCGGAGCCCATTGACAATAATGGGATCAAGAAATAGACTAAATTTGCTTACCGAAATTAATCTTTCCTTGAGTCCAAATGCAGCGCAACACAAAGGGTTAATGTCTTACTCTTTCCATCTAGAAGATAAATCATTAGTAAATCAGACTAATTAACCCCTCTATAAAGTAGTGCACACCCACTAGGTAGATATGTTTTTTCCAAGCAATGTCTTTTTAAGGGAGGGATATTTGTGCTGCCTTTGGACTCAAGGAAAGATACATTTTGGTAAGCAAATTTAGACTTTCCAGCACAACACAACGGGATCTGAAAAGCAGTATTAAACAGGGGGGGGGGGTGTTAAAATCACAGCCTTAATAATCACTTGTCTGTCAAAGGCTGAATCGCAAGCACCAGATATATCCAACTTATATTGTTTTGTAAAGATGCATGGAGAAGACCATTTATAGACTCTGCTTAATTGATCCAATATTTTTTTTCTTTTCTTTCCTTTGCCCAAGCGACTAAGTGTACTGAGTTGAGTGTGCTGTAACTCCACCTGGTAACTGGAGAATTTAGAAGCAGACTTTATTAGTATTCTTAATCCAAGCAGTGTAGCTTGTTGGCTTTTATACTACTCTGCATAAACAGCTGGTCAGCCGACCTGAAGGACCCTGGTTCTGTCACGACCATCTGTCAGCGGTTTGTTCTTTGTTGTCAACCACAGGTGAGGGCTCTTGGTTTGTTGCCTCATGTGTGGTTGCCGTTGGTAACATATGGTTGTTGGCAGTGTAGCAGCTGGAGCTGGTGGCTAGGTGGCTCGCTGTCACGGCATGGGGTTGACTCTGGCAAGTGTGAGTTTTAGTGTTCACTTTCTATGTTTAGTGTTAGGGAGTTTGTTCTGTGTACACTTCTCCTTTAAGTGACACTTACCTTCTCTGGTGATGAAAGGGTTAACTCCTTTCCTGGTGTGTGTGTGTGGGTGTGGCTGCTTGGGCTATTTAGCTCCTGATGGAAGCCAGAAGTCTGAGGGGTACTCCTGCCATGTTTATGCTGGAGTCATCCTCCTGGTTCATTTACCATCTGTCCAGTGAGGGCCACCCTTGTGGTCATAAAAACTATATGTCTGATGTTAGAAGATGTTTTATGGTCTTTCTGTTTATTGCAGCTATGGTTTCCTGGGTTCCTGTGTGATGTATGGTGTGTGCTGTGTCCGTTTGTGTTGTTGTGGACAGCAGCACTTGTACATGGGTTCCAGGCTGTGTATCTGTGGCAGGTAGGTGTGGTACTTGTTTCACTTACCTGCCATTGCCATATGCTGTATATGTTCCCCTTTTCTTGCAGCTTGGCCAGTGAGACTCCTGTTTGTCTGTCTCTACCCTGCTCCTAGTCCAGGGCTACCCTGAGGGCTAGTAAGGACCCTAGGTTACGGAGTATGAGCCCTCCTACCATCAGGGTTGGCTCATACAGCTAGGAGTCAGGGTCAGAATTAGGGACGTATTAGGAGGTGACCTGCTCCCTGATTTCTGTCCTGGCCTAACAGCGACCAATATCTTCTGTCATTGCATGGCTGAGGGTTTCCCCCATCCTCAGCCGTGACAGGTTCTCCAATGACCAGTAGATGAAGCTTGTCTTGTTCAGCTGATTGAGGATTCTGACAGATGAATTTCTCAACTTACATTCATGTCAGATGAGAGCTTTGGTAGGATAAAGGGTGCAACAATTTAAAGGTGAGCTAGCGCAGCTTTTAATAATCAAGGTAAATGAATGTACGTCATCATGAAACAAAGATATTGCAAATCCTCCTGATCACAGAGACAGAGTCCACATCCAGATGAGATGAGTCAGGAGATAAAGTAAAGGAGTTGTAGATAAGCGAGGTCTTATAGATATATGAGCAGAAAGGGACAGAGAGTGAAACCTTCTGATCGCTGAGAAGTAAACCATAACACAATCTTTGCACCTTGTCTGCACTGGAGACCTTCAGCTGGGAGGCAATGGTATAGACATCTCCTACATTGTCCACAGTTAGTATAGACATCTCCTATATTGTCCACAGTTGGTGCATATACTAACATTTACGGATTTATGGGATTCTTTGCAGAGTTCTGTAATTGTATCATAATAATTCGCTCACACATACATAAAAGCCAAACATGAGCCATTCCAGGATCCTTAGAGCTGCTACAGTAAGATCTCATACCTGTGCACAGCCACAGATGTAGCTGAGCTAAAATTGACTCTGATAACACATGGCACAGAGTTATTTCATACAATTTTGACAAACTAATGAAATACATTGAAAGAGTTAGTTAACCTCTTGTGCCATTTTTCAAGTTTAGCTCAGCTGCACCAATATACAGTACAGACCAACAGTTTGGACACACCTTCTTATTCAAAGAGTTTTCTTTATTTTCATGACTATGAAAATTATAGATTCACACTGAAGGCATCAAAACTATGAATTAACACATGTGGAATTATATACATAACAAAAAAGTGTGAAACAACTAAAAATATGTCATATTCTAGGTTCTTCAAATTAGCCAACTTCACTTTTGGCATTCTCTTGATGAGCTTCAAGAGGTAGTCACCTGAAATGGTTTTCACTTCACAGGTGTGCCCTGTCAGGTTTAATAAGTGGGATTTCTTGCCTTATAAATGGGGTTGGGACCATCAGTTGCGTTGTGGAGAAGTAAGGTGGATACACCGCTGATAGTCCTACTGAATAGACTATTAGAATTTGTATTATGGCAAGAAAAAAGCAGCTAAGTAAAGAAAATTAGTGGCCATCATTACTTTAAGAAATGAAGGTCAGTCAGTCCTAAAGATTGGGAAAACTTTGAAAGTGTCCCCAAGTGCAGTCACAAAAAACATCAAGCGCTACAAAGAAACTGGCTCACATGCGGAACGCCCCAGGAAAGGAAGACCAAGAGTCACCTCTGCTGCGGAGGATAAATTCATCCGAGTCACCAGCTTCAGAAATCGCAGGTTAACAGCAGCTCAGATTAGAGACCAGGTCAATGCCACACAGAGTTCTAGCAACAGACACATCTCTAGAACAACTGTTAAGAGGAGACTGTGTGAATCAGGCCTTCATGGTAGAATATCTGCTAGGAAACCACTGCTAAGGACAGGCAACAAGCAGAAGAGACTTGTTTGGGCTAAAGAACACAAGGAATGGACATTAGACCAGTGGAAATCTGTGCTTTGGTCTGATGAGTCCAAATTTGAGATCTTTGGTTCCAACCACCATGTCTTTGTGTGATGCAGAAAAGGTGAACAGATGGACTCTACATGCCTGGTTCCCACCGTGAAGCATGGAGGAGGAGGTGTGATGGTGTAGGGGTGCTTTGCTGGTGACACTGTTGGGGATTTATTCAAAATTGAAGGCATACTGAACCATCATGGCTACCACAGCATCTTGCAGCGGCATGCTATTCCATCCAGTTTGCGTTTAGTTGGACCTTCATTTATTTTTCAACAGGACAATGACCCCAAACACACCTCCAGGCTGTGTAAAGGCTATTTGAACATGAAGGAGAGTGATGGGGTGGCCTCCACAGTCACTGGACCTGAACCCAATCGAGATGGTTTGGGGTGAGCTGGACCGCAGAGTGAAGGCAAAAGGGCCAACAAGTGCTAAGCGTCTCTGGGAACTCCTTCAAAACTGTTGGAAGACCATTTAAAGTGACTACCTCTTGAAGCTCATAAAGAGAATGCCAAGAGTGTGCAAAGCAGTAATCAAAGAAAAAGGTGGCTACTTTGAAGAACCTAGAATATGACATATTTTCAGTTGTTTCACACTTTTTTGTTATGTATATAATTCCACATGTGTTAATTCATAGTTTTGATGCCTTCAGTGTGAATCTACAATTGTCATAGTCATGAAAATAAAGAAAACTCTTTGAATGAGAAGGTGTGTCCAAACTTTTGGTCTGTACTGTACTTCTACTCCAAAATGGCTCCTGAGATTAAGACACTGCTTCAAACCTGAAGGCAATAACAGTGCTTGTAACAGGCAAACTGGTACTTCTCACAGGGACACACCCTGAAACATACATAGATAGTTTGCATGTAACACCCGATGCCTATGAGAAACTCACCAGGGACCTCCAAGATACACTGTAAATCTCAGCTCAATCCTCCCATGGAAACCCCAGATGGGAAAAATAAATCCAGATCAGTAATGTTATGCAGTTAATTCTGGAGCAACCCTCCAGCTCTACAACATGCATATAACTCTGGAACCCACTTCCAGTTCAGTAATGACCTGCAGTTAACTTTGGAGCATACCTCCAGCTCTATAACATGCATATAACAATGGACTCTCTTTCAGCACCTCATATGCTATTGGCTAAAACGATCATTGAGGCAGCGTTTCGCCTTATGCCGGTTAATCCAGATAGCCTTCATTTGTTGGGATGCTGTTGGGAAGGGAAGTTTTTCGTGGATCGCTGTTTACCTATGGGTTGTTCGGTATCTTGCACGTTTTTTGAACGGTTAAGTTCATTTTTTGAATGGGTGGTGGTGGATGTGGCGGGTTGTTCGTCCATCATTCACTATTTAGATGATTTTTTGTGTTTGGGTCCGGCAAATTTGCGGGTGTGTGCGTTACTGTTGGGTTCGTTGCAGGCAATTTTTTCATCGTTTGGGGTTCCGTTAGGGGAGGATAAAACGGTTGGTCCTACGACAGAACTGAGTTTTTGGGGATCACTATTGATACGGTTAACATGGAATGTAGACTCCCTGATGATAAGGTATGGGATTTGCAGGTAGCAGTGGAAAGGGCGGGGAAAGCTAAGAAGATACGGTTGAAGGATCTGAAATCGTTGTTGGGGAAGTTGAACTTCGCATGTTACATTATGCGATGGTCAGAATTTTTTGTAGGCGGTTGGTGGCGGCAACGGCGGGTGTGACGGCTCCCCATCATTTTATTAGGTTAGGGAAGGAGTTGAAGACGGATTTGGAGGTGTGGGGTGAGTTTTTACGACATTTTAATGGCAGGGCATTGGTCCTGCTGGAGGTTATGGATAATTTTGATTTTGAGCTATTTTGGGACGCCGCAGGGGGGGTGGGATTTGGGGTATATTGCCAAGAGCATTGGTGTGCGGGCAGGTGGCCTGAGTCATGGGTGAGTAAGGGATGGGTGCAGAACTTGGCGTTGCTGGAGCTCTTCCTGATAGTGTTGGCGGTGGTGTTGTGGGGTGATGAGTTTCGGGATAGGAAGATACGCTTTCATTGTGACAACTTGGGGGTGGTGCAGGAGATCAATTCATTGACTGCTTCCTCCCCTCCTGTGGTGCGGTTGTTGCAACATATGGTGTTACAGTGTTTGTATATTAATGCGTGGGTGGTTGCGTGTCATGTCCAAGAGGTGTCGAATTCAATTGCTGATGCTCTTTCTTGTTCGCAGTGGGAGCGGTTCTGGCAGTTGGCACCGGAGGCGGACCTGGAAGGTTTGGTTTGTCCGGCGTCAATGTGGGAAATCTTGGCGGTACTGTAGCGGGACTGTTTAGGGCATCTCTGAGTGACAGGACATGGGCGGCATATGAGAAGGCTTGGGCTGGTTGGGAGCAGTGGTGTGCGGGATTAGGGGTGGGGGTTGATGGGGGGAGGTTCATTTGTTGTTATTTTTGGGGAAAATGAAGGAGGAGGGGTGGTCGGTGGCGCAGATTAACAGGTGCGTAGCAGGATTGGCTTTCGGGTTTAAGTTCAGAGGTTTAACGGATTTGTCTACGACCTTTTTGGTTAAACAGGTTTTGAGGGGTTGGAGGCGGGGTAGGTGGTATCAGGACGGCAGGAGGCCAATATCGTTTGAGTTACTGTTGGGTATTGGGAGGCAGGTTGACTTGGTAGGTTTTTCGTTGTGGGAATGGCGGCTGTTTAAAGTGGCTTTCTCTGCGTTTTTTGGTGCTTTTAGGTTGGCGGCTCTTGTTTGGATCCTCGGACACTCCTTTGTGTGGTGGGGTGCGCTTAGGGCGGACGTTAGAAAGCAGGGTTGACAGTGGAAGTGGCGGGGGTAAGGTGGTTGGGGTTTAGGGCATGTTATGGGGGGGGTTGCGGGAAGTACATAGATTTCTGCGTTTGGATTGGGCCCCAGATGTGCTGGTGGTGCATTGTGGGGGTAGTGATTTGGGGGTCACGCCGGTGCGTAACCTGATTCGAGATGTTACTGATGACCTATCCAGAGGATACATTATCAGTACTGTTGAGCAAAGCATTAAATGCAGAATTTGGTCTGAAGATTAGGAAAACCTTTCACAACCAAGCAGAGTTTCCTTGCACTATATGGTAACGAATCAGGTTTTCGTTACTGCACATTTAGCAAAGTGAAAGCTTGGAAATTCGAGATTACCCATAATGCCGTGCAGCCAACCAATCCACAGATCGCCTGTGAAATCATATTTCTATAAAAGCCTCATCCCCCTCGGTCTCTGCCATTGTCTTGTGAGCTGAGCATAGGGAGAGACGTGGCAAATGCTCATGTTCTAGGAAAAGTGTTGCTGCAATAATCCGGCAGCCATGTTTGATCCATTTACCATGATCAGTCATTTGGTCTTAACCCTAATCATTTTAAAAGCAAAATGCCATTAAGTTCATAGTAGGGAAGGATCCTGGACCTTATGGAGGGATTCACCATGGATTATGGTCATCCCTGTTGTAGATCCCTTTGTAAAAGGTTTTCCCGCCGCAATGCTGTGTACCATCTCTGGTATCATCACACAGGGAGACAGGGGTTGCTGCATCGGGAGGAGCCAGAACACGCCACAGCATCTGAAGAGTTAACTGCCAGTCGTGGACATTAGTGCAGGTAATCTGCTCTTTAAAACAGCAGACAACCGGAGGACATGGCACCCGCTGCATGCACCAGCAGGTGAAATTTTTTAATGCCCGGCCGCCTATGCAAATTTACTGATGGTGGACAGGAAAGAGTGAATTGATATTAATAACCAATCTTCAAGATAGGTCATCAATATCAGATCAGCAGGGCTCCTACTCCCGGAACCCCACTAATCAGCTATTAAAAGAGGCAGTGGTGTTCCATAAGCATTTAGGCCTCTTCCTCAGACAGTATTGTCACATGGGTTAGCTGCAGCTGAGTCCTATGTCAATAGAGCTGAGCTGAAATACCAAGCATAGCCACTATACAATGTACTGCACTGTGCTTGGTAAGCTGCCAGGAAGCCACAGTGTTCGCTGAAGCTCCAGTGAGCGCTGTAACTTTATTAACCCTTTCACGTCCAGCGCCCTACATGTACGGCGCTGAGGGGGTGTTTAAAGATGGTGCCCGCTCCTGCCCGCTGTGGGGCGCCTTAGCTGCGAGTGGCCGCCTGCTTCTTTTAGCAGACACCTGCGGCTAATGTCCGCAACCAGCAGTAATACCGTTCGCGGACATTTAACCCCTCAATCCTGACCACGGCATCTAAGAGCGCGGAAACCGAAAGTGCGCACTTTTGGTTGGGCTCTGGCTCCCCTGTGGGGCAATCAGAGTAGCCAGAGCATGTATGCAGCAACCCGTGTCTTTATGAATGACACAATGCTGCTGCATAGTATTTCCTATGGAGCCCTTGCCTGTAATAGGGCTCCATAGGAAAGTAGTGAAATCATCAAAGATTTCAATGCAAGTGCATTTAAGTCTATGATAATAGCAATCAGATGATTGCATGTTATAGTTCCCTATGGGAACTATGAAAAAAGTGTAAAAAAAAAAGTTTGAAAAAATAAATAAATAAAAAAACATAAAAATTCAAATCACCCTCCTTTTCCCAAAATAAAAATAAAAGAACTAAAAAAATATATACATCATGGGTGTTGTAATGTGCGAAAATACCCATAGCATAAAAATATATTCCTCATACGGCAAACAGAGAAACGGAAAAAAGCGTCCAGATGGCCTATTCATCCAAATGGCCAAATGGCAGTTTTTGGTCGCTTTATTTTCTACAAAAAATGCTATAAAAAGTGATCAAAAATTCATACACACCCAGAATGGTATCAATGAAAAGTTCAGATTGTCCCACAAAAAATGAGCCCCCATATGGCTCCATAGACATAATAGCAAAAAAGTTATAGGGGTCAAAATACGGCGACAAAAAAAATAAAACAGATTTTTTTCACACTTTTTTTTCAAAATCCAAGAAAAACTATACATATAAGGTATTTCCGTATTCAGATTGACCTGTAGAATAAAAGTAACTGGTCAGTTTTATCGTACATCAAATTTCATAAAAACAAAACAAAACGCAAAACTGTGGTGGAATTGCTTTTTTTTTTTGCAATTTCACACCATTTGGAATTTTTTTCCCACTTCCCACTACATCATATGCAATATTAAATGGTGGAGTTGGAAAGTACAACTTGTCCAGCAAATAACAAGCCCTCATGGCTATGTGAACAGACAAATAAAAAAGTTATGGCTCTGGGAAGGCAGGGAGCGCAAAACAAAAACGCAAAAAACAAAACAAAAAACTCCGGTCCTGAAAGGGTTAAAACCTGATCATCGGGGGTGCCAGGACTTGGACCCCCACCAATGTGATATTGGTGACCTATCCTGAGGAAAGTACATCAGTATCAGAATCCTGAATAACCCCTTTAAAGATAAACTGAAACAGTTAATCGTTAAAGCAAAACTGCTTAAAGGGAATCTGTCACCAGGAAATCACTGATAACCCAGGCACAATGCCATCTTGCTCAGCTGAATGTAATAATCCCTTTCACTTGGTGATCTATTGCTTCATTCTATAGAAAAAGTACTTATAATCCATATGCAAATGAGTAGTTAAGTATACAAAGAGTGGGCCATTGCCCTCCTTCTCCTTCCTGGTTGGCAGGGCTAGGCGCGAGATGACTATGCAGTAACTTGGTCCTGTCAATCAAAAAAAACTACCCTGCCAGACCCTACAGTGAATACTAGTGAGTAGCTTTAGACCTTAAAGGAGTCCTTTTTCCAAATAAGCATGAACAAAACACTTCATGCTATTCTTAGACAACACTGCCTCTTCATCTGTTATTTGAGGACAGAGAGAATTAGCTTAAGCATTGCCCGCATGAAAGTACAGGGATAGAACATGAAAAAGTACCCCTTGAATTGAAGATTTGGTGGAGGAGATTGAAAATCTGACTTTAGGTAGGCAATTAGTCAATTGAGATCCACTGGCAGTTTGACAGCTTTTTAGTAGATCACCAGAATCTCAGTTGACACCAGGGTTGCCAACCATCCAGAAATTTCTAAACAGTCCATAAAAATAGGCAACTTTTTTCCTCTGTCCGTGAAACAAAATAGATGTGTCCATGATTTTTATGAGGCTGGAGCTACTTGACTAAACTAGCTTGGTGGTAATCATCATCATTTTACAGCTCACAGTAAAAGCTGGTAATAATTTCTTATCAGTATAATGAGCTATACACATGAATTACTTGTAATTTTTTATCATTTATTAAGGTTTTCCTATTTGTCCGTAAAAAAATGTTGGCTGTCCATGATTTTGGGATAAGTTGTACAGAAAAAAGAAAAGTTCTGGTTGGCAACATTGGTTGACAATTTAGTCCACAGTCTTGAACTTAAAGGTCATAGGAGTGGATCCAAAATGTTAGAGTAAAACACTTAATATAATAGTATACTGCTGACCTTCACTTCTGTTGCTACCCTGCACCAAAGAATATGTCCTTTTGTGATAATACATGAATAAACTACATTCTGACGTATCGTGCTCCACTTTCCAGATATTTTGCAGTCATGGTGATATTTTGCAATGGAGCGTCCCTATGTTCATTTTTTTCCCTCCAGTATCTAGAATATTTGGATGACATCTAAACCTCTTATTGTCATATCTTCACTATCATACTAATAATATTTTTCATAGTTCCCATAGTGACAGCCTCATAGTATCAAGTCAGTCTCACCGAGTAATAATCAGTCACATATTTCCATCCTTATAGCAGACACTACATTACGAGACTCAGTGGAATAGCCAATTTGTCAGCATAAGACCTTGTCCACGCAAAAAAAATTGTCTCTGGAATTTGGCATGGTTTGCCCAAAAAAACAAAAAAATAGGATAGTCACACAGAGAGCACCTCATTGTTTTCTGTGGGTGGTAGAACTGCTGATCATACAGCAGCAGTTTATTTCCATGACCATACCTGGCAAGTACATGTCCTTTCTTTGAGTGGTTTATGCAAGGATACAGGTGGAGACCATTCCATGGGGCTAAACCATGAACGGGTCCACCATAGTTGAATTGAAAAAAAGTTTGCATAATTGCTGTGCTTCTTTGTACAATCATAACTGTATGAAAAGGAACAGTTCTGGTGGGCTTCCCTACTGTTCTTTTCAGGCATATTATTCCCTGTTCCAGATGCACAAATCTAGAAGCATTTCACTCAGAAGCAAGAAATACTGTATTTTCCTTCTGTAAAATCTGCCAGCATTGAACTGTTTTGACATCCATTTCAGTACTTTTCACTATGTTTGATTTCAGATCCGGAGCTCATAGAACACATAAGAAGGGATAGACCACATTTACAAACACAAAGGAGACTCCTTTTTGATCAGGCTCACAATCTCAGCTAGCTCTGACATGCCCCCACTTCCTCTCAGCCGTCTTCTGGGTCTCTGTTACCAGGGATGGATCTTGTCTGACAACAGGCAGTGGACTGCAACTTAGGTGGAAGTGAGACCCCCTAGTGGCCATGATCTTACAGCTTTTTTCGTATTTTTGAAATGAAGTAATTTGGTGTTAAAGTACAAAGACTCTGTAAGGTACATCCACGTGTGGTATAAATGCAGCATTTTACAGTACCAAATTGAAAGAAGTCCATGATGTGGTTTTCTACCATGGATTTTTCACGGCAGAGGGTGAAATCCATACAAAGCACAGAACATGTACCTATGAATTACTGATTACTCTTACAGCTGACATTGGCAAAATGCTGCTCCTGCTGGAATATGAGTCAAAAGCTCTGATTTCTCGAGAATTCTGGCTTCAAAAAGTTGCAAAATAAGGCTGACTTTTTGCATGTTTACACCACTCACTCTAGTTTTGTAATGTGGGTGGAAAGTGGATGTGGTTAGCTATGTGAATAAGAATTACTCCATTAAAGAAAAAGTTGCAAAAAAGTCACAATCTTACTCCAGTGACAGGGTGGAGTAGGAAAACTGGAGTAGCTTTTCTAGTCAAAATTGTCAGGTTTAAGAATAAGGCAAATATATAAAACAACTTGCAATAATTGATAAATGTGGCATAAAGTACACTAACATTCTCAACCAAAACTGACTTCAAATATTCTCCTCATGATAAATTCCCCCCAAAGCATCGACCACACCTTGTAGATGGCACACCCGTGCACATGCAGCATGCAGAACTTTAGATTTGTCTCTCTCTGTAATTTATGGGCATCTGTCCCTCTGGTATATTGTCCTTCCTTATCTTGACAACTGTCCTGAATCTTGTTTTGCTGCCACAAATATTGTTTTCTGCACTTTGGTAAATGTGTCGAAAATGCGACATCTTGAATCAAAGTTATTTTGGGCATTTGTCAATTGCTATCTTTTATGTAAAGATTATACTTTTATTTCAATTTTGTAAAAGCCTCAGTGTTGCTTTTACCTTTTGGTTCAGGCTAAATATGGTTATTAAATATTCCATAAAACAAGAACTAAGTGTTATGTTTGATATGCACTTCAAAAGCTTAAAAGGCCAAAGAAAGCCATTCCTTAATTATTGAAGAAGTGTCTGTAAAGGAAACATGAGCAAATAGCCTTCATGCTTTCATCCTGAGTAACCTTTTATTGTCCTTTTTCTTCAAATGGCCAAGTCGCTATATTTAATAAAAGCTGCAGCAGCCATCAAAGGAGGCAGGGGTCTAATAAATGGTCCTGATTAAAGGCCTTGACAGGGTATGAACTTTGCATAAATTTTCTTGTGGTGTCAGGGTAGGATACTGATTGAGGTCTATTAACATAATCACACATTTAGAGAAAATGCTGTAATGTATCAGAAACATTTCTCTTAACATAATAATTTTAAAAGCATTAAAATGCAAATGGCATTATGGGATATTTTTTTTCTTTTTTTTTTTGTAATGTTCTAAGAAACTGATTATTCAAATATTTGGCCCAAATAACAGGCTACTGTATGTAAAGAGGTTGTGTCTTCACTAAATTTGAACCTCTCTACATATAAAATCCACCCAAAAAGAAGCCTACAAAAGCAAACTAGAAAAAAACAAACACAAAACCGATATTAATAACAAGTGTGTATTAAAACAGTTAAAATACATATACATAATATGTGTCAAAATGTAAGCATGCTACACGAGCGATAATGCACGGATTGAATCTATGACCATCAAAAACGTTATGACAGTTTTTATTTCCCTGTCTTACTTTATTTTGTCACAATATGAAACCAAAAAATGAATATAAAAAGCAAAAAACAAATACAAAATGTATTTATTTTTATTTATTTTTGTTTATTGTTCCTGTATATTTTATTTCTATTTTAACATTTCCATTATCTTTCTTTTTGTTGTTTGAATCTGCTGTCGATCTTAAATGCTAACTGGCCGTACTCCTCAATGCAGACTTCAAACAATAAAAGAAACATTCCCTTCCCCCAGCACAAATGACCATAATTATGTAAAGAATGACTGCACCAGACTGATGACTTTCAATATGCTTGAGTCTAGCATACTGGTATAAGAGGCCATAAAGGTCAACAGTAATTCATAACTGCTATAAAATGGTGTAGAATCTTAGGGTTTCTGCAGAAAGCTTACATTATCAGGCTCCTTCTGCTGGTTTGTATATGTAAATGTGCAATAGGAAGTGCCCTGAATTTGCCGTATCACATGCAGAGCATCAATTAGGCAGTGGAATACATCTGAGTATTTTCATTATGTCTAGTTATTTACTGTATCAGAAAAAAATAATCATCCTGGCAAGTCAAGCAGTCTTCTTGGGTTGCATGATATCAGCATCCTAGCCTGAGCTCAGAAGTCATTGTAAACATTACAGGATTAATCTCACAATCACAATCATCAATCTTCCCGAGCACTGCCAGGGTATAACGCTGGAGATTGGTAAAGAAGGCAATGTAGATTTAGCTTTTTATTTTGAACAAGATCAAGATCCGTAAAGAGCATCTGCTTATCAGATCTGAATACTACTGTGCTTTAAGACAATGTATTTTTCATTAAAATTGTTTCCCCAAACTGATGGAAAAACACATAGTGCCAGATATTGAAATCACTGGCAGCTTTTATTAGTGTCGAGAGTTTAGAACGTAGGCTGAAAGATGTAAATAGCAGGATGCTATCTACAATTAAAGCAAATTTTAACACTTAATTCACACAAAACACTTCAGGGGTTATCAAAAAGTTAATTCCATAAGCTTTATAAATGTCTAGAGCTGACTTTTTTCCACAAAGGCTTCATTTAGAAAAAATGGCATACTACATGATCTCGATTTCACGGATATGTAATATTTATCAAGAAATAAAACCATTATACCGCAATGTAAAGTTTATTTTGCCTGGGAACATGCATTGATCAATGCTATAACAAGTTCTTCCTTTAAACAGTTTGGTCCCAGGAATGGTCATCAATAGCTGATCAGTGGTGGTCTGATTCCTGAAATTCTCTGCTGATCAGTTGTTGGATGGAGCCACAGAGCTTGGGAAGGCACTGCAACCACTTGCTCAGCCAGAACCATCACAACCATTGGTCCCATGGCCTTCATGCAGCTTAGTCCCATTCAAATTAAGGCAACTGAGCTGCAATACCAAGCACAGCTGTTATAGAGTCGTGCTTGGTATACTATGAATTAGCCACAGAGCTTGTTTGTGTTCTGTGTCCCTTTCAAACAACTATAAAGGCCACTTTACACAGGTCAAGCTTTGGCCAGAAAATCGCTAACAATAGTTTGTAGGAACGCTCATTAAGGATAATCTGCCAGTGTAAAAGTGCTGCTGATTACCTGAGGAACGAGCTAAACACTCTTTCTTCCGGTAATATCATAGTCTGTGCGGTCACCAGCAGATAATGGTGTCTAAACAGCTCTCTGCTCCCAGAAAACAAGTCTGAATGGGGACAAGGGATGGCATTAGCGATCGATCCTCCCCATACTGTGGAGGAGATTGCTGTATGTAAATGCAACGGTTCCCTTTACCATTGAGCCGTTTGCTGGGAAGAAATGCTTCCTTTTCAACAATCATTTGCATCTAGCAGTGTAAAGGGGCCTTAAGGAGTTGGACTCCACCAATCAGATATCACGCGAGGATACTGTAGGTTATCAATATTGATTAACAAACTTCCACAAAAATGAATGCAATGATTTGTATGGTCATTTTTGCATGGTCAGTCCTGCAAAATTTGTTTGGTCAGCTGATCAGGGAATTTTCATAAAAATGTATATTGTAGTTTAGCAGCCTACATTTTGCTCTACAGTAAAAAAAAAAAAAAAAATGTGCAAAATTTACTTGCCAACACATAAATATAAAGGACACTTATTTTGCTGGCATTGTGCTCACAGATAAATTGTAGTATAATTATTATTATTATAATCATTTTTAAGTGCCCTTAAAGGAGTTGTCTGGGTTTAGAGCTGAACCCGGACATATCCCCTTCTTCCCCCATTCAGCCCCTCTGACATGAGCATCGGAGCATGTGCTCTCCCTTGCCCTGCGCTGTATCGCACAGGGCAAGGGCTTTTTCTGGGGATGCAGTGATGTACCAGGCTCTCCATGGGTAAGCTAGGCAGAGGCTTCACTGGCACTAATGGGCAGGCTTTAGTGCTGCCATAGCCTGCAAAATGGCAAGTGCAGTTCTATAGCCCACCCATCAGGGCTGTGAAGTTTCCGGGAATGCTGCTAGGTAAAAGCCTTCATCTAGCAGTGTAAAAATGTAATAAAAAAATCCCTTGCCCTGCAAGGGAGAGCATCAAAGCATGAAATGCTCCGATGATCATATCAGAGGGGCTGAGTGGGGGAAGAAGGGGTTATGTCCAGGTTCAGTTCGGAACCCGGACAATCTAATTCCAGGGTACTGAACATATGAACAAAATAGCAAAAAAGACAAAAAAAGAGATACAATAAAGATGAACTACCATATTTTTGCCTTATAATACGCACATGCCCATAAGACACACCTAGGTTTTAGAGAGAGAAAAAAATCTATATTTTTTAAATCAGACCCTCAATGTCAATCAAATCCCAAATGTTAATCAGACTTCAGCTCAGACCCCCTATCAGACCTCAGATCAAACCCCATATGTTAATCAGACTTCAACTCAGACCCCCAATCAGACCTCAGATCAGACACAAAAAAAAAGCCTCACCTCACCTCTCCTGCTCCAGACTGCATGCAGCACTTGCAGAATAATGTAATTAATACCTTTTTATTCAGATGCACTGGATGGAAATAATATAGCTAGGTGGTGCTGATTTTGTTGCATTGGTAATATGTAGAATTTTTTTAGGTTTTATTATGTAATATATTGTGCATGTGCTGCATATTGCTTATTTGTATTGTATTTTTAATTAGTTTTTTTTTTGTTCTTTTTGGTTTGCTTGTATGTACAGACGTGGACAAAATTGTTGGTACCCTTTGGTCAATGAAAGAAAAAGTCACAATGGTCACAGAAATAACTTTAATCTGACAAAAGTAATAATAAATTAAAATTCTATAAATGTTAACCAATGAAAGTCAGACATTGTTTTTCAACCATGCTTCAACAGAATTATGTAAAAAAATAAACTCATGAAACAGGCATGGACAAAAATGATGGTACCCCTAACTTAATATTTTGTTGCGCAACCTTTTGAGGCAATCACTGCAATCAAACGCTTCCTGTAACTGTCAATGAGACATCTGCACCTCTCAGCAGGTATTTTGGCCCACTCCTCATGAGCAAACTGCTCCAGTTGTGTCCGGTTTGAAGGGTGCCTTTTCCAGACTGCATGTTTCAGCTCCTTCCAAAGATGCTCAATAGGATTGAGGTCAGGGCTCATAGAAGGCCACTTTAGAATAGTCCAATTTTTTCCTCTTAGCCATTCTTGGGTGTTTTTAGCGGTGTGTTTTGGGTCATTGTCCTGTTGCAAGACCCATGACCTGCGACTGAGACCAAGCTTTCTGACACTGGCTAGTACATTTCTCTCTAGAATTCCTTGATAGTCTTGAGATTTCATTGTACCCTGCACAGATTCAAGACACCCTGTGCCAGACGCAGCAAAGCAGCCCCAGAACATAACAGAGCCTCCTCCATGTTTCACAGTAGGGACAGTGTTCTTTTCTTGATATGCTTCATTTTTTCGTCTGTGAACATACAGCTGATGTGCCTTGGCAAAAACTTCGATTTTTGTCTCATCTGTCCACAGGACATTCTCCCAGAAGCTTTGTGGCTTGTCAACATGTAGTTTGGCATATTCCAGTCTTGCTTTTTTATGATTCGTTTTCAACAATGGTGTCCTCCTTGGTCGTCTCCCATGTAGTCCACTTTGGCTCAAACAACGACGGATGGTGCGATCTGACACTGATGTTCCTTGAGCATGAAGTTCACCTTGAATCTCTTTAGAAGTCTTTCTAGGCTCTTTTGTTACCATTCGGATTATCCGTCTCTTAGATTTGTCATCAATTTTCCTCCTGCGGCCACGTCCAGGGAGGTTGGCTACAGTCCCATGGATCTTAAACTTATGAATAATATGTGCAACTGTACTCACAGGAACATCTAGTTGCTTGGAGATGGTCTTATAGCCTTTACCTTTAACATGCTTGTCTATAATTTTCTTTCTGATCTCTTGAGACAGCTCTTTCCTTTGCTTCCTCTGGTCCATGTCGAGTGTGGTACACACCATATCACCAAACAACACAGTGATTACCTGGAGCCATATATATAGGCCCAATGGCTGATTACAAGGTTGTAGACACCTGTGATGCTAATTAGTGGACACACCTTGAATTAACATGTCCCTTTGGTCACATTATGTTCTGTGTTTTCTAGGGGTACCATCATTTTTGTCCATGCCTGTTTCATGAGTTTATTTTTTTACATAATTCTGTTGAAGCATGGTTGAAAAACAATGTCTGACTTTCATTGGTTAACATTTATAGAATTTTAATTTATTATTACTTTTGTCAGATTAAAGTTATTTCTGTGACCATTGTGACTTTTTCTTTCATTGACCAAAGGGTACCAACAATTTTGTCCACGTCTGTATGTGTGAAATGCTGCTTGAACAACAAGACAACTTCCCTGTTTTGGGATTAATAAAGTTTATCTTATCTTATTTGTGTATGAGGATTTATATTCTTTACATTTTGGAACATACAACAATTTTAGAATACAATGAGAAGCTAAGGCAAAACATATGTCTGGGTTGGATTCCCTTGCTCTTTGGTTGGTATTAATCACTTTTGTATTTTGGTGGACATTACTTGTGGGGTTGTGGTCTTTACATTTATGGGTCCTTTTGAGACTAGTCATATGTATGTATATCATTAGGTATTGTCTGGTATCGCTTACCTGTTATATATAGTGAACCCGCCCAGTTGATGTTTGCAATAATACATTTTTTGCTGTGCATTTCTATATGATTAGCCACTGGGGAGGGGTCCCTTTATCTTTCTCTGTGCATTCACTTTGCCTCTTTTTATTGGTTTTTATTATGATATTTATATTTCTTTATTCAATAAAGATTAATTACTATTGATACATAGTATACCATAAGTTTTCTCCTTTGGAGGGCATTATTACTATGAGTAACTTACAATTTTTTTGCATTATAATTATGCTATAACTATATTGTGTACATAATGGTGTAGTGGAATAAAATGTCAATGCTCTATGCTCCACATATTTCACTATATGTCTGACTGCCTATTTATACATCATTACATATATTCTTTGCGCTTTTTAGGGCTACTCCAGAATATCTCTTTGTTTTCCTTATTTCAAGCACACCATACTTTAAAGCTATTTCTAAGCATTCTTTCCTTTAAATAAGTTGACTTCGTTAGACTGCCAGGCAGACTGAACACAAGTTTATGTCTTCCCCACGTCCCCCACTCTTTACAGAAATTTTCACAACTGACATAAACATAGCTTTAACTTGACATTGGAATAAACCATTTGAAAAACAGAACACCTATTATCTGCGCTTCAATTTTAATGTGATATACACCATTACGCAAAGCAAGCATTCTCTACTCATTATAGAGCTTCCCTGAGAAATGTAGGTAGGGCAATTTATACCATTTGGCCCATTTCTAATTAGTTTGTTTTTTGAAGCCCAACTATTCTGTTAAATTTATGCCTACTTTGTGTCACATAGAAAAGAAGGAAAAATAATGACTGCCTGGGGGTAGTACTTTACTCTGCTATATGTGCTTTAAAATAATCATCTAAGACTTATCTTAGCTTCATTTCTCTACCAAACAATCTTTAATGCTCATTTATACGACAACTGACCAGTTAATGATATATGAATTATAGAGCGAAAACCCTGAGAACAATAACTGAGAAGAAAATTCAAATTTTATCACCAAACAAGATATTAAATGGACATGATGCAAAATGTATAGTTATGTATTATTCATCTATGAATTTCTCATGACCTGATTAACTCAAGACTGGTGAAGCCAAGGAAAATCCTGAGTGAAATATTAACAAAAGGTCATTGGTAATGAGGCCACAGGTAAGATGAAGCAAGTTCTACAAATGTTGGATCCTGCTATTATTTTGTCCTTATATTTAAATGCAAATAAAGGTAGGGGCTGCCCGTGTGGCAACACATTGTAGGAAGCTATCGGAGCTTAATCAGCTCTCCGGTCACAGTTAATTTACCAGTTTCTAGTTTATGGCCATCATTAAATGAAAGTTGTCCATTGGTTTTGAATAACATTCTGAATCTAGATGCAAATAAATCAAATTAACTATTGAGTTACTTAACGTTTGTCCTGGTCATGTTGTTATCATACAGACTATCTTGTATTTATTGGGATTAACAGAGTCAAAGTATCCAATAAAACCTCCTACCATGTGTATATGATGGTAATGAACTCTCATCCAAATCACTTGAAGTAGAATGCTCATAGATATGTCAGATAAGCAGACAGAATTAAATAGTGTTTTTTGTAATTATTATTCCGATAGATAGTTGGATAGATAGATAGGTAGATAGACAGAGAGAGACAGAAAGACAGAGATAGATAGTTTATGAATAGAGTTGAGAGGACACCTGGATGTTCGGGTTCAACGGGTTCGGCCGAACTTCACAAAAAGGTTTGAGTTCGGGACCTGAACTTGACCCCAAACCCAAACGCCATTGAAGTCAAGGGGGACCCGAACTTTTGAGCACTAAAATGTCTCTAAAAATGCATGAAAAGGGCTAGAGGGCTGCAAATGACAGCAATATGTTGTTAAGAGCATGGCAAGTGTTCTGCAAACAAATGTGGATATGGAAATGACTTTAAATAACCTAAAATACGTACAAATAAAAAAAAATAATCTTGATCTAGGAGGACGAGGTCCATATGGAGTAGGAAGTTGAGAAGGCAGTGGATGTGGCGGTGTAGGTGGAAGCGGAGGTGGAGAAGGAGGAGGTAGCCTACACTGCTTTTTAGTTTTAATATATATATATTTTTTGGTGGTGCCCAAGCTGTATTGGCGACCTCTTCCTCCTCCTCTGCCTTCGCCTTGTGCTTCCACTGTGCCCCCACTGTCAGGTGGGAATGCCACCAGCAGCGTGTCTACAAGCGTGCGCTTGTACTCGTGCATCTTACGATCACGCTCCAGTGATGGAATTAAGGACGGTACATTGTCCTTGTAACAGGGAACCAGCAGCGTGGCCAACCAGTAATCAGCAAAAGTTAGAATGTGGGCAACTCGACGGACATTGCGGAGACACTGCAGCATGTAGTGGCTTATGTGTGCCAGGCTGCCCAGAGGCAACGAGAAGCTGTCTTCTGTGGAGGTCTGTTGTCTGTGTCCTCTGTATCCCCCTAGCTATGCACCAGTGATGGCCATGAGCTGGTTTGGGTGCCACCCTGCTGTAAACACGGTTCCTCCTCCTCCATCTCCTTCTCCTCATCCTCCACCTCATCATCCTCCAGAACTGTGCCCTGGCTGGACAATTGTGTAACTGGCATTTGTGGGTGCAGGAACCCACCCTCGGAGCCACTTGTGAATGACTGGCCGGAAACCCTATGAAATGATCCCTCTTCCTCCTCCTCCTCCTGTGCCACATCCTCTTCCATCATCGCCAGCAGCGTTTTTTCAAGGTAGCATAGAAGTGGGATAGTAACGCTGAGAACAGCGTTATCAGAACTTGCCATGTTGGTGGAGTACTCAAAACAGTGCAACAAGGAACACAGGTCTCACATGGAGGCCCAGTCATTGATGGTGTAGTGGTGCTGTTCCGCCGAGCGACTCACCTGTGCGTGCTGCAGCTGAAACTCTACTATCACCTGCTGCAGCTCATACAGTCTGTCCAGCATGTGCAAAGTGGAGTTCCACCTTGTGGGCACGTCGAATATGAGGCAGTGAGCAAGAAAGCTGAAGTTGCGCTGCAGCACTGACAGGCGAGCAGCAGCAGAGTGAGAATGACGAAAGCGTGCACAGACGGCCCGCACTTTATGCAGCAGCTCTGACATATCGGAGAATTTTTAAGGAATCCCTGCACCACCAAATTAAGCATATGCGCCAGGCAAGGGATGTGCGTCAAACCGGCTAGTCCCAGAGCTGCTACAAGATTTTGCCCATTATTGCACACCACCAGGCCGGGTTTGAGGCTAACTGGCACCAACCACTCACTGGTCTGTTGTTCAAGGCCCGTCCACAGCTCCTGCACGGTGTGGGGTTTGTCCCTCAGATAAGTTTTAAAAATGCCTGCTGTCGTTTATCCCTGGCTGTGCTGAAGTTGGTGGTGAAGGTGTTACGCTGACCGGATGAGGAGCCAATAGAGGATAAGAAAGCAGAGTAGGAGGAGGAGACAACAGGAGGCAAACTGAAGCGCCCTTCAATCTTCGGTGGTTGAAGGACATGCGCCAAACTGCTGTCCGCCTCAGGCCCAGCCGCAACTGCATTTACCCAGTGTGCTGGAGATATAATGTCCCTGGCCGTACTTACTAGACCACGTATCCGTAGTTAGGTGGACCTTGCCACACATGGTGTTGTGCAGTGCACACCTGATTTTGTGCCCCACTTGGTTTTGCAGGGAACGGATGGAACGCCTGGAAAAGTAGTGGTGGCTGAGCACTCTCTGTCTCCATCAGATGGAATGACAGCATTTCAAAGGACAGTAATTATGAAATGCTGGCATTCAGGGCCAGGGATCGCAGGTGGGTAGGGGGGTACTTCCTCTTCCACTCCAGTGTTTGGGAGATGGAGAGCTAAACACTTCCGTGGGACATTGTGGAGATGCTTGGTGAACCAGGTGGTAGTGTTGCTGGCAGATGCTTTGTTTGTGGGGTGGCAAGTGGCACTGTCACTCCAGAGGTGGATGAAGAGGCTGAGACTGTAGCAGAAGAGGTAGCAGGAGGAGCCAGAGACCTTTCTTGATTTTTGAGGTGTCTACTCCACTGCAGCTCGTGCTTTGCACTAAGATGCCTGGTCATGCAGGTTGTGCTCAGGTTGAGAACGTTTATGCCTCGCTTCAGGCTCTGATTGCACAGCACAGCGTGTAAACCATTTGTGTCTTGTCGTCAGCACATTGTCTGAAAAACTGCCACGCCATGGAACTCCTTGGAGCTGGCTTTGGTGTGCTTGGTCACTTGCTGCGGTCAGCAGTAGCAGGTGTACCCTTTTCTGCTGTGCTGGTGGCTCTGTGCGACCGCAGCCTCTTTCTCCGAACTGCACATGTCTCTCGCATGACCTTGATTCCATGTGGGGTCGAGGACCATATCATACTCCACATCATCTTCCACCCAGTCTTCACCCCTGCCCTCCTTGTCGGTCTGCACACTTTTGAAAGCCACAGTAGTTGGCCCCTGTGTTTCGTCATCATCCGAGACGTGCTGCGGTGGTTCTCCCATGTACTCATTTTGAAACATAAGTGGTTGGGCATCGGTGCACTCAATCTCTTCCACTTCTGGGGTTGGGCTAAGTGGATGGCCCTGGGAAACCCTGCTAGCAGAGTCTTTAAAAAGCAGAAGAGACTGCTGCATGACTTGGGGTTCAGACTGCTTGGCTGATTTGCTAGGGGTGAGGTGAAAGGCAAAAGAATATGTATAGAATATATGATATATTTTTAAAAAGGACCACCTATGTTAATGAGAAATATCTGATAATTGTGATCGAATTTTTAGGATATTAAAACATAACTTTTAATTAAAGCTTTTAGAAAATAGCCCCTTAAATAGATAAATACATTTAAATATAACCTTAAACAAATGGATGTGTAGCTTTAATCCTGTCACATTTTGCATGACATTGGAGTATAGGTGACTCCAAACGAAAATTAAGGCATACAAATCAAACTTAGGTAGAACAAAAAGAGAGAGAGATGCACGGTGGCACCCATATGATGGTAACCAATTTGTCCTACAGCAAAGTCGGGCGACTCCAGTCGTGCCGCAGTTACCTCTCGGAAAGATGGGTCCTTGGTGTTGATAGTGCTGCACACGGATAAGGGTCCGGCCTATGGGTCCCTAGTGTTACCCTAATGGGGTCCTACACTAGCCCTAAGGCTTAACTACGGTACACCCACTAGAACAAGGGTGTCCCGTCCAGAACCTAACCCTAGAATTGGAGACCCTGGATAGCCCTCTTCTAGAAAATCCCTACATGCATGTTTCACTTACGGGTGAGCGTAAGACTCATCAGGGGAAACAGCCCGGAGCTGGGCAGTTAGATATAACAGGATACACAGATGATGTACCATGTGCATCCTTATTGCACAAGTTGCAGGCTATGAAGACTGATGCTGCTCGAAAAAAAGCCTGACAGCTTGTTGCACAGGGTGGAGCAAATAGATGGTTTCCGGATGTGCCTTCGTTGTGCGGCGCTTGATTCCACCGCGCATGCGCACAGAAGGTATCTGGAACTAGCCTTGGGAACGAGGCTTTGTTCCAAAGCCACGCCTCCGTAGCACCGCGCTGGATGTAATAGCGCATGCGCTGTAGGAGGCTGGTTTGTAAGCTTGGAGCGCACAGACTTAAGGTGACGTCACTGCGCAATATCCCGCAGATAGATGCGAGATAGACTTCAGACCTGTTTGCCGGGCGACGGGGACGCATCCCGGCTCCGATCGGATGCACATCTTCTGATATGAATTTGCGTATATATAGTATGGCATTTATAGCATAGATTCCACACAGGGAAAAGGTTACTTGAATATGGTGCCCCCCATACACGTACAGAGCATATGTCTGGGAAGGAGCATAAACGGACACCAGAGAGCTAGGTCTGCTCTTGGATAGTTAGTGATCTTAAAATCGGGACATTTTAGGCAAAAACAGGAGTAAATGGAAGAGGGAGTTACAAGAGGATATTAGCTAATGTATCATGGCAGGGTTTGATATTGATGCAAGGTCCTTCTCTATTTAGGGCACAGTACTGTGGGGATATTAAATGAAACAACTAAAATTGAGCTGCTCATTGAGGCCCAGAGGTGAGACAGTTCCCAATACAAATGTCCAGCGGGCTTCATGCTGCAACAGAACTCTATCCCAGTCTCCCCCTCTTGTTGGGTCCCTCACATGTTCAATGCCCATGGCCTTAATACATCTTGAATCACCCCGGTGACACTCATGAACATGCCTGGACACGGCCATGTCCCTTTTATTGGCAATGTCACCGAGGTGTTCGCCCAGGCGTCTACGCAATTCCCGTTTTGTCTTCCCAATGTACTCCTTGCCGCACTCGCAGGTGATTTTATAAATCACCCCCTTGGTGCGGCAATTGATGAAGTCTTTAATTGGGAATTCACATTGCAGATTATTGCTAAAAAAGACTTCCCTGGTTGAATGATGTTACAGGCTACACAACCACTACATTTAAAACTGCCAATGGGTCTGCGATCCAGCCATGTTCCTGGTTGGGCAGGTGGCACGTAGTGGCTGTGCACCAGAAGATCCTCGAGACTGCTGCCCTTCCTAAATGTGATCTGCGGATAATCATGTATGACCTCCCTTATGTCTGGGTCCATGAGTAGGATAGGCCAATGTTTCTTAAGGATCTTTCTCGTACCATCAAAAGTTGCAATTAGATGAATTTTACGGTCTTCCACTTTCTTCTCCCTAGGCACCAGTAATTCTGTGCGTACAGCCGACATGGCCCTACGATACGCCTTCCTCAGGATATCGTCAGGATATCCTCTCTCCGAGAACCTAATCCTGAGGATGTCCGCTTGTTTTTTAAACTCAGCTGCATCTGAGCAGTTACGTCGAAGACGCAGATATTGGCCACACGGGATCCCCCTCTTCAGGGGCACAGGGTGGCTACTACTCCAGTGCAGAACTGAGTTTGTCGAAGTTGGTTTCCTAAATATAGTGGTGGAGAGTTCCTCCGAATCTCTCCTAGAGATTGATATATCCAGAAAAGGGAGGATATCCGTACTGGATTCGTGAGTAAATCTGAGCCCAATGCTGTTATTATTCAGACTGTTCACAAAATCTGAAAAAGTGGATTTTGTGCCGTTCCAGATTACGAAAATGTCATCGATATACCTCGCCACATGATTATGGGGGCGGGGTCCGACGACACATTGTCTGCAAAGACCATAGTTGATTCCCACCAGCCCAGGAGCAAATTTGCATAGGTTGGCGCACAAGAACAACCCATCGCCGTGCCCCTGAGCTGGTGGTAGAGCCTATTACAGAACAAGAAAAAGTTGTGGGTAAGCAGGTACTCCAAAAGTTTTAAAATGAACAAAGTATGCGCGGTATACTGACGTCCTCTCATGCTCAGATAGTGCTGAACGGCCCCGAGACCCACATTATGATGGATAGATGAATACAAGGCCTCGACGTCTATGTTGCCCAAAATTGACCCCTTGTCCACACTGACACCTTCCAATCTCTTGAGGAGGTCCATGGTGTCCCTGATGTAGGACGGGAGAGATACCACAAAAGGCATGAGAATCTTATCTATATAGATTCCGATGTTCTGGCAGATACTGCCAATTCCAGATACAATTGGCCTCCCTTTGAGTGGATTGGTGCCCTTGTGGATTTGGGGTAAACGATAGAATGTTGCAAGTACCGGGGATTTTGGATACAGAAAATCTTGTTCCTCCTGAGAGATCAATTTCTGAGATCTAGCATCCTGGAGGATATTTCTTAGTTCAAGGAGATACGGCTCAGTTGGATTCGAGGGAAGTATCTCATAACTAGAGTTGAGCGAACACCTGGATGTTCGGGTTCGAGAAGTTCGGCCGAACATCCCGGAAATGTTCGGGTTCGGGATCCGAACCCGATCCGAACTTCGTCCCGAACCCGAACCCCATTGAAGTCAATGGGGACCCGAACTTTTCGGCACTAAAAAGGCTGTAAAACAGCCCAGGAAAGAGCTAGAGGGCTGCAAAAGGCAGCAACATGTAGGTAAATCCCCTGCAAACAAATGTGGATAGGGAAATGAATTAAAATAAAAATTAAATAAATAAAAATTAACCAAAATCAATTGGAGAGAGGTCCCATAGCAGAGAATCTGGCTTCACGTCAGCCACCACTGCAACAGTCCATTGGCATATATTTAGGCCCAGCACCCAGGCAGAGGAGGGAGGTCCCGTAACAGAGAATCTGGCTTCATGTCAGCAGAGAATCAGTCTGCATGTCATAGCAGAGAATGAGGCTTCACGTCAGCCACCACTGCAACAGTCCATTGGCATATATTTAGGCCCAGCACACACACAGGCAGAAGAGAGAGGTCCCGTAACAGACAATCTGGCTTCATGTCAGCAGAGAATCAGTCTGCATGTCATAGCAGAGAATGAGGCTTCACGTCAGCCACCACTGCAACAGTCCATTGGCATATATTTAGGCCCAGCACACACACAGGCAGAGGAGAGAGGTCCCGTAACAGAGAATCTGTCTTCATGTCAGCAGAGAATCAGTCTGCATGTCATAGCAGAGAATGAGGCTTCACGTCAGCCACCACTGCAACAGTCCATTGGCATATATTTAGGCCCAGCACACACACAGGCAGAGGAGAGAGGTCCCGTAACAGAGAATCTGTCTTCATGTCAGCAGAGAATTAGTCTGCATGTCATAGCAGAGAATGAGGCTTCACGTCAGCCACCACTGCAACAGTCCATTGGCATATATTTAGGCCCAGCACACAGGCAGAGGAGAGAGGTCCCGTAACAGACAATCTGGCTTCATGTCAGCAGAGAATCATTCTGCATGTCATAGCAGAGAATCAGGCTTCACGTCACCCAACATTGGAACAGTCCATTGGCATATATTTAGGCCCCGGCACCCAGACACAGGAGAGGTTCATTCAACTTTGGGTAGCCTCGCAATATAATGGTAAAATGAAAATAAAAATAGGATTGAATGAGGAAGTGCCCTGGAGTCCAATAATATATGGTTAAGGGGAGGTAGTTAATGTCTAATCTGGACAAGGGACGGACAGATCCTGTGGGATCCATGCCTGGTTCATTTTTATGAACGTCAGCTTGTCCACATTGGCTGTAGACAGGCGGCTGCGTTTGTCTGTAATGACGCCCCCTGCCGTGCTGAATACACGTTCAGACAAAACGCTGGCCGCCGGGCAGGCCAGCACCTCCAAGGCATAAAAGCCAGAAGTTGAATGGGGCCGAACCATCAGTCAGTACGTGGAGGGGTGTGCACACGTACTGTTCCACCATGTTAGTGAAATGTTGCCTCCTGCTAACACGTTGCGTATCAGGTGGTGGTGCAGTTAGCTGTGGCGTGTTGACAAAAGTTTTCCACATCTCTGCCATGCTAACCCTGCCCTCAAAGAAGCTGGCATTGACACAGCTGCCTTGGCGACCTCTTGCTCCTCCTCTGCCTTGGCCTTGGGCTTCCACTTGTTCCCCTGTGACATTTGGGAATGCTCTCAGTAGCGCGTCTACCAACGTGCGCTTGTACTCGCGCACCCAGTGCAGGAAGTAAGGTGGGCACATTGTCTTTGTAGCGTGGATCCAGCAGGGTGGCAACCCAGTAGTCCGCACAGGTTAAAATGTGGGCAACTCTGCTGTCGTTGCGCAGGCACTGCAGCATGTAGTCGCTCATGTGTGCCAGGCTGCCCAGGGGTAAGGACAAGCTGTCCTCTGTGGGAGGCGTATCGTCATCGTCCTGCCTTTCCCCCCAGCCACGCACCAGTGATGGACCCGAGCTGCGTTGGGTGCCACCCCGCTGTGACCATGCTTCATCCTCATCCTCCTCCACCTCCTCCTCATCCTCGTCCTCCTCGTCCTCCAGTAGTGGGCCCTGTCTGGCCACATTTGTACCTGGCCTCTGCTGTTGCCAAAAACCTCCCTCTGAGTCACTTCGAAGAGACTGGCCTGAAAGTGCTAAAAATGACCCCTCTTCCTCCTCCTCCTGGGCCACCTCCTCTTGCATCATCGCCCTAAGTGTTTTCTCAAGGAGACATAGAAGTGGTATTGTAACGCTGATAACGGCGTCATCGCCACTGGCCATGTTGGTGGAGTACTCGAAACAGCGCAACAGGGCACACAGGTCTCGCATGGAGGCCCAGTCATTGGTGGTGAAGTGGTGCTGTTCTGTAGTGCGACTGACCCGTGCGTGCTGCAGCTGAAACTCCACTATGGCCTGCTGCTGCTCGCACAGTCTGTCCAGCATGTGCAAGGTGGAGTTCCACCTGGTGGGCACGTCGCATATGAGGCGGTGAGCGGGAAGGCCGAAGTTACGCTGTAGCGCAGACAGGCGAGCAGCAGCAGGATGTGAATGCCGGAAGCGCGAACAGACGGCCCGCACTTTATGCAGCAGCTCTGACATGTCGGGGTAGTTGTGAATGAACTTCTGCACCACCAAATTCAGCACATGCGCCAAGCAAGGGATGTGCGTCAAATTGGCTAGTCCCAGAGCTGCAACGAGATTTCGCCCATTATCGCACACCACCAGGCCGGGCTTGAGGCTCACCGGCAGCAACCACTCGTCGGTCTGTTGTTCTATACCCCGCCACAACTCCTGTGCGGTGTGGGGCCTGTCCCCCAAACATATGAGTTTCAGAATGGCCTGCTGACGTTTACCCCGGGCTGTGCTGAAGTTGGTGGTGAAGGTGTGTGGCTGACTGGATGAGCAGGTGGAAGAAGAGGAGGAGGAAGCCGAGAAGGAGGAGGTGGCAACAGGAGGCAAAGAATGTTGCCCTGCGATCCTTGGAAGGACGTGCGCCAAACAGCTCTCCGCCTGGGGCCCAGCTGCCACTACATTTACCCAGTGTGCAGTTAGGGAGATATAGCGTCCCTGGCCGTGCTTACTGGTCCACGTATCTGTGGTTAGGTGGACCTTGCCACAGATGGCGTTGCGCAGTGCACACTTGATTTTATCGGATACTTGGTTGTGCAGGGAAGGCACGGCTCTCTTGGAGAAGTAGTGGCGGCTGGGAACAACATACTGTGGGACAGCAAGCGACATGAGCTGTTTGAAGCTGTCTGTGTCCACCAGCCTAAATGACAGCATTTCATAGGCCAGTAGTTTAGAAATGCTGGCATTCAGGGCCAGGGATCGAGGGTGGCTAGGTGGGAATTTACGCTTTCTCTCAAATGTTTGTGAGATGGAGAGCTGAACGCTGCCGTGTTACATGGTTGAGACGCTTGGTGACGGAGGTGGTGGTGGTGGTGTTGGTGGTACATCCCCTGTTTGCTGGGCGGCAGGTGCCAACGTTCCTCCAGAGGCGGAGGAAGAGGCCGAGGCGGCAGCAGCAGAAGAGGCCGAGGCGGCAGCAGCAGAAGAGGTAGCAGGGGGAGCCTGAGTGACTTCCTTGGTTTTAAGGTGTTTACTCCACTGCAGTTCATGCTTTGCATGCAGGTGCCTGGTCATGCAGGTTGTGCTCAGGTTCAGAACGTTAATGCCTCGCTTAAGGCTCTGATGGCACAGCGTGCAAACCACTCGGGTCTTGTCGTCAGCACATTGTTTGAAGAAGTGCCATGCCAGGGAACTCCTTGAAGCTGCCTTTGGGGTGCTCGGTCCCAGATGGCGGCGGGCAGTAGCAGGCGGAGTCTCTTGGCGGCGGGTGTTCTGCTTTTGCCCACTGCTCCCTCTTTTGCTACGCTGTTGGCTCGGTCTCACCACTGCCTCTTCCTCCGAACTGTGAAAGTCAGTGGCACGACCTTCATTCCATGTGGGGTCTAGGACCTCATCATCCCCTGCATCGTCTTCCACCCAGTCTTGATCCCTGACCTCCTGTTCAGTCTGCACACTGCAGAAAGACGCAGCAGTTGGCACCTGTGTTTCGTCATCATCAGAGACATGCTGAGGTGGTATTCCCATGTCCTCATCATCAGGAAACATAAGTGGTTGTGCGTCAGTGCATTCTATATCTTTCACCGCTGGGGAAGGGCTAGGTGGATGCCCTTGGGAAACCCTGCCAGCGGAGTCTTCAAACAGCATAAGAGACTGCTGCATAACTTGAGGCTGAGACAGTTTCCCTGGTATGCATGGGGGTGATGTGACAGACTGATGGGGTTGGTTTTCAGGCGCCATCTGTGCGCTTTCTGCAGAAGACTGGGTGGGAGATAATGTGAACGTGCTGGATCCACTGTCGGCCACCCAATTGACTAATGCCTGTACCTGCTCAGGCCTTACCATCCTTAGAACGGCATTGGGCCCCACCATATATCGCTGTAAATTCTGGCGGCTACTGGGACCTGAGGTAGTTGGTACACTAGGACGTGTGGATGTGGCAGAACGGCCACGTCCTCTCCCAGCACCAGAGGGTCCACTAACACCACCACGACCATGTCCACGTCCGCGTCCCTTACTAGATGTTTTTCTCATTGTTATGGTTCACCACAACAACAAAAATATTATTTGGCCCAATGTATTGTATTCAAATTCAGCGGGATATAAATTTGAGGCCTAGTATTTAGGCGCTGGGTGACCGGTATGGATTTACTAACAGAATTAGACTTGGAAATGCACAGTAGCGTGTGTGTGAAGTTATTCTGAATGACCCTATGTGCACCTTGAATATTATATACCCTTTTAGGGATAGATTTCAAATAGCTCTGATACAGCAGAAACCACTAAATTATGAAATTGCTAAATTGGGAATTGTATTTCAACCCAGAACAAAAAATGTGCTTTGACGGACACTAAATAACTTTCCCAGCCACAACAGGACAGCGGTAACGAGAGATTTAGCAGGATATAAATTTGAGGCCTAGTATTTAGGCGCTGGGTGACAGGTATGGGTTTAGTGACAGAATTAGACTTGGAAATACACAGTAGCGGGTGTGCGTGAAGTTATTCTGAATGACCCAATGTGCACCTTGAATATTATATACCCTTTTAGGGATAGATTTCAAATAGCTCTGATATAGCAGAAACCACTAAATTATGAAATTGCTAAATTGGGAATTGTATTTCAACCCAGAACAAAAAATGTGCTTTGACAGACACTAAATAACTTTCCCAGCCACAACAGGACAGCGGTAACGAGAGATTTAGCAGGATATAAATTTGAGGCCTAGTATTTAGGCGCTGGGTGACAGGTATGGGTTTAGTGACAGAATTAGACTTGGAAATACACAGTAGCGGGTGTGTGTGAAGTTATTCTAAATGACCCAATGTGCACCTTGAATATTATATACCCTTTTAGGGATAGATTTCAAATAGCTCTGATATAGCAGAAACCACTAAATTATGAAATTGCTAAATTGGGAATTGTATTTCAACCCAGAACAAAAAATGTGCTTTGACGGACACTAAATAACTTTCCCAGCCACAACAGGACAGCGGTAACGAGAGATTTAGCGGGATATAAATTTGAGGCCTAGTATTTAGGCGCTGGGTGACAGGTATGGGTTTAGTGACAGAATTAGACTTGGAAATACACAGTAGCGGGTGTGTGTGAAGTTATTCTGAATGACCCAATGTGCACCTTGAATATTATATACCCTTTTAGGGATAGATTTCAAATAGCTCTGATATAGCAGAAACCACTAAATTATGAAATTGCTAAATTGGGAATTGTATTTCAACCCAGAACAAAAAATGTGCTTTGACGGACACTAAATAACTTTCCCAGCCACAACAGGACAGCGGTAACGAGAGATTTAGCAGGATATAAATTTGAGGCCTAGTATTTAGGCGCTGGGTGACAGGTATGGGTTTAGTGACAGAATTAGACTTGGAAATACACAGTAGCGGGTGTGTGTGAAGTTATTCTGAATGACCCAATGTGCACCTTGAATATTATATACCCTTTTAGGGATAGATTTCAAATAGCTCTGATATAGCAGAAACCACTAAATTATGAAATTGCTAAATTGGGAATTGTACTTCAACCCAGAACAAAAAATGTGCTTTGACGGACACTAAATAACTTTCCCAGCCACAACAGGACAGCGGTAACGAGAGATTTAGCGGGATATAAATTTGAGGCCTAGTATTTAGGCGCTGGGTGACCGGTATGGATTTAGTGACAGAATTAGACTGGGATATGGCCAAAAAATAACCACACTATTGCTGGTTAAATGCACTTGGTGACGGGCGCAGCTTGCCCCTGATGTAGTATATGGCCAAAAAATGAACAGACTATTGCTGGTTAAATGCACTTGGTGTCACAGCTTGACCAACCACACTACTGAGGATTAAATGCACTTGGTGACGGGCGCAGCTTGCCCCTGATGTAGTATATGGCCAAAAAATAAACAGACTATTGCTGGTTAAATGCACTTGGTGTGACAGCTTCACCCTGATGTAGGCTTTAGCCAAAAAACAACCACACCATTGAGGGTTAAATGCACTTGGTGACAGGCGCAGCTTGCCCCTGATTTAGTATATGGCCAAAAAATGAACAGACTATTGCTGGTTAAATGCACTTGGTGTGACAGCTTCACCCTGATGTAGGCTTTAGCCAAAAAACACCCACACCATTGAGGGTTAAATGCACTTGGTGACAGGCGCAGCTTGCCCCTGATTTTGTATATGGCCAAAAAATGAACAGACTATTGCTGGTTAAATGCACTTGGTGTGACAGCTTCACCCTGATGTAGGCTTTAGCCAAAAAACAACCACACCATTGAGGGTTAAATGCACTTGGTGACAGGCGCAGCTTGCCCCTGATTTAGTATATGGCCAAAAAATGAACAGACTATTGCTGGTTAAATGCACTTGGTGTGACAGCTTCACCCTGATGTAGGCTTTAGCCAAAAAACAACCACACCATTGAGGGTTAAATGCACTTGGTCGCAGCTTGGATGCACTTGGTCGCAGCACCGCACAAGACACAAAATGGCCGCCGATCACCCCAGAAAAAAGTGACTGACAAACGGTCTGGGCAGCCTAAAAACAGTGAGTGAGCATTTGAATTTCAGCAGCTCAATGATTCACAGCTGCAGATCGATCGATTAATCAAGTGAAGTCCTTTGGAGGAGTTAATCTGCCTAATCTCGCCCTACTGTCGCATCCGCAACCTCTCCCTACGCTAATCAGAGCAGAGTGACGGGCGGCGCTATGTGACTCCAGCTTAAATAGAGGCTGGGTCACATGGTGCTCTGGCCAATCACAGCCATGCCAATAGTAGGCATGGCTGTGACGGCCTCTTGGGGCAAGTAGTATGACGCTTGTTGATTGGCTGCTTTGCAGCCTTTCAAAAAGCGCCAAGAAAGCGTCACAAAAGCGCCAAGAAAGCGACGAACACCGAACCCGAACCCGGACTTTTACGAAAATGTCCGGGTTCGGGTCCGTGTCACGGACACCCCAAAATTCGGTACGAACCCGAACTATACAGTTCGAGTACGCTCATCCCTACTCATAACCTTTTTTATCTTTAAGTAACTGTTCGCACATAAGTTTATAATCATCTGAATTCATGACTACAGTGTTGCCCCCTTTGTCGGATGGCTTCACGGCAATCATGGAGTCCTTCCTTAAGGCAGTGATGGCTTCCCACTCTTCCCTTGTGCAGTTAGACGTAGGAGCGAAAGGGCCGAGTGATAAAAGTCAGCTGTTACAAGCTGAGAGAACACATCAAGGCAGGATATGTCGCTGGGGGGTGGCATTTTCATGCTCCTATTTTTAGTGCAGTGAAGGGTCCCTCCCCTTCCTGGCCGATATCTCCCTCTCTCAGGCTGTCTAACAATCTAACATCGGGAACCATGTCTGTAGGCATCCCAAGTTCCAAACACTGTTGTTTCTCCTTGTTTTTATAGAATTTATGCCATCTAGCCTCAGGGCTAGTGTAGGACCCCATTAGGGTAACACTAGGGACCCATAGGCCGGACCCTTATCCGTGTGCAGCACTATCAACACCAAGGACCCATCATATGGGTGCCGCCATGCATCTCTCTCTCTTTTTGTTCTATCTAAGTTTGATTTGTATGCCTTAATTTTCGTTTGGAGTCACCTATACTCCAATGGCATGTAAAATGTGACAGGATTAAAGCTACACATCCATTTGTTTGAGGTTATATTTACATTTATTTATCTATGTAAGGGGCTATTTTCTAAAAGCTTTAATTAAAAGTTATGGGGTGAGGTGAAAGACTGATGAACATCGGCTGTAGGTGCTGTTTCTCTGCCAAACATTGTGACACCCTGTATCTACTTGCATACCATTAAAATTATTCCTATCCTCAAGCATGTGGATGGAGGAAACTCTCAGCAGTTGGACTCTGGCTGATCTAGCATTTTTTTCATATCCATATAGGCACAAATCCTTACCTGTGCCTATGCGGTCACCTGGAGCAGGCAGTTCCGAGAACAGCCGCCGTTGGCCTTCATTGGGCTGTTCTCGGAACTGTACCTAGTGTAAGCAATCCTCTGTGAGCTAAACTATCTGATAGTTTGCAACAACATATCAGTCTGAAGTCAAGGCTGGATAGTTCACAGAGCAATGCCTAGACTGGATACAATTGGGAAGTATTCATACCAGTATACTGTATGCGTTGAGAAAGGAGTTGATCTAAAATTGCTAAAAATTGGAACCACAAATCATATCTGAACTAATTTTCAGTTGTGTCCATATAAGGGGGACAAATATGAAGGTTGTATGTGGCAGAGCTTCATCTACTGACTGTTGATTCCTCCTCTGTAGTGATGAGCGGCAGGGTTCATATTCGAATTTGCGATATTTCGCGAATATTTTGTAGAATATTCGTTGAATATTCAAAAATTCGAATATTCGTTATATTCTTAGATTTTTTTTACTCGAAAAATTGGCAAGGTAATAATTTCATAATGCGAATTTTCGTAATGCGAATTTTCGTAATGCGAATTTTTCAACTTGCAACTATTAGACAAAGAAGATTATAGCAGTATATTAGCTAAATTGCTCTATATTCATTTTTTTCCCGAATATTCGCTATATTGCTATAACTTTGTTTTTTCGAATATTTGTAATATTCTAAAACAAGAATATATAGCAATATAGCGAATATTCGAAAAAAAAACGAATATAGAGAAATTTAGCTAATATAGTGCTATAATCTTTTTTTTTATAGTTGCAATTTTTTCCAATCTGAACTTCAGATGAGAAAAAAATTACAACTATTAGACAAAAAAGATTATAGCACTATATTAGCTAAATTGCTCTATATTTTTTCAAATATTCGCTATATTGCTATATAGTCTTGTTTTAGAATATTACGAATATTCAAAAAAACTAAGTTATAGCAATATAGTGAATATTCAAAAGAAACAAAAACAAGTATAGAGCAATTTAGCTAATATAGTGCTATAATCTTCTTTGTCTAATAGTTGTAAGTTGAAAAATTTGCAATAAAAATGTGCATTACAAAAATTCTCATTACGAAAATTTGCAAACGACACTACTCCTAATGTCAAATATACTGCAGCCTTCTCATTGACCCACAAGCTAGAAGCAGGGAGGGATCATATGTACTGATTTAAAAAAAAATCGAAAATACGAATATATATCGCTATATTCAAAATATTCACGAATTTTGTAAGTACCTATATTCGCAATAAAAATTAGAAATTTGAATATTCGTGATCAACACTACTCCTCTGTGCCAGTTTGTCCCATAAATCATTAATGATGGTCAGATTAGAGTTCTGTTGAGGCTACACAAACTGTTACAGAGTTCCTTGTTTGTTGTTTTTCTGAAAATAGTTCTTGATGACCTTAGCTCTGTGATTGGGATTAGAGATGAGCGAATTTTGGAAAAGTTCAACACGGCTGATGCACCAAATTTTCCCCAAAAAATTGCATTGTGATGAATTACTTTGTCATGAACCGCAATTTTTTGTAAGTAGCGAGTGCAATTACAGGGAGCTGCGATAGCGCCACTCTCCATTATTGTACACCTCAGATGTCGCGTTTATACATGATCGCAGCATCTGAGAGTAAAAACGGTGTAAAATTAACATAAAAAAAATGAACTAAACTTACCGCCTCCATTTGCTCACAACGGGCCAGCCGCTGCCATCTTGCTTGAATATCTGGCGTAAAATCTTGCACAGCGCGAGATTACATCATCAAGCCATCCACCATGGTGACGTTATATGTCACCACAAACAGGACTTTGGCCGAGATCTTCAATCAAGATGGCAGCTGGTAGCCCATCGCGAGAAAATGGCGGAGGTAAGTATGAATTTTTTGTAGGCGAATCAAATTGAAATTCGGATCTAATTCCACTTCATGGGATTCAATTTGCTCATCTTTCATTGGGATTATTGTTCTGCTACAGAATGAGGTTGACCAGTTTTCTTTCTGATGGTATTGCAAGATGGATGATAACCTGCTTCTACCATTCATCATTGAGGATTCATTAATTCTGGCTATATATTAACTTGGTTTGTATAATTGTAGCTTTGTACCTGAAGCAAACTGGTCTTGCAGACTTTCTTTACTCGTTCATGTGTAGGTCAATATACTGGCTTTATTCTTACATTTTAATATAATTTCTGGACCAGCTTTCATATACTAAACTTTTTTAAATAACAGATGCCTTTTAACCCCCAACTCTGTTTATTCATGGATGCTTTGACAGCAAATTTCAGAACTTTTGATTAATTTGAAATTTCAACTTGGACACAACCTTTGCAAAGCAAATAGCTAGACAATTTATTTACATACAGAGCTATTGTGTCCAGCTGTTAGCCTCCGCTCTAACATGTTGTGATATATTTTTTATAAAAATATCAAAAGCTGAAAGATGTAAAAGAGAAATAGGAAAAAAATGTTTTAAGAGATTTCAAGCTAATGGTAAACTATGAAACTCAATCTACAGAATTTATTTTCTTTATTATCACTTAGGTACAAAGGCTCATAATTCTAGACCCTGTAAATGCTTAATATTGTAGTGAGCAAGTACTTTGGGCATTTGTTCACATTTTATGTAAAAAATCAAAAAGGCTTATGCATCACAGAATGAAAAGTTATGCAACTTTCTAATATAATTTTCCAAGATCTCTGCTTTTTAAAAGAGAGTAAACACACAAAAATACCAAAACAAGACAAGACATTAATAGGGCAACATTACATTAAAATGAATGAGCTGTAGAAAAGTGCAAATGTGAACCCTCACCTACTGTATGGACATTGCATTAAAGGAGCGACTCCTATATAAGCCTTAGATCTAATATGAGACTTCTGCCAGCAGTGTCAGACTGGAGTGCCTAGGGCCTACCAGTAAAATTTATTTTGGGGACCCACTGTACAGATACATTGAAATATTACCTTCTTACACAGCAGCAAGATGCTATCAGATGATTAAATATGGGGGTCCCTGCTGCAACTTTGAGAAGATAGGTCCTGGGGAATACTGGCTAGCTTTCCAATGTACCTAGAAGTCATCATAATATCTGATCGTGCCTATAATAATAAACTGGCAAATTTCTTTATTAATATATCTTTTTTTTTTTTATATGAACATAGACTGGTTGAGGTGCTGTACACTGAATATATGTACAAACCGGATTCCCAAAAAGTTGGGACACTATACAAATCGTGAATAAAAACTGAATTCAATGATGTGGAGGTGCCAACTTCTAATATTTTATTTAGAATAGAACATAAATCACAGAACAAAAGTTTAAAATGAGAAAATGTACAATTTTAAGGGAAAAATATGTTGAATCAGAATTTCATGGTGTCAACAAATCCCCAAAAAGTTGGGACAAGGCCATTTTCACCACTGTGTGGCATCTCCCCTTCTTCTTACAACACTCAACAGACGTCTGGGGACCGAGGAGACCAGTTTCTCAAGTTTAGAAATAGGAATGCTCTCCCATTCTTGTCTAATACAGGCCTCTAACTGTTCAATCGTCTTGGGCCTTCTTTGTTGCACCTTCCTCTTTATGATGTGCCAAATGTTCTCTATAGGTGAAAGATCTGGACTGCAGACTGGCCATTTCAGTACCTGGATCCTTCTCCTACACAGCCATTATGTTGTGATTGATGCAGAATGTGGTCTGGCATTATCTTGTTGAAAAATGCAGGGTCTTCCCTGAAAGAGATGACGTCTGGATGGGAGCATATGTTGTTCTAGAACCTGAATATATTTTTCTGCATTGATGGTGCCTTTCCAGACATGCAAGCTGCCCATGCCACATGCACTCATGCAACCCCATACCATCAGAGATGCAGGCTTCTGAACTGAGCGTTGATAACAACTTGGGTTGTCCTTGTCCTCTTTGGTCCGGATGACATGGCGTCCCAGATTTTCAAAAAGAACTTCGAATTGTGACTCGTCTGACCACAGAACAGTCTTCCATTTTGCCACACTCCATTTTAAATGATCCCTGGCCCAGTGAAAATGCCTGAGCTTGTGGATCTTGCTTAGAAATGGCTTCTTCTTTGCACTGTAGAGTTTCAGCTGGCAACAGCAGATGGCACGGTGGATTGTGTTCACTGACAATGGTTTCTGGAAGTATTCCTGAGCCCATTCTGTGATTTCCTTTACAGTAGCATTCCTGTTTGTGGTGCAGTGTTGTTTAAGGGCCCGGAGATCACGGGCATCCAGTATGGTTTTACGGCCTTGACCCTTACGCACAGAGATTGTTCCAGATTCTCTGAATCTTCGGATGATGTTATGCACAGTTGATAATGATAGATGCAAAGCCTTTGCAATTTTTCGCTGGGTAACACCTTTCTGATATTGCACCACTATCTTTCTGCGCAACATCGTGGGAATTGGTGATCCTCTACCCATCTTGGCTTCTGAGAGACACTGCCACTCTGAGAAGCTCTTTTTATACCCAATCATGTTGCCAATTGACCTAATTAGTGTTAATTGGTCTTCCAGCTCTTCGTTATGCTCAAATTTACTTTTTCCAGCCTCT